>NW_027203827.1:870000-1457500 GCF_024711535.1 Dipodomys merriami
TTCAGGATAGTGTTCCCAGGGCCTGAATGAAGGCCCTGCAATGGAAGAAATATTTCTATACATGTGTAATACATGATATATACATATATATGCATGTTAAGTTCATATTATGAATTTTATTATTGATTTTGTATTGTATTTTTCTTTGATTCATTTATTCATTATGGTATTTAGTATTATTATACACATAATATTATATTTTGCACATCTATTATAAAATTATACACAATAATTTAGGGCATTGACCCATTTTAATTAACATTTTATTAAGTGTTGAAACATGATACATAATTGAATGGAAGCATTTGTCCCAGTCTTCACATATTTAGAGTCCCTCCTAAGTATGAGCTTTGAGTTCAAGCCCAAGTCTGGCAAAAATAAAATTGAGCCTGGTGAGATATATTATTCTGGAACTCAGAGGAGGGCCGAGGTTATAGTAAGAGGTAGGATAGAGAGCAGGTGCTGGAGGCTCACCCCTGTAAGCTACTCAGGAGGATGAGATCTGAATATTCCAACTGCAAGCAAGAAAGTCAATATGAGACACTTTTCTCCAATTAAACACCCCAAAAGCCAGAAGTAGAGCTGTGGTTCAAGTAGAAGAGTGCTAGCATGGAGCACAAAACCTCAGGGATAGGATAGCATCCAGGCCCTGAATTCAAACCCCAGGACTGGCACACACACACACACACACACACACACACACACACACACACACACACACACACACACACACACACACACACACACCAATATAGAGCATTTGCCAGTCAGCCTGCACAAGTTCCATCTCTAGCAACTCAATATTTAAAAAAAAAAGATGGACAAGGGAAGGAAAGATTTGCTCCAGGAAGTGATATAGCCAGTGCCAAAATTCCACAGTAGTTCTAATATATGGGTACAAGACAGATAGCCTCAGGCAGAAGGTATAGCATGGGCAAAGGTCCTGAAATGTGCTGTAGATCAGGTGGTGTGAGTGGTATGAAGGTTTTATGGCTTCAGAAAAGTCTGGCAAGAAATTCAAGGCTGGGTCAACGTTGACTTGAGTCATAGGGCAGAGGGTGGGGTCCTAGAATGGTGCCCAGGGGGAAGCTTAGCTTGGCTTTTCGCCAGGGACCCAAAGCCATTTCCTGTGGCTGGAAACCTGTTTTCACAACTCCTGACCCTCAGGCCTCCTTTGAATGGAGGAGTCAGGGCAAACTCAGGGAAGAACACTTGCTTTAGAAAAGCTTCTAGCCCAATGCCACCAGTGGCTCAACCCCTGTAAATCCTAGCTACTCAGGAGACTGAGATAGAGATCGAGGGTCCTGCCAGCTCTGGAGAGGAAAGTTAATGAGACTCTTCTTGCCAATTAACTACCAAAATCCAGAAATGGAGCTGTGGCACAAATGGTAAAGTGGTAAACTTGAAGGAAAAAAGAGACCTGAGCCAAGACCCTGAGTTCAAACCCCAATACTAGCACAGAAAAATTAAAAAAAAGCTTTCAGGAGCTCCTAGTCCACTGTGGTGTAAGGCCAGATTACCAGGCACAGGTGGCTCAGCCTGTCCTCCTAGCTCCTCAGGAGGCTGAGATGTGATGATCACGTTTCAAAGCCAGCCCAGGCAGGAAATTCTGGGACACTCAGATCTCCAGGGAACCTACAGAAAATCGGAAGTTCCTCTGTGGCTCAAGTGGTAAGGTGAAGAGCTGGGGGACAGAGCCCAGTCCCAAAGTTCAAGCCCCATGACCAACACTTGGCTTGCTTAGACCTTACTCTTTAGCTCTAGGCAGAGTTCTTTCCAGTGGGTCCCTGAGGGTCTAATAATGTCTAGGTGTCCTACAAGTCTTGATAGCAGCCTGTTTGGAGGCCATTGCCTACAGAGAAGGACACAGTAGCAGAGAAGTATCCAGCCATGGGGCATGAAGATCATCAGAATGGCATCTGTCATGGGTGCAATGTGGATCAGAGCAGTAAATCACTATCTCAGACCACAGTTCTGGGCCAGGAGGGGCAGGAGCTGTATGATGTCACACCAGATAATGCCCATCACATGAGTATCACAAAAGTGCAAATTTGTCAGTCAGACCTTGGGCAGGTGTTGAGTTGGGCTCATGAAAGTTTTGTAGGCTCAGGAGTCCAAAGCCAACTGGCTGCTGCTTGTAGCAGTCACTATCCCAGGAGTCCGAGGGCTCAGTGCCCTGCTTTCCTCATCAGTGCTTGGGGAAGGAGGGCAGATGAAGGTCTGGAATCATGGGCCGACTACCAAAAGCAACCCTAGTGTCCTTCACTTGATCCTGTAGGCCCATGTTGAGATCGAGGGGCAGGTTCCATAGAACTTACTGCCATGGCCCAAACCCCTCAGCCCAAGAAGGACTTAGGGAGAAACCACTTGATCTGGCTTGAGTGTTTACTGTGACTATGACTCAGGACTGCCCCCCAATTGTAGCTCAGCTCATCCAGGGCAAAACTAATGCCCCAGAACATTGAGGTACTGGTTATACCAGTCTCTCATCCCCCAGTTCCCTGGGCCTGGAATTTAAAGTATATGCCTCTGTATTCTTGGAATCCAGAGTTGTCTAGAAGGACCTGAGAGGCCCAGCTGTTGTCAGAAGATAGATTTGCCTACAATAAGGTATGTTGACATTTCCTAGACATCGAACAATACCTCCAAGCCACCTTGGCCTCACCTCTCATGTAGCCCCAGATTATCCTTGTTTGGGGAGCCTTCAGTCAGCTATCAAGGTCGAGTTGGCCAGAGCCACTGGCAACCACCCTTCCCCCACACCACTGCCAGCCTGTTGGGAGTGGGAAATGCAGCCAGGGTCCCAGCTGAGAAAAAGAACAGACACAGCATGAGTCACCCTGGCCCCCAGAGGCAGGAGAGAACATAAGCCAGCCGGCGCTGAGGACCCAGAATCCCCTGGATGAGGACAAAGATATGGACAGCCAGACTTGTGTCCCAAGGAAAATTTGGAATATGCAGGTCTCTGGCAATTTTGGACTCATTGTAGACCATGATAGGGGACTAAAGACAAGGTTGCTATTGAGGAAGGGCTCCATCCAAGGTCAGGAAGAGGCAGACAAGCACCCAGGAAGTGGGTAGAGAATGAGCAGGGAAAAATACACACACAAAGAAACACACACACACACACACACACACACACACACACACACACACACACACACACGGGTAGCCCAAGGACTCAGCAGTCCCTGAGCAACTGAACATCCCAAACTCCAAGAAGATGGCACTACCAATCTCAGACCAAATGTTGACAAAACTCAGAGCCTCTCACACATCTGGAATGGCTCATAAAACAGCATTGCATTTCCTACTGTACACCCCACTATGAAGAAAACTCAGCGACAGCATTTTGGTTGTCAGTCATGGAGTTTGAACTGTGTGCCTGCGTGCTATCCCTCAGCTCTTCAGTTGAAGGTGTGCGCTCTACCACTAGAGCCACAGCACCAATTCCAGTTTTCTGGAGCTTCCCTTGAGTTAACGTCTCACAGACTTTCCTACTCAAGCTGGCTTTGAACTGTGATCCTCAGATCTCAGCCTCCTGAGTAGCTAGGATGACAGTTGTGAGACACTGGCAGTGCCCAGTTTCAGCCACCTTCTTACAACCAGGGGAAATCCAAATTGTCAGGCCATAAAGCACATGCAACCCTTCACTTTCAGACTTTGAAACTAGTATCCAAAGCCATTCTTCCTTGGTTGGAGAGAATAAAATCGACACTACCCTCCAACCCAACTCCCATTCTCCCACTCCCTGCCTAAGATAGGCCACAACCTCTGGAGTTCTTGGTAAGACAACGCCCAGCCTGCTGTAACTTTACACTTGGGCAAATGTGGGGAGTTCTTAGAAATGGCTGTACACTGAGGCCAGATCCTGGTGTCCCAAAAACAGCAACCCCACTCCTTCACCATCTCTGGCAAGCAAGGGGTGTCTTTCATTCTTGTTTTTTTGGATGAGGGGCTTGAACTCAGGGCTTGGGTACTGTCCTTGATGATGAATTTGCTCAAAGCCAGTGCTCCACCACTTGAGTCATGGCACCACTTCAAGTTGGAGATTGGAGATGAGAATCTCATCGGAATTTCCTCCTTGTGCTGGGAAACAAGACCCTCTGGATCTCAGCCTCCCGAGTAGCCAGGATGAAAGGCGTGAGCCATCAGCGCATGGCCTATAATGTCTCATTCATTACAATTTCCATCTAGTCTTCCTCTAGACACTACCACCTAGACCCTCCTCTACCTCCCTTAGGGACAACAAAGGGAGGCTCAGAATCTGGAAAGGGCCATGGGCATAAAAGGGGCCCCTTCACATCACTAACCCTTTCTAAGCTCCCATTTACTGCCTCTGGATGGCCTGGATGTCTGGCGCAGATCAGACCTACTAGGACTTCTTAGGCCTGCCCTGTATCCCCCCCGCCCCCCGTCACACCCAACCGGTACCTGAGAATTTCTGGGGCCAGCTGCTCCATGTCCCAGTGGAAGACGTTGGAAGGTTACTGATAATCGGGTCCAGGGGTGCCCAGGGCAGAAAGAGTGTCCAGATCCCCTCTGTCAAAGAAGGAGACACTAAGCATGAATGGATCTACTAAATGCTACAGGGCACACCATCCACCTGTCACCCAGGTCCCTTGGAGTGAAGTTTTACCTTGACAGAGCTGGGGCTTAAACTCAGGGTCCAGGTGCTGTCCCTGAGCTTCTTTTGCTTGATGTGAGCACTCTTCCACCTGAGCCACAGTACCACGTCAGGCTTTTTCTGTTTATGTGGGACCTAGGAATCGAACCCAGGGTTTCCTGTGTGCTAGGTGAGCCCACTACTGCTAAGACAAAATCCCAATATTGGATAGCTGTTCTTTTGTGACCCCTTAGGCCTGACTCAGGAAAGTCTTGCACATCTTTACCGAGTATCTAACCAGCAGCCTTGGCTGGAAAAGAACACGCTCTGCTATGTTGTCCTTTATCTATGGCATCTTTTCTCTCTGTGCTTCCTGTCCCATCTTCCTTCTTAAGAAAGACCTCCTTTCAAGTGCTGCCTCTAAGAAGCCAACTCTAATCACCTTGGCACAGGGGGATCTTCTCCACTCTGCAGGCTTTTGGCCTTGTCATGCTCTGCCTCAAGCTGGTGTGGTTGAGAGCACAGAAAGGCAAAGGCCTGGCTTTCACCACCCAATTTCTGAAGGCTCTGATACACTACCCAGGGACCAGTGCGGTATCACACTCTGTGAGAGGGCACTTGAGGCCCAGGCAGTCTAGGGACAAAAAATGGGGCCATTTCTTGTGTGGGTTTGAACTGAGGATCTGGGGGCTGTCTCTCTGAGTTTTCATGCTCAAGGCTGCTACTCTACCACTTGAACCACAGCTTCACGTCTGGATTTTTGGTGGTTCCATGCATAGAAGTGTCTTATCACTGTGCCAGCTTATGGCTGGCTTCGATCTTTGATCCTCAGATCTCTGCCTGCTGAGGAGCCAGGATGTCAAGTGTGAGCCTGAGCCAGACAGGCTCCAGAACCTTTCCTTTGAGTTTCTGTTTGTCTCGTGTCAAATAGCAAGCCGTACTTAAAATAGTCATTTATAGAGGATCATGTTCCTCTCCTATGTCAGTTAACCCAAGGAGATAAAGTATCTTTGGAAAAGGCTAGTCAGAGTTGGCCTAGATGAGTGTGTGTGTGTGTGTGTGTGTGTGTGTGTGTGTTTGTGTGTGTGTGTGTGTGTGTGTGTGTGTGTGTGTATGAGTTTCAGGGATACCTACCCCCATCTCTCTGGTGCTTCTTTCACCCAGAGGTGAGTACATCCAGGATCCCTACCCCAAGAAAGGCGGGTAGGGGAGGGTACTTAAGGTCACATGAAGTGGGATGATCTGAATTCTATCCTGCAAGGAGAGATAATAGAGAGAAGGAGAGATTTAGAGGAACATCAAGGGAAACCCCTTACCTTTGGCTACAAGTACCAGAGAAAAGAATGTATCCATCCTTTTTGGTAGTAAGATAACAAGTGTCCACTATTCACTTTTTTTTTTTTTTGTGAGTCCCAGGTGTTGGATTCAGGGAATAGGTTTCATCCCTGAGCTTCTTTTACTCAAGGCTGAGGCTCTATAACTGGATCCACAGCAACAAAACTGGCTTTTTTCAGGGTGGGGTGAAGGAGGTCGTTTATGGGAGATAAGAATCTCACAGATCTTCCTGCCTGGGCTGGCTCTGAGTCACGACCATCAGGACTCAGCCTCCCAAATAGGCCAGAAGACAGGCTACAGCCACTGGCACCTTGTTGGGTCTTCATCTGCACAAAAGACAGACAGGGTCTGAGGAAAGGAAAGGTAAGTGCGGCGCTCACCCGTTCCCCAGACTCCCTCAGCCCGGGAGACAATCAGATACAGCTGGGAGCCAAATCCAGCAGGTAAAAAACTGGTTTATTAACAGAGAGCAGCCCCTTTTAAAGACAAAAAGGGCGGGTGGCATGGTATGTGAGGAAGAGGAACCAATCACTGTCAAGGTCACACCCTATCATTCACCTGAGCCTTCAAGGGCTGGTTAGGCACTGATCGGCAGGTCAATTGGGCTCTGCCCACTCTACTCTCTCCCAGTGCCATCTTGGCTGCCCATGTGCTCTACAGTAAATTAGGCTCTGCCCACTCAATCCCCTCTCAGCGCCATCTTTGCTGCCCATGTACTCCACAGATTCACCCTTTTTTTTTGTTTTGTTTTGTTTTAATGGCAGACCCACCTAGCACAGTAATAAACATCAGTCCCACCACAGTTAGAAATGTCTGAAGCAGTTCAATTAATTCCTGGGCACCTGGTGTCTTTTAAATAAGCCAATTCCTTGTACATGCCTTAAGCTAGCACAGGGGTCAAGATGACCTTTGAGCTTTACTGTCAGCTCCCAATGGCTCCCAAGATCATCTCTCCCCCCCCCATCTTTGTTTAAAGAAGCGAACCCGCCTGTCTTAGGTTGGGTGGATCGCCTTGTATGCTTTACCTGTCATCGGGAACTTCTTCAGAGCAAAGCTGAAGGCTCTGTCTTAGGTTGGTCACACTGACACCCCCTCTTACTCGTCTCTGGCTGCGATTCCTCTTGGGGGGGGGGAATTCATTCATTTGGAGCTTGATAACTGGCTGGCTAAGCTCATAAGAGTTTTGCAGTGCACGTATAATGCAAGGAAGGCATAAAAAAAACATCAGCAGGGGCTGGGAAGTTGGCTCAGTGGTAGAGTGCTTGCCTTGCATGCATGAGGCCCTGGGTTCAATTCCTCAGCACCACATAAGCAAAAAGAAAAAAGCTGGAAGTGGCACTGTGGCTCAAGTGGTAGAGCGCTAGCCTTGAGCTGAAGAGCTGAGGGACAGCGCCCAGGCCCAGAGTTCAGGCCCCACGACCGGAACCAAAAAAAAAAAAAAAAAAAAAAAAAAAAAAAAAAAAAAAAAACCATCAGCAAAAGCATTACCAGGCCAGGAAATGTCACTACTAGTCCTTTAACCTTAGTGAAGGATGGGATAGCAGTCTTTGCCACTTCAGAGTCTGGAGGTGGGGATTGTTCTAATCCAGCTATTTGCCTGTGGGGTTGAACAAGATCTAAACTGGAAGCATAACAAAAGTTGGTTGTTTAACAATAATTATGGATAATGCTGCTATACAAGCAATTAGTAAAAGAACAATAAAAGCAGGTAACATTAAAATAATTAACTCCTACAAAAATATTAAACAGTCCATAGCGTGGTGAACAAAATGAAGGTCAGGCCACCAGGTCGAAGGGACAGCTTCTCTTGTGGTGCTCCTGACGATTTTTGCATTGCCAGCGTTAATCACTGCCCAGGTCACCCGTTGAGGTTGATGCAGAATCTGAAGAGCCATTCACAGGGTTGGGAGAGTCAGGACAGCCAACAGCTGGAGTATCGCCATCTGCAATTGTTAGAGAACACAAGAGCTTCTCAAGGGCTGGTTGCCCTTGGGGATGGTTAGTAATTGTCTTTCTGGCTTTTGTCTTTAAAACGCAAGCCTAGGCCATAGCCGCTTTTCTTTCCTTGTTGGTTAGCTTATTCTTGGGCATCCTCCTGTATAGAGGAAATGGGTAAAAACTTAAGGTTCCTGGCAGGGATCCAAATGGGTGTACTCCCCTATGGGAAAAACACATCCAAATCCACTGCTCATAGTAACTAGGGGGTCAGGTCCTCTCCATTGTTGTGTCTCCACCTGACTTTCACTTGGGGCTTAGGGTTTAGTTGTCCCCAGTGCTTCTGAAATCTGGATTTAGTTGCCCCTTTTGAAAAATTTAAAAACAAAGCTATCTGTAACTGTATATGGTGGCTAACTCCCCCTTTTTTGTTTTATAGGCTATCAGAATACAAATTAAAGGCCAGCATTTCCTTATATTGTAATTGTAGGAACAGAAACCCATGACAACAGTCAATTCATTTCCCCTAAAAGACTCTGAAGTTGGGTTAAGGTTAGAGAGGCTGGAATATTCAGCAAAGGCTTAAGGGGGCTGGCCTGAGTCAAGGTAAGGTGGGTCCCGAGGACCTTAAAAGGAGCTACCTTTTGAATTTTATTAAGGGCTATGGTAAATCCCCCCTTTTTTAATATGGGGAGAACCTGGGTCAGAAGGCCCTCCAGGCAGCTTGGGTCTCGGTGCCCCAGAATCATATCATCCATGTATGCATAGACAAGGGACGTATCTGAACCCAGCACAGGCTCTAAAAGTGTGGCCAAGTATGGTTGGCAGAAGGCCGGGCTATTGGCCATACCCTGTGGCAGCACCGTCCATTCAAACCTCCGATCAGGCTGGGAAAAATTAAGAGATGGTATAGAGAAAGCAAACTTCTCGCAGTCATCTGGATGCAGAGGAATAGAAAAAGAAAAACAATCTTTAATATCAATCAAAACCAAAGTATATTCTGAAGGTATAGCAGGAGTCCAGGGCATGCTTCTTAGGGGCGTTCCTACTAGCTCCATCCTTTCATTTACCTTATGTAGGGGTTGGAGCATATGCCAAGCCCCGGAGGCTTTTTGAATAACAAATACGGGTATGTTCCAAGGACTTATAGAAGGGCGGATATGCCCAAGGCTTTATCGTTCCTCCACCAGAAGGTGGAAGGCTTCAAGTTTAGGTTTGGTCAATGGCCACTGCTCCACCCAGATTGGGCTTCCCGGCTTCCACCTAATGGGAGGTACTTGGGGGGCAGTGGCCTTTAGGATTGGGGGTGCACCCGAAAGGGTCCCCTATGTTCTTCTCTGTAATTATGAAAGTTAAAAAAAATCCCTTTCCTTAACTCCCTCTAGATCCTGTTTATGCCTTTGTGCTTCCTCCCCATCCAGGATATCATCATAGGATGCTTGATGGTCTGTAGTGACCACGGCATCCATTTGTCTTAGCATAGCTTGCCCTAGTAAATTGGCAGTGAGGTTCTTTGCCACTAAAGGGTGTATCTTTCCCTGTTCTCTATCTGGGCTAGTCCATGTCATAAGGGCAACCGTCTCTTTGGTCTGGGAATTGCCCCCTACCCCCAATATCGGGGGCCCAGGTGCAAGCTTCCAATCCAAGGGCACTTCCTCCTCCCTGAGTATGGTTCGGTCTGCCCCACTGTCAATTAAGCAGTGAAACCTCTTTGTGCCTATGAGAATACTCATTTTAGGGCAGAGTCGGTCCACCAGGGGGATGGTCCAATGGAACTAGGCTGCCCTGCCATGAGGCTGCCTGGGCTTCACAGCAGAGGGAGTTCCTCCTTGAATTAATGGGGCTAGAGAATATCCCTCCCTAAGTTTAAAGACGTTCCATCTAAATCAAACTTGTATCCCTCCATGTCCCTGGGGCAGGGTGTAGGGGGCAGTTTGCCCTCAGGCTGGTTGGCAGGGGATTGTTGTAAACAGTCCCTCTTAAAGTGCCCCTTTGCCCGCATTTAAAACAAGTCCCTCTCCTCAATAGTCTCAGAATTCCTTGGCCCTGGGCTGCCAGCACCTGAGTAATAGCCTCAGTCATTGCAGAAGTCTGAGCCTGTAAAGCTAAAGCTAGTGATTGGGACTGGTGCTGTTGCGTTCCCACATCCTGTGGGGCCACCACCCATCTGCTCAGGGAACTCTCTCTCAATCCTGCGCAGGCCATGCGGTGGTTTGCATTCATCCCTTCCCAGACCAGGAGCTTTACAAACTGATCTCAGAGGTTCCCTGCCAGTAGCTTGCATGAACAGTCTGTTGGACTCGGTCTAAGAAATCAGGTAGAGATTCAGCCGGTTTTTGTCTTACTCCTACTATGGGGGACTCAGTAGGTCCATCATCTAGCTTGTACTACGCGGCAAGTCCTGCCTGCCTCACCTGGTCAAGCTACAGGCCAGGTATTGCGGCCTGTTGGACACCGGTGGAGTACCCTTCCCCCGTCACTGCTAGCATGGCATAAGTAATGGGTATCGCGGGTTGAGCCTGCCGGTTACTCTCTGCTTGCACTCTGCATTCTTCCTTAAAAAAGCACACCATTTAATAAACTGAGCACTAGTAAGAACGGCTTTGGCCACATCCATCCCGTCCTTAGGGACACACGGGTGATATGCAATGTCTTGTAATAGGGTCTGGGCCCAGGGAGAATTTAGGCCATCCTCCGCCACCACCTTGCGGAGCTCCTTAAGATCCTTAGCTTCCCATGGATACCATTCCAAGGGCCTATTAGCTCCTGGTGCCAGGTTGACCAGATATGCTTGGGGAAGTGAATCCTGTGGCCGAGAGTCTGGGCTCTTGAGTGGCCCTTCCTTTCCAGAGGAGGTCTCCGAGTAGGTTACTTTCCCGGCCCTCGGCCCCTCCAATGAAGGTTGGTAGGGGTCTGGGTCTTCCAAGTCCCTCTCGCAGGTCTCGTAGGGCACCGTACCTCCTCTCCAATTGGGGGAATAGGGAGGGGGCCTAGGATCGTCATTATCAGCTGGGTCAGAGGTGGTAATTTTTACCCTCGTTTTGACTTCTACTGTGCACGTTTCAGTGCGTTCTCGATCGGATTTGACCTTTCCTTTTCCTTCTCATTTCCCAAGTCCTCCTGTACTCCTTCTAGGCCTAATGTTGCTTCCTCCTCCTTCTTCTGTGATATAGCATTACCCATATTTAGGGTTTCACTTATCCCGAGAGACCACTTAGCCTCAGCCGGTATCTTTTCCATTCGTGCCCCACGTTGGGCACCAGATGTTGGGTCTTCGTCCGTCCCACAAAAGACGGACGGGGTCCGAGGAAAGGAAAGGTGAGTGCGGCGCTCACCCATTCCCCAGCTTCCCTCAGCCCGGGAGACAATCAGACACAGTGGGGAGCCAAATCCAGCAGGTAAAAACTCGTTTATTAACAGAGAGCAGCCCCTTTTAAAGACAAAAAGGGCCGGTGGCATGGTAAGGGAGGAAGAGGAACCAATCACTGTCAAGGTCACACCCTATCATTCACCTGAGCATTCATGGGCTGGTTAGGCACTGATCGGCAGGTCAATTGGGCTCTGCCCACTCAATCCCCTCTCAGCGCCATCTTTGCTGCCCATGTGCTCCACAGTACCTGACTGCCACCATCCATTCATAGTCTCCTAGATCCAGTGCTGGGCTACCTACACTCCATCCTCCTTTTTGTGAGTTGGAAGCAGACCTGTGTGGGTTTGATTCTTCAACTGCCTACCTACCTTTGAGCATTGTTCTGGCTCAGTCTGATGCCGGCTTCCTCCTTATCTACAGCAATGACTTCGCGCTGTCAAAGAACAAATGTCCCCCAGGAGGTATCGGACCTGGGGTCTTTCCTCTGCACACTGACTCTACTCCCCGAAATGACACACTGCAGCAACGTGAAGTAGACATAGAGTGAATTCAGTTTGTTATAATCAGGGTCTGGCCAGATAGGTGGCAGTGAGGATCAGAGGCTCAGGATAGTGCTGTGCATTTGGACAATGCGATGCCTCCTCATCCACTTTCCTTTAACTGTCTTAGCAGAGGGTAGTGGGGAAAGACTCACGAGACAGACTGACAATGAGTAACCATCACGGTCTATCCAGCGCATAGAGGGGCTTACCTAAGGGAGCTAGTTCCACAATCCAAGTGGGAATGATCCTGACACAGCCTACCTCCAGAATGAGAAGGTCACCTTGGGTCCCAGCCACATGGGGACGCTGAGCCAACTCCTCCAGGACAAATTCAACAAGTTACTGAGAGAGAGAGACAGAGTCAGAGACAGAGAGAGAAAGAGAGAGAGAGAGAGAGAGAGAGAGAGAGAGAGAGAGAGAGAGAGAGAGAGAGAGAGAGAGAGAGAGAGAGAGAGAGAGAGAATTACACTTAAGCAGGATGCTGGTGGCACAGGCCTACAATGGTAACTACACATTGAGATATGAGGATCATGGTTCATAGCCAGCCGAGGTAGGAATGTCTGTAAGACACTTATCTCCAAAGAACCACCAGAAAACCAGAAGTGGTGTTATAGCTCAAGTGGTAGAGCCCTAAACTTGATCTGAGCAGCTTGTGGACAGTGCCCAGGCCCAGAGTTCAAGCCCCACGACTGACAATAAGTGGACTTCCCACCACAAGAAATGGACTGAATAGCACTCATTGTCCTAGGGAGCATGGCCGAGAAGTCAGGCCAACCTCCCTGTCTCCTGGGGGTCATGAGTAGGTCACCCAGCTTTTCCATGCCTCATTTGCCCCAGCTACAAAGCTGAACAATAAAGGATCCCCTTCCTCATGAGGATAGGGTAAGGATGAAAGAGAGCCATGTTTTGTTTCATAATCCCATACCTGTAGCATGATAAATAACAGGCACCTTCTGAGTCCTTTCCAGGTATCTTCTTGTTATATGCTCACAGAATTGCCAAGAAACTTATCTGATGACCGTTGCCTCTATGCCTGGCCCTGCCCCAGATTTCCCCTTGTATTGATCCCTTGTTTCCTCACAACTGTCCTGTGAGGAGACTGAGGACCAATGGTGCCAGGCTGAACCCAGAGCTTCAACTGTGGTCAAAAATCGGCTGCTGTGGACTAAGAGTTTGGGACAGTAATCTAAACCGATGACTGAGCATGGCGCTACATATCTACCATCCCAACTACAGAGGACAAGGCATGGTGACACCTGCCTGTCATAGGAGTACCATGATCCAGACAAGCCTGAACATATATGGAGTCTCTATCTCAGAAATGCCCTAGACAGAAAGGCTTGGCTCCCATGGAACAAGACCTGATTGGAAAGCCTAAGCTCTTGAGTTCAAACCCTAATATACCACAAAGAATCTGAGGCCTGGTGCCTGAGGCTCATGCCTATACTGCTACCTACTCAGGATGCTGAGATCTGAAGATCACAGGTCAAGATTTAAAGTAAGGTTGGCCTTGTCCATCAGACGTCATGATGAGATGCCCCAGAGTTTGACCCATGCCAATAAGGTCCATACTAACAGGGCTCACAGCCTTAATAAGTGCTAACCATGCTCTCTGTCCCCCTGGGGAGCCAACCCCTAAGGGCCCCACCCCCAGGTCCTCCCGTGCTCCCTCTGCCACCAACCAGGCCCAAGAGAGTAGACAGTTCCAGATCACAAAGATCCCTTGTTCTTATAATTAAAGGTGCTGAGTCCCCTTCAAACGTCTCACCCTTCCAAGCCCCTAGACCTCAGCCACAAAGTCCATGCACCCCTCCCCCAAAGACAGAGGTTAGAAGTTACCAAAGGGTCCAGCACTCCTTGTAACAACCAACTTCTACACACACACACACACACACACACACACACACACACACACACACACACACACACACAAACACAGAGCCATCACGGGTGGCTCCTGTCTGTCATCCTAGTTATTCAGTAGGCTGAGATCTGAGGATCACTGTACAAAGCCAGACACTCAGGAAAGTTTGTGAAGCTCCTATCTACACTGAACCACCAAATAGCCACAAGTGGAGCTGTGACTCAAGTGTCAGAGCTCTAGCTTTGAGCAAGATATCTCAGGGACAGCACCTAGGCCTTGAGTTCAAGGCCCAGTTCTTCTACCTCCAAACACACACAATCACAGACATAGACAGACAGACAGACAGACAGACAGACACACACACACACACACACACACACACACACACACAGGATAGCCCAAGGATTCCGCAGACCCTGAGAACAGAAACATGAACTCCCTCAATTAGGATCAGATTCCACCCACTACCAACATCAGACCCACTGTAGACAAAACATTGAGCCGCACATATATCTGGAATGTCTCATAGACCAGTATGGTATTTCCTATCATGCACACTGCTATGTGTAAAACTTAGTCACCTCTTTTTTGTTGTTGTTCAAGGTGTTTGAAATCTGGGCCAAGGTGTTGTCCCTCAGCAATTCAGCTGAAGGTGAGCACACTCCCACTTGAGCCAAAGCAACACTTCCTGTTCTCTAGTGGTCTATCATCAAGTCTCACAGACTATTCTGCCCAAGCTGACTTGTAACGATGATCCTCATATCTCAGCCTTCTGTGTAGCTAGGATGAGAGTTGTGAGCCACGGGTGGCTTCTGGTTTCAGCCACCTTCATATACACAGAGGAAACCCATCTCATCAGTCCAAAAACTTTTTGCAACCCTTCACTTCAGATTTTGATACCCAGCATCCAAATCTATCCTTCAATGGAGAAAATAAAGACAAAACAATCACACCTGCACCCCTTCGCCCACTCCCTGCCTGTCATAGGACATGTCCTCTTGAAGCTGTGGCTTCTAACTGGGGCAAACTTGGGGAGTTCTTACAAATATCTTTACAGTGAGGCCAGCACTTGGTCTCCCAAACACAGCACCCTCCCCACACCCCCACACCTCCACCATCATTTGCAGGCAAAGATGTCTTACTTTCTTTCTTTTTTATGTTGTGGAGCTTGAACTCTGGGACTGGGTGTTGTCCCTGAGCATTTCAGCTTAAGGCAAGCACTCAATTGCTTGAGCCACAGCACAACTTCTGGTTTTCTGGCAATTCCTTTTAGGTAAGAGTCTCAGGGTCTTTCCTGATCAGGCTAGCTTTGACCTGTGATCCTCAGATCTCACGTCCTGAGTACCTAGGATAACAGCCATGAGCTACTGGCACCCAGCCAAACAAACTTCCTTTCTGTCATCCTCTCCCCCCAGGAGACTGAAATCTGAGGACTGCAGTTGGATTCCACTTAGCAGCAAGGCCCGTGAGAACTCTTTATCTCCAATTAAACACCCTAAAAAGCTGGAAGTGGAGCTGTGATTCAAATGGTAGAGTGCTATCTTGGAGCAAAGAAGATAAGATCCATGCCCTAGTTTCAAGCTTTTTCTAGCATAGACCCACCCAAGAAAGGGAAGCAAGTGGGCACATGGGAGCTCAAAGCTAACACATAATACTCAGGACTCCCAGAACAGACCCCATCCAGCTCTGATTCTCTAGATTCTATGTCCTACACCATGGCAGTCTTAGATGGCACTGACCATGCACCAAGTTGGGACATTCAAGTACAATCTCATACTGAAGATCCCCTGACCTTATCACTCAGGATCTCTCGCTGTCCTGCCTGAAAACTAGGCAGTGAGGTAAGATCTAGTTATCCACCACATGATATGGGAACCAAAGGAATTCTTGGTCAAGGGAGGGAGACTGGGGGATCTAGTTCCCTCTTTGGGAGTTGAAAAGGGCTGCTCTATCCCAGAAATTTTCCTATGTTGTGAGTATTATCAAAGAAACAACCCTGCTCAGACCACAGTGCCACTGATTTTTCCACCAGCCTCTACCCAGCTCTGCCCCACCTTCAGCCTGCCCTCTCTGAATCCCAGATCTGCCATCTATACTAAAGAGTGAGCCAGCCAAGAGACGCACTTCCTGCCCTTATTCCCAGGCTGTCCTGTGTCAGCGGCATGCTTACCTCAGTCTTTGGTGAAGGAATGAACACCAGGAGTGGTATCGTCAGATTGAGCCCTGGAAATTCCTAGTCCCTAAGGGTGTACTGCACAGGCATCCTGCAGTGAATGGCAGCCAGGTTGTCAATGATGAACCCAAGGTGCCAGGACTTTTAATAGCAGTGTGGCTGGATCAAAGGCTGGCAGTCTATGTTGTCAGGCGAGGTCATGGCTCCAAAGGCCTGACACACGTGACCCAGGATCATTCTCCCTCTTCAAATTCCTACTTATACCTTGATCCCCCCCTTGAAACTCTCTCACTCCAATTCCTCCCTAGCCCTTGGAAACTTTCTTTTTATCTGACCAGAAAATAAACTCAAAGAGGCTGGGCATAATTGATACCTGTTGACCCCCTCTGAGCCCTAGGTTCTACCCGAGGCTAGTTCCCTATATTGTCAGTGACCACACAGGTCGTGGATGGCATGAAGTTTCTGAGGGGTCCGTGGCTTGGTCCTCCATACTGGCTTTAGGCTCTGAAACTGTCCCCACATAGATTGTGAATAATTGGCTCCCTTGATCCAGAGACTCCAAACCATGGCTTGCATGTTCTCCCTTCTTTCTTCCTTTCCTTTTTTTCTCCCTCTGTCCTTCCCTCCTTTCTCTCTTTCTTTGTGTCAGTTCTGGGCCTTGTACTCAGAGCCTAGGTGCTGTCCCTAAGCCTTTTTACTCAAGGCTAGCAGTCTATGGCTTGAGCCACACATCCATTTCTGGTGTTTTGTTTTTGGTAGTTAATTGAAGACAAGAGTCTTACAGGCTTTCCTGCCCGGGCCAAAAGCCTCAATCCTCTGATCTCAGCCTCCTCAGTAACTAGGATGACAGGCTTGAAGCACTGGCATCCAGATCAATCCAAGGTTTCTTCATGGGCTGTGGAACCAGTCCTGGACCTTTTCGTTGTCTGTGACCCCCCAGAGCCTCGTGCACACTGTAATGGTTTGTTGGTTAAATAAATGAGCAACTGTCTATGACAATACTACAGAAAATCCCATCTGATTCAGGTAAGAATCCTCTGTGGGGGAGTGGGGAGGAAGCCTGTGTAGCTCTCCCACAGTTCTCCCTCCTCCCTCTTACCCACTCCTGGTGCCACAACACATAACTGTTTTGGCTCTTGAGGGTGTGAGCCACTATGTACTTGCTACATTCCAGAGCCTCTGGGATGCCTGTCTTCTCAACGATCTCTGTCCAGCAGCTGACCAGCTCTGTGGCACTCAATTCACCATGGAGGTGTGAATGAGTTTGCTGTGAGCTGAATGGCTGGCTCAAGGGGACTCCTGTCCTCTCCCTGGGGCCAGCCAGGATTGTCCACCACATGTGGCCCTAAATTTCATGTTGTAGATGAAGGATTCTTGAGGTAGCCTGGGTTCTCTGAATCTCCCAGATTCCAGTACAAGTGCTGGGAATCACCTCTACTCATTGCTGGCAGGCTGGGGATGGTGAGGTCACAATGTCTGCTCCCCACAATGTCCTCGATTGGGGTCATCACCCTAGAGAGATGCCACAGCTGCCAGAGAAAGGCAGTCAAGGCACAACGTTCAAAGCAGGAGACAATCTGGCTTGGGAACTCTGCGTGTGCAGCTTTGAACATCATTGTTTGATGGCTGAAATCATCCATCTAATTTGATCCATAATCCCAGATATTAGTGGAAATTGCCAGCTTAACTAAAAAAAAAAAAAAACTGGAAAATGTGGTATTTAATTTGTTCCGATCAAACTTAAAGGGTTCCAAAATCAGTTGTCCCCTTTTCCTTCCAGACTGCCTATAACAGGTTACAGAAACTGGCATTCAGCCAGCCCTAGCTAACTGCCACCTCCTGATACCGAGCGGGCTCCAGCAGGAGAAATGGAGTTGCCTACCACTGCCCAGCTGGAAACAGCCCAGGCGGGACACAGACTGGATTCTGCAGGACTCCAGGGAGGATTGACACTGAGCACTGCCCCAGGAGGGTGTCCTCACCACCAGTGGGGGCCCGCAACCCTGTGCCAGAATGCCCACAGAGACCGTTAATGCCATAGATATGGTTCCCCTCTCATCCACTGTCATGGTGAACCATCTGCCATGTCACACCATACGCCAGTCCCCAAAACCTCCTAGTTTCACAGCCCCTGCCTTGCCAGTCCCCAAAACCTCATAGTTTCACAGCCCCTGCATTATCATTTCCCTCATCTCGTTCCCTAATTATGTTGGGCAAACACATTCCAAACCCTTGAATTACCTCCAACTAAACACACAAGAGCAGAGTGTCTGGCTTGAAGAATGTGGCTGTGATCTCATTCACCTTATGAAACTTCTGGCTGGGGATAGAAGGACAGGCGTCCACTCCAGTCCAGGGTTCACACAGTTCTTCTAGAGGAGGCCCACTCTGGCCCAGCAGCTACTGTGGGCTACAGGAAAGGGGGAAGAGAGAGGTGGAAAGAGGAGGAAAGTAATGTCTACTGAAATCTTCCATAAAGGAGCCATGAAACTGTGAAGGAGAAAACAAAAATTGTGGTTGGGCTTGTACTTGGTATTGATGAAGAACAACAACAAATACACACACACACAGAGACAAAATGTTTTTGCTGTTTTTAGACATGGTGACTTAAATATATTTTCATTGTTCTCATCTCCCTGCTCTCCCAACACACACACACACACACACACACACACACACACACACACACACACACACACACACACACACACACACACACACCTCCAGAATGGTGACAGATGACACTTCCATGCAGCACCTGCAATTTGCAAACTGATCACTCACCTGAGGACAGTCAGGCTGTACAAGGAGAAAGATTCTCTCTCTCTCTCTCTCATTCTCTCTCTCTCTCTCTCTCTCTCTCTCTCTCTCTCTCTCTCTCTCTCTCTTCCTCTCTCTCTTTCTCTCTCTCTCTCACACACACATGCACGCACGCACGCATGCACACACACACACACACACACACACACACACACACACACACACACACAGACTCAGAGTAGTACCTCTCCTAAGTTTGTTGATTCCTCATCAGAGCACACGGGTTCCCATTCTCTGTTCCCTTGTCAGAACCAAGGGCTCCCACACAAGGGGAGCACCACTCTAATGACACAGCACGACCCTGCCTCTCCCCTTCTCCAGGGCCAGACCCTTCCCCTTGGGAACAACCAGCCTTAACTCCTCATTCACCAAAACCCTACGCCAGGATGCTGGGTGAAGGAATCCCCAGACAGGTGGGTCTTCACAGCAGGACTGAAACAAGCAGTGGGTCATGGGGTCCCAAGGGGGTGTCTTACCCAGGGTGGGGGCGGTGTTGAGGAAATGGATGGGGTCCTAAAGGCTACATACATGCACAGACTCGTACTTCCAGCCTAGATACTTCTGGGCAACTGGGCAGATTCTTGGGGAGGACAAGGAGAGCAGATGGACAGGGAACACCGGCAGACGCTGGCAGAGCTGGGAAATGTGATCACCCTGTGAGTACTGTTGACAGCTGGGATGGGGGGATAGGCCAGGTATATGTGTGTCTGAGGGAATGTGTTCCTCCCATATATTCACCTATTATCTGACCCCCAGTGCCCTCACCTCCCTAGTGGGCTTTTCTGGGACCCTCCTCAGATGAAAGGGTGACTGAGCACTCATAGCTCACATAGCAAGGGAGGCCTATCTTCTGCATCCAACATCCCCCACTCCCAGCCAAAAAGGAAAAGACCCAATAAGGCAGGTGCAGAGGTGATGTTCCCTACCTCTGACTAAAGCCACCAGGTTCCCACCAGGGAGAAGAAGGGTGCAGATGTGGGACTGTGTGGCTCCCACTGCTCCAGCCAGGGGCTCAGTGGTGACCCCTTCTCACCCATTCTTGCATCTCCCCATTTCCAGGGATACTGGCCACTAGGGATGGGGGTGAGTTCCCAGAGTCAACACCCACTCCCCACCCCCCCACTCCTGGGGTGCATTTGTGGCAGAGTCAGGGCTGGCCTGCTTGGTGCTGGGGAGGCGTGGTTGGGACACAAGAGGGAAGGCAGGATTTGCGGGGGGGGGAGAGTGGGAGTGGTAGGGGGAGGTCACAAGGTACTGACCTGCGATCGGCCACTTACTTGTGCTGCTGGGAGAATCTGTAGGCTGTGGTTCTGTGTGCAGCGTGCAGCAATGGTGTCAGGGATGAGCCTGATGTGCTGGCTTTTTGTGCTCTGTACTCCTGGCCCAGACCAATGGTCCCAAAGCAGCAGAGGTTTTGAGGCCGCCATCCCTGGTGTATGTGCCTGCTCTTCTCTCTGCTCTCTTTCTGCCCCCACTTTTCTCCAGGACTGCCCCGCCCCTGTTGCACAAGTGCTGCAGTCCATGTGTGCCCCTGGCTGCAGCAGATATGTGCCCCCTCAGCCACGCCCTATCCTCCCCTGGGTCATGTCTCCTCCCTCCCTCAGCCACGCCTCCATCCCTAGCTTTGTGCTGTCCTGATTCTGCCCTAAGTGTACCAGGCCATGGCAGAAGCAGCCTCACCTCAGGTCAGGGCTTCCCCCCAACCCCAGCAGCTGCCCGGGGCGGGGGATCGAATCCCCACTCAGCCCAACCGAGGACTCTTCTCCATCCACCCCACACACCAAGCTGTTGCACGGTGTCTCTGTATGTTGTGTGTGTGTGTGTGTGTGTGTGTGTGTGTGTGTGTGTGTGTGTGTGTGTGTGTGTGTGTGTGTGTGTGTGTGATTTTTGGGGATACCAACCTTGCAAGGACTCAGAACGATTTTAAAAAATAGCACAAATAATCCTGTGTAATGGACTCAGCACAATAGCAACCTTTGGAATCCTCATGGTAATCTAATGACTAGTAAGATAAGACATGCCATTTTAACATCACTAAACTTACATATCATAGTATTATGACATCATATGACATAGTGACATTATAGACATATTGTGAATGCCTATTCTGTGATTTCATTCTATTTCAAGTGAGCAATATTGGTGGATTTCAGAAATCCATTGTGACCTCAAAGCCATTGTGATGTGAAAATCGCTTTGTGACATCACAGTGCCATTGTGATAGTAACATGTTGTGACATCACAAACTGGTACTGTCCATTGTGACCTCATCACCAAGGTGACATCACAAAGCCATTATGATAACACATTGCTGTTGTGACATTACAATCACCTTGAGACCTCCCAAACCCATTATGACATCTTTAGCACCTTTGAAAAAACACATGGCCTTTGTGACATGACAGTCCCTTTGTGTACCAATATCCTCATTGTGAAATGTCAATTGAGATCAGATATGCCAAAGAAATATCAAAGTATTTACAATATAATCATAGGTGTGACATCACATTGTCATTGTGACAAAATCAGCTCATTGTGACATCACAAATCTGTAATGACATCATACCACTATGACATCACATTGTCATTGTGACATCATATATACATTATGAATGCCTATTAGGTGATTTCATTAAATTTCAAATGTGGCATGTGGATTCATGTCAAAAACACATTTTGACTTCATAACCATTGTGACATCACAATCCCTTTGTGATGTAACATTGAAATTGTGATATCTCTAAACAACTGTGACAACTCAAACATGTCCTGTCCTCAAAAGTTTTGTGACATGTTGGCACTGTGTTATGTTAGGCCCATTGAGAGTTCAATCTATTTTGACCTCAAATTATTTCAGGAATGATATGAAAAATTAGAAATAAACTTTGACATCATGAGCATAGTGACATCACACTTCTAGATGTAATGAACATTGTGTCATATTGTCACATCACAAATCTGTTTTGACTTCATTAAATTTGTGTAAACAAATGCTTTGGAATCCTCACAAGCCCATTCTAAATTTATATACTCATTTGAGTTAATGACAATTGAGGTCTGGAATGCCATTGTCACATCATCAATCTACTGCGACATCACAAAACAATTTTCAACTCATCACTACTATAGCATCAACAATTAATTATAATTTGACATCATA
This sequence comes from Dipodomys merriami, assembly GCF_024711535.1. Taxonomy (NCBI): domain Eukaryota; kingdom Metazoa; phylum Chordata; class Mammalia; order Rodentia; family Heteromyidae; genus Dipodomys; species Dipodomys merriami. The sequence goes on from NW_027203827.1 coordinate 891,806, forward strand.
TTGCAATTGTGATATTACTGTACCATCATGCTTTCACAAACCTATTATGACGTAATCAGATCTTAGAGAATGCATGGCCTTTGGGACATCAAGCTCCTTCTGTGAACTTGTATCATTGGGAACTTGTAGCAATTGAAATTTGAAACAATATGTGATATTACAAACTAGTTTTGACATTATTAACCCATTTCTATATCATTAATATTTTGACAACCAAAACCTGTTAGGAACTTTAACAATTTTGGCAAAAAACATGGCGTTTGTGTCATCACAGTTCATTTGTATATGTCATGGTGACTTCATTCTCATGTCCTCACTGTAAACTAATAGCAATTAAGATCTGACATACCATTGTGACATCACAAACCATTTGTGCCATCATCACCAGTGTGATATCAATCATTATGACACCATCAGCACATTGTGACATCAACAAGCTACAGTGACCTCATAGCATTATGACATCACATTCCCATTTTGTTGTCTTAGACACATTGTGAATGTATATCCTGTGATTTCATTCTATTTAAAATGTGGCATGTCAGTTGATATCAGTAACACATTGTGACCTCATAACCATTGTAACATTATAAACCCTGTGTGACGTCATAACTGGTGTAACATCACATTGTTGTTATGACATCTTTAGCTTATGGTGACATCACAAAATAGCAATGACATTATAACATTTGCCATTATGTCATTGTGATATCATAGTCACATTATGAATGCCTAATCTGTGATTTCATTTTATTTGAATTGTGGCATGTGAGTTGATATCAGAAACTCATTCTGATTTCACAACCATTGTCACATCAAAATCCCTTTGTGACATTAATTTGAAAACATGACATCACAATGGAAATGTGATGGAACTAAGACATCATGATATCAAAATGGTCATGAACACACAATGGGTTTCTGATAACCGACATGCCACATTAAAAATAGAATCAATAACATAATAGAATAACAATGTGGTGTTGCAATGCTATGATGTCATTGTAGTTTTACATGTCAAAATGAACTGATGGTGTCATAATGGCAACATGATGTCTCAATTATGATGTCAGAAAGGATTTGTTATGTTTTCTTGGTATGTCTGATGTCAGTTGTCATTTGTTCCCCATGAAGTTATGGATACAAAATAGGTTCTGTGATGTCACAGAGGCCATGTGTGTTTTCAAAGGTGGTTATAAGTCATAATAGTTTTGGAATGGCACAATGTGATCCATAATGTCACAATGGAATGAGATGTCCTTTTGGGTTTTGATGTCACCGTGGTGACATCAATGGCTTTGTGATGTCAGAGTTTGTTTGTAATATCAGAATGACCCAATTTCAATTACTCATAATTCAATATGAGGATACCATTTGATAGAAGAAGCTTCATAGTGTGAGGTCATACTATGTGAAAACCCAACGGGACAGTGATTTCACAATGACAATGTGACGTCTCAACATCATGTTATAATAATGTTCTGATGTCACAATTCGTGATGCCATACTGATGAGGAGGTCATAACTTGGTCATAACTTGTGTGAAATGTTGCCATTAGGATATTTTGGCTTTTAGTAAGCTTATAATCTGTTTTGAAACATAATAATTCAGGTATGACATATGATATCAGAAATTGACTCTGACATCATGAACATTGTGACATCATGAACATTGTGACATCACATTGATAGACATCAAGATTATAGTGGCACAATATGAACTCACAAATCTGTTAGGACTTCATCATATTTGTGAAACACATGACTTTAGAGACAACACAGTCCCTTTGTGAACTCATATCTTCATTGTGAATTAATGACATTTGAGATCTGGCATGCCATTGTGACATTTCCAACCAATTGTGACAGCACAAACCTATTATACTAGAAACACATTGTGATCTAATAGCCATTGTGACAGCACAATCCCTTTGTGATTCCACATTTTCATAGTGATAATACTAACCCACTGTGAAATTCCAATCCTCTCAAGCCCAATCCAGGTATGAAATGTGATTCTCGAATCCAGTGTGACATCTAGATCATGGTGACATCACACTGATAGATGTTAGGAGCATTTTGTCACATTCTGACAACACACACCTGTTAGGACTTCATCACTTTTGTGAAAATACATGCCTTAGGAGACATCAGATTCCCTTTGTGAGCTCATGTACTTATTGTGAGTTAATGAAAATTGAAATTAAATGTGTCATTTTGTTATCACCAACCCATTGTGACATCACACACTTCTTAAGTCATCAGTGTGGCATCACAAATTATGATATCAAAACATTATTAAGTCATCATATTGCAACATCACATTGCCATTATGATATCACTCTCCCATTGTGTTTTCAAAAAACTAGTATGTCTTCATAGCATTTTAGAAAATTAATGGTCATTTATACGTGTCTTCTTCTGTGAACTCATATCCTCATTGGACATGTGAAACTGGACATGTGATTATGAGATGTGACTTCACAAAACTATTTGATATCATCACCAATGTGTCATCACAAAACCATTGTGAGCTTTCATTGCCATTTGACATCACTATCACATTGTGACATTGCAAACCTATTAAGACCTCTTATCACCTTTGAGAAAACACATGCCCTTTGTGACAACACAGTCCCTTTGTGGAACTATACCCTCATTATGAACTGACAATTGATATCAGACATGCCAATTTAACATCATGAACCCTTTGTGACATCACCAGAGTGACATAACATTGTCATTATGACAGCATCAACTACTTTTGACATGACAAAACTACAAGGACAAGATAGCATTATGAGATCACATTGTCATTGTGATGTTATAAAAAGATTGTGAATGCCTGTTTTTAACTTTTTTTTGTCGGTCGTGGGGCTTGAACTCTGGGCTTGGGTGTTGTCCCTGCTCTTCAGCTCAAGGCGAGTGCTCTATCACTTGAGTCTGAGAGCCACTTCCGGTTTTCTAATGGTTTATATTGGGAATAAGATTCTCATAGACTTTCTAGCCTAAGCTGGCTTTGAACCGCGAACCTCAGATCTCAGCCTCTGGAGTAGCAAGGATTACAGGCGTGAGGCACCGGCGCCCAGCTTTTTCATTTTATTTCAAATTTGACATGCGTGTTAATATCAGAAACATAATGTGAACTCATAACCATTGTAACATCATAAATCAGCAATGACATCAAATTGTCATTATGACACCATCAGCTCATTGTGACATAACCAAACGACAATGGCATCACAGCAATATAAATCACAGTGACATTGTTACATCATAGACTTAACAGTGTGAAGGCCTATTCTGTGAATTCATTCTATATCATAAACCCATTTTGACCATATAACCATTGTGATATCACAATCCTTTGTAACATCACATTGCAATTGTGATATCATTAACCTGCTGTGCCATCACAAACCAGTCCTGTCCTTATAAGTTTTGTGACAAACTGCCATTGCCATATATTAGGCCCTTTCTGAGCTCATAATCTGTTTTCAATCTGATATTTCTGGTATGAGAGGTGATATAGAAAATCCCCGGTGACATCAAACTGCCAGATGTCATGACCATTTTGTCATATTGTGACCTCATATTTCTAACAAAACATGCCTTTGGAGACATTACAGTCCCTTTTTGAACTCATATATTCATTGCCAATTAATGACAGTTGAGATCTCCCATTCCACTCTGACATCGTGAACCCATTGTGACATCACAAACTTATTGTGACCTCATCATGAGAATAGCATCAACAACTAATTGTTTTATCAAATCATTATTTTGACATGATATTGTGGTATTGCTGTTGTGATATCACTCTCCCATTTTGTTTTTACAAACCTGTTATGGCCTCATCAGATCTTAGAAAATTCATGGACTTTGAGACTTCAAGCTCCTTCTGTGTACTCATGTACATATGACCTCAAAGGCAAGGAGAAAATCCATCGAGTCACATTTAATATAATAAACCATTTTTCACTAGAAAGGGGACTGTGATTAACTTATCCAGGACTTGATACCCAGGTTCAAGTGCAGCCTTGACCACCAAACCTCAGACCTCCAATGGGCAGCTCCACCCTTTCTTAATTGTTCTGCAAAACACCAACCACAAAATTATGATCTCCAAAGCTCCAAAGCTCAATGGGCAAGGCTTTTTTCTTTTCCATTCTTCCCTCCTTCTCTAGAGACCTGTCATTCCTTCCTCGTCTTTACCTTTTTCCCTTCCACCACTTCCTTCTTCTCTTCAGGCCTCTCCTCTCCACAGGCCTGCCCTACTCGGCCCCAGTGACCAATTGCCAACCTTCTGCTCTCCCTCAGCTTCCCCCCTTCTCAGGTTTTTCCTTTCCTGCTGTCTCACAACTTTCTCCCATCCAGGTAACTCCCATTTTTATCTCCCCTTAAATGCCCTGAAAATGCAACTTATATATAGGTTGTACCCCTCCTCCCTCCAATGGATCTCAAGACTAACAGTTTTCAGCCATCACTTCCAAAACTGCCCAATGCTCAATCACTTCTTGACAGCTCACCGTGTGAGGCTTGACACCTCCACCTTTGGCAGCATTCCCCACACTCTCCGGTTGGCCAAGCCAAGAATTTACAATGAATATCGGCTCCCACAGATAATTCTGGCCCCACTGGTTATTATAGTATCCTCATAGTGAATTAGAAGAAATTGAAATTGTCTATATCACTGTTATATTACAAACTTGATGAGACATCTTTAACTCTTTGTGACCTCATCACCTCGGAAACATCACAAACTCTTTGTGTTATCACATTGCCATTGTACCAACATGATCACATTGTGAAATCCCAAAACTATTATGACTTCAGAAGCTTTGAAAGAAAGCATGGCCTTTGTGACATGACAGACCTTTTGTATACTCCTATCCTCATGTTGAGCTAATGACAATTGAGATCAGGCATGCCATTTAACATCGCAAAACCTTTGTGACATAATCACCAGTGTAACATCACATTGTCATTATGATAACATCAGCCCATCATGACATCATAAAACAACAATAACATCAAATCACATGTAATTGTGATGTCACAGATACATTGGAATGCCTATTCTGTGATCTCATTCTATTTCAAATATTGCTGGTGGGTTGATATCAGAAATACATTGTGACCACATAAGCATTATAATATCACAATACCTTGATGACACCACATTGCCATTATTATATCACTAATGCACTGTGACCTCACAAAACAGTCTTATACTCATAAATTTTTTGACATGCTGCCAGTGTGATCTCTTTGGCCTCCCTGAGTTCATAAATTGTTTAACTCATAACACTTCAGGCATGACATGTGATATCAAAAATCCACTGTGATATGATGACCACTGTGACATCACACTGCCAGATTTCTTGACACTGAGTCACATGAGGACAACACAAACATATTAAGACTCTTTACACTTCTGCCAACGTATGCCTTTGGATACATGATTATCCATTGTGAACTTATATAGTCATTGTCAATTAGAGATCTGGCATGAGATTGTGTCATCACCAACCCATTGTCAAATCACAAACCTATGTGACCTCATCACCTGTATGGCATCACCATTTGTAACTTCAAAACCATACTATCTCATGTAATGGTAGCATCACATTGCCAATGGGATATCTCTGTCTCATTGCATTTTCACCAGCCTATTATGTCCTCATAATATTTTACAAAATTCATGGCCTTTCTGACTTCTAGCTCCTTATGTGAACTCATATCTTCATTGTGATCTAGTAGAATGAAATTGGACATGTAATGGTGATATTACACATTCATTGTGACATCACTATCCAAGTGTGACCTTATCATCACTTGACATTACAAACTCATTGTGACATCATATTGCCACAGTGATATCATGATCACCGTGTGACATCCCAAAACTGTTGTGACCGCTTAGCAACTTTGAAAAAGCACATGGTGTTTGTGATATCATGGTCCAATTGGGTAACCATGTTGTCATTATGAACAAAGACAACTGACATCAGACATGCCAAATTACCATTACAAACGCATTGTGACATCACCTCCAGAGTGAGATCACATTGTTGTTATAATACCATCAGCCCATTGTTACATCCCAAAATGACAATGACATCATGGCATTATGACATCACATTTTCATTGTGAGGTCCTAGAGACAATGTGATTGCCTGTTCTGTGATTTTATTCTATCACAAATGTGGCATATAGATTTATTTCAGAAACCCATTGTGACCACACCATCATTGTGACATTACAATCCCTTTTTGACCTCATATTGACATTGTGATATCATTACTGCAATGTAACACCACAAACCTGACTTGTCCTCATAAATTTTGTAACAAGCCACTACCTTGGCCGGGCTGGATGCGGAGAGCTAAATTCAGTCTCAACCATGAACCCTCAGACCTCCAAAGAACAGTTCAGCCATTTGTTAACTGGTCTGCAAACAACCAACCGCCAAAATAATGATCTCCAAAGCTCCACACTTCAAAGGCCAAGGCTGTTTTCCTATCTCTTCATTCTCCTTCTCTACAGATCGGTCCTACCTTTCAGCTTTTTCATTTTTTCCTTCCAGCATTCCATTCTTTGCTTCAGGCTGCTCTGCTCTTTACAGGCCTGCCCTGCCTTGTCCAGGTGGCCAGTTGCCATCCTTCACCACCTCCTCTCTCTCAATTTCCTCTCCTCCCAGGTCTTTGCCCTCCAGCAGTCTCATCACTTCTTTCCATCCAGGCCTTTAACCTTTTTCTCTCCCCTTCTCTTGCTCTGAAAATGCAGCTTATATATAGGCTGTCCCCTTCCCCAACTGCAATAATTTCTTGCCTTCCAGTTTTTAATTATCACTTACCAAATGTCCATGCCCAAAAACTTCTTGGCAGATCACCATGTTGGGCTTGACATCCTATCTCCTTCAGCAGCATGTCCTGCTCCCTACAGTGTCATGCACCCCCCCCCCTTTCAATTGGTCCAGATTAGGAGGCCATGATGACTATCTGTTCCCGTGGATTATAGGGGCACTGCTGGTTATTACAGTGTCCTCATGGTCAACTAGTAGCAATTGAAATTGGACAAAAAATTGTGATATTACAAACTCATGACATAACTAACCCATTGTGACCTCATCACCACTGTGACATCACAAACCCGTTGTGACTTCACATTGTTGTTTTTGATACCAAGATCACATTGTGGCATTTCAAATCTATTATAACCTCTTATAACATTTGAAAAATACATAGCTTTGTGATATCAGAGTCCCTTTGTGTACCCAAAGCCCCACTGTGAAATATTGACAATTGAGAATCAGACATGACATTTTGACATCCAAAACAGTTTGTGAGATCACCATAATTGTGACATCACATTATCATTTTTATACCATCTACTCATTGTGAAATCACAAAACTATAATGATAGAATTATAACTTCACATTGTCATCGTGATATCATAGACACATTATGAATGCCTTTTCTGTAATTTCATTCTATTTCAAATGTGGTATGTAGGTAGATATCATAAAAAATCAGGAACTCATAATCATTGTGAGATCACAATCCCTTTGTATATCATGTTGCAATTGTGATATTACTAAACCACCGTGATATCACAAACCTATCCTCTCATGATAACTTTTGTGACATGCTGCAATTCTGATACCTTAGGCCTTATTGTCTTCATAATCTGTTGTTGACCTCATTAGATTTCATATATGACATTTGATATCACAAATTCCCAGTGACATCATGACCATGTTGGCATCATACTGCCAGATGTCATATCCATTGTGTCAAATTCTGACATCACAAAACTTTTAGGATTTCAATATATGTCTGACAACACATACTTTTAGAGAAACCACAGTCCCTTTGGGAACTCATATACTCATTGTAAGTTAGGACAATTGAGAATCATAATGTCATTGTGACATGCCCAACACATCACCAATATTTTGTGACCTCACAACCAATGTGGTATCATCAACTAGTAGTGACACCAAAACAATATTTTGACATTATGTAATGAGTTGACATTGTCGTGGTGATATCACTCTCCCATTGTTCATTCGCAAACCTAAAATGACCTCCTAACATTTTTAAAAATTCATGTCCATTAGTACTTCCAACTCATTCTGTGAACTTGTATGCACATTGTGAAATAGTAACAATTGCAAATGAACTTGTGTTTAGATATTACAAATCACTATGACGTCAAAAGCCCATTGTGACCTCATCACAACTGTGTATCATAAAGTTATCATGACCCCTATGTACCTTTGAAAACACACATGGCATATGTGACATCATAGTCCCTTTCTGTACCCATATCCTCATTGTGAAAACATGACAAATGAATTTATATATGCCATTGTAACATCACAAACCTTTGTGACCCCATCACCAGTGGGACAACACATATTCATTATTACACAATTACCTCCTTGCAACATCACCAATTTACAATGACCTCATAGCATTATGACATTTATTGTCATTGTGATGTCATAGTCACATTGTAAACGCCTATTCTCTTATTTCATTCTATTTCAAATGTGGCATGTGGGTTGATGTCAGAAATATATTGTGATCTTATAAATATATGGCATCACAATCACTTTGTGACATCACAGTGCCATGGTGATATCACTAACACACTGTGATATCACAAACCTGCCCTGTCCTCATAAGTCTTGTGATGTGCAGCAATTTTGATGTCTTAGGCCCTTTATGAGCTCGTAATGTGTTTTCAACCTTATAATATTGCATTTATGATATATGATATCAGAACTCCACTGTGACATCATGACCATTGTAACATCACACTGACAGACATCATAAACATTGTGTCACACTGTGACATCACAATCCTCATCTGACTTCATAACGTTTGTGAAAACACATGACTGGAGATACCACAGTCTGTTTTGAACTCATATTCTCTGTGATTTCATGATAAATGAGATCCGTTATGCCATTTCGATATCACTAATCAATTGTGACATCATAGACCTCTTACCGTATGGCATCACCAATTAATTGTGACATCAAAACCTTTTGTAATGTCACAAGGTGACACGATGATCATGACATCTGTCAGTGTGATGTCACAATGGTCATGATGTCACAGTTGATTTCTGTTATCTCAAGTCATACATGAAATATGAGGTTGATAACAAATTATGAGGGCAAAAAGGTCTAAGATATCACAATGTCAGCATGTCACAAAAGTTATGAGGACAGGAGAGCTTTCTGATGTCACATTGTGTTAGAGATATCACAATGGTACTGTGATGTCACAAAGTGATTATGATGTCAAAATGGTTTGTAGGCACAAAATTGCGTTTCTGATATCAACTCTCATGCCACATTAGAAATACAATGAAATCACAGAATAGGCATTCACAATGTGTCTATGATGTCACAATGAGAATTGTTGTCATAATGCGATTCTGTCATTGAGTTTGGTGATGTAACAATGAGCTGATGCTCTCATAATGAAAATGTGATGTCACACTGTTGAGGATGTCACAAACACTTTTTGATGTTATAATGGCATGTCTGATCTCAATTGTCATTACTTAACAACAAGGATATGGATACACAAAGGGACTGTGATGTTGAAAAGGGCATGTGATTTTCAAAGGAGCTAAGTGGTCATAATAAATTTGACATGTAACAATGGAATCATCATGTAACAATGACAATGTTGTCACAATGGCTTTGTGATGTAATGGCGGTGATAATGTCAAAATGGATTTGTGATGTCACAACGAGTTTGTAATACCACAATCAAATTTCCAATTTCAATTGCTACTAATTCACAAGGAGGATAGTGTAATAATTAGCAGTGCCCGATAATCTATAGGGTCTGAGAATCAGCAGGGGCCCATCTCCTGGCCAGCTGGGAAGGACAAAGAATGCCACCAAAGAAGGTGAGGCATCCTGTGGGAGGGACTGGTGCATTAATCACCATGCGTTGAGCTGTTAAGAAGTGATTGGGTTGTGGGAAGTTTGGGATGTGATAGTTGAAAACAGGCAGTTGGAGTGGAGAAGGGGTACAGACTTTATATAGTCTGCTTGTTCAGAGCAATAGAAGGTGAGAGGAAAAGGAAAAAGTACTGGAAGGAAAGAACTGGTGTGATAGCATAATGGGAAAGACCTGGGTGGAGAGGAAGTTGAGAGAGGGCAGAAGGTGAAGGATGGCAACTGACGAGCCCTGCAAAGCAGTTCAGGTCTGTGGAGAGTGGAGAGCCCTAAAGAGAAAAAGGAACTGGTAGAAGGGAAAAAGGAAAAGACCTCGAAAGAAGAATAGGTCTGTAGCGAAGGAGAGATAAAGAGAAGAGGAAAAGAGGCTGTCCCTTTGATGTTTGGAACTTTGGATATCATAATTTTGGGGGTTGCTGGTTTGGAGAACATTTATTATATAAAACGTATATCGATGGATTTTCTTGAACTATAGAGGTCTTAATTTTTGAAGACTCCATCGAGATAATCCATTTGGATTGTATCAGGCCTTGGCCCCAGGGAAAAATCCCCATAGATGTGAGTGTCAGCCTTCAGGGTTGAGAGTCTACCTCGAGTGTTTGTCTCCGGAGGTCCAACATGGACAAAAGTCATTTATGTACCTCTAGAGGTGCATCTTGGCAAGCTTGCCAGCTTGTTTAGGACCCCTCTAGGTCCCTCTGTGGCTTCCTTGGGATGCCATCTGGAACCTACTTGAGAGATAATGTAGGGCTTCCATGGGAAGCCATCTGGAACCTCATCAAGAGTACATCTGCAACTTCCTTGAGAAGCCATCTGAGACCTACGCTGGAGGTCATCTGGGGCCTTCTCCAGGGGCCATCTTGGACTTTCTCCAGAAGTCATCTGGGGCTTCCTCAGGAGGCCACCTTAGACCTCTTCAAAAGTAGTCATTGGGGCTTTCTTAAGAGGCAATCTAGGACCACCTCCTGAGGTCATCTGGAGCTTCTTTGGGAGGTCATCTCAGTCTACCATGATGAGAAATCTATGACCGTCTTTGGACATCATCTGGGACTTCCTTGAGAAGTTATATACGACCTTCTCTGGAGGTCATCTTTTGCTTTCTCAAGAGGGTTATTTGGAACTTCCTCTGGAGTTCATATGTGGCCTCCGTGAGTGGCCATCTGGGAGCTACTTGAGAGGTAATGTCAGCCTCATTGAAAAGACATCTGGAAACTCCTTTGGAGATTATCTGACACTTCCTTGGGAATCAATTTGGAATCTCCATGAGAGGTCATCTAGGGCCTCCTAGGGAGGACATATGTGACATCATTCAGAGGTCATCTGTGGCCTCCTCAAGACACAATCTGGGACATTCTCTCTGTCATCTGGGACCTCTTGTAGAGGTCAACATTCATAGGTATGACACATGTGGTTTAAATGTCTGTGGATCTTGTTCTTTGTGTGTATGCTGATAGTTCTATCTGTGTCCTGCATACACCTGTTTACTCCTTTTCTCAGGATGGGAGAACAAGGCCTTAGATTGTCATATCCAAAAAATATTCTCCCCCAGGTTTACAGAATTCCTCAGAGGAAGATGCTCTCATGTACTCTTTCTCCTATCCTTTGCCATCAGCACCTCTAATGTTAAGTCTTCCCATACCAAAAGTGGTTAATTGTACTAGTCTGAGGTGATACAATGTGGTATGTTACCCTTATTACCTTTGAGACAGGAACTTGGAGGAGATCGTGGGCATGCCCTATTTCTAGTATATGTTCCCTTTACAACTAGTGACCTGTATAACTGGAAACAGCAAAATCCATCCTTTGCAAAAAAAAAGGGGCTCATTACTTCATTAGAGACAGTAATTTTCACATACAAGCACATCTGGGATGAGTGTCAGCAAATTTTACAGGCACTTTTCACCTGGTAGAAAAGGGAGTGAATCCTGGTTGGTGACTTGAAGGTGGTCCTTCGACCAGAGAGTAGCCCCACTATTGATCCAGAAAGTCTTTCCATAGACTTACCCAAGCTGAGACTAACAGCAATTGAGGTATGGATGTGGTTACCTATTATTACCAGGTTCTGTTAGCAGGGATACCGCAGTGGCTAAAAAGCCAAATCATCAATCTAAGGTGGGTGAGATGGTACAGTTCCCCAGTGAGTACTCTAATGCTTTTCTGAAACTTCTCCCAGAAGCCTATAGGACATATAGGCCTATTGATCTTGAAGCCCTGGAGAATGAAAGAGCCCTAAATATGGCCTTTGTTACCCAGACAGCCCCAAATATTAGAAGAAAGCTTCAAAAGTCAGAAGGTTTTGAGGGAAAAAGTTTATTCTAATTTGGAAGTAGTCACCCGGAGGGTGTTTGTTAACAGAGATACTCGGGAAAAAGAGTCTAAGAAGAGGGGTTGAGTTTTGGTAGGAGCAACATAATAGGGATCAAGAAACTCTTGGCAAAGGCAGTACAATTCATTTCCAAATGGCAATAGGGAACCTCTAAGAATACATCAGTGTGCTTATTGCAAACAAAATGGACATTGGGAAAAGGAATGTCCAAGGAGGAGAAAGATAGAAAATGACAGGTTAATTAATCACATTAACCACCTGGAAAATGTGTTCATATCTCTGGAGAAACATGCAAACGAACTTGGGGCTCTGAATTCCAACTATGTTCAATTTAAAAAGCAGCCCTCTGAACTTCACAAATGTGGCAAAGAAAAAGTTCCACCCTTCTATCTCAAAACATAGTCTTCTTTTTTTTTTTTTGTCAGTCGTGGGGCTTGAACTCTGGGCCTGGGCGCTGTCCCTCAGCTCTTCAGCTCAAGGCGAACGCTCTACCATTTGAGCTACAGCACCACTTCTGGTTTTCTGGTGGTTTATTGGAGATAGGAGTCTCACGGTCTCTCCTGCCCGGGCTGGCTTTGAACCAGGATCCTCAGATCTCAGCCTCCTGAGTAGCTAGGATTACAGGCGTGAGCCACCAGCGCCCGGCTCAAAACATAGTCTTATAAAAGACTGTGTCTCCAATATGTGCCAGTCAAAACCCACCAAGAGATTAAAAGCACATAGAAAAGTATATTGGAGAAAACAGAGAGAATTATTTGACGTGAAGAAAAGATTTGAAGATATAAATTAGGAACTTGTGAGAGTCAAAAATGAGAAAAAAATCCTCAAAAGGAAACTAGAAAACACTCAAAATCAAATGAAATTCAAGTACATTAACCTGGGTGAGCATGAGGCAAATTAGGGGACCACAGGTCAAACAGAAGCACAGGACAGCAATTTTGCCATCCTTGCTAACCACAAGTGAGGCCAAGAAGAGATCCTGATGCTGCATTAAGAAATCATTTCCATGAAAAAGGAGCTGGACCTCATATAAGAATGTATTAGGCTGAAGTACATGTCAATTATCAGCTTTGAAGTGTGTCACCAGAAATTCAAAGCAAAAGAGAAAGAAGGAAAGGGTAGTTAACAGAGAAAATGGGGAAGTGTTGTGTCATAGAAGATGAGGCCAAGAAAAGTGAAAAGGAAAATATCAGGCCCAAGTTCTCAATTATTAACTAATGCCCTAGGAATAAATTAGAAGTTACAATCCATTTATAAGCCTCAGAGTTCAAGCAATAGAAAGAATGAATATGACCTTAAAGGAAACTTTAACTAAATTAAATACAGAAACTGGCAATGGCTAGGTAAGCCTCCGCTTCACTCTCCTTTGAGCAAGATGTAGCCCTTATGTTAATGGATTCAATCCCTTGAAATACTTTAATGTAGAACACCCCCTTGGGTTCCTAAAATAAGAAGGCTATATTAACAGAAATGTCTAACTACAATCTGCAGGTTTTACAACATATTCTTTTATGTACCTATCCTTTGGTAACCAAGGCCCAACGGTTGGATAAGAAAAAGTCCAACTGAAGGGGAGGGACCAAGAAAGTGATGGAACAGCAGGGAAACACCACAGCTCTCTCCAACCAAATACTGAGTTTGGATATCAATGCTCTGTTTCTCCAAGTGACCCACAAAAAAAGGCAATTACACATAGAGATAAAGGAAGTGCAAAAAGAAAATGGAAAAACCTACAGAGACAGTAAAGTGGGAAGACCCTTCCCCCACCCTTTGTTGGTGATGGTGCTCCACGTTGCACAGCTTAAGTGATGGGGTTTTGTGCCAAGCTGCTTAAGTGCCCGGGACTGTACCCTCTGAGGACCACACACCCACAAGCATCCCAAGTCTCCCAGGAGACTCCCAAGAGCTGTGCCAACCCAGAATATACAAACAGAAATCTCAGAAGGCAGAGCTGGAACAGACTCCCCTCACCCTCCCTGGTACAGCTCCTCTGCCTGGCTGGTACAAGTAGCCCAGCCCAGTCAGGAGCAGTAGCAGCTGTCAACAGTGGCAAACGACACTAGTCTCTCAGGGTGGCACCTCTGTCCTGCTGGTATAAATAGCCTAGCTTAACCTGGAACAGCAGCAGCAGCTGGCAGTGCTGGCAAACCACCCAGAATTGGGACACAATGCCTCTTAGCACTTGCCCAGACAGACCATCCTGGGGCGGCAGCGTTGGCTGAGGTGGGGACAGCTACAGTGAACAAGTCCAGACCTGTGGTAGTTTTTGCTTCTCCATACTGGCCTGCATAACTGGCCCAGCCTAACCTGACACAGCAGCAGTGGTTAACACCTGACTTGTGGTGGGGTGCCTGGCTTGCATAAGTGGCCCAACTGATCCTGGGGCAGTGGCAGCAGCTGGGGTAGTGGCAACAGCTGTGACAGAAGCAGTGGCATCAACAGTGGCAGCAAACAACTATGGACCCGTAGTGGGTGTGGCACCTCTCCATACTGGTTTGCATAAGCAGCCCATGGTGGCAAAGGTGGTGAACAACCCTAGACCTGAAGCAGGGTGTGGTGCTGAGCAACCCCAGAAGAGAATCCCTGGGCTGGCTTTGAACCTGAATACACAGATCTGAGCCTCCTGAGTAGCTAGAATTAAAGGTATTCACACCAGTAGGGTCTTCCTCTTGCAACCCCCCTAACTTTTTCTAAAATAGATAATTTCTTAGTTCAAACATGGAATTTAAGCAAATACAAGAGGATCAACATAATACTCTGTATTCTATATGAGCATAGTGGAATCTCCCAGAGTTTCCTGCCTGGGCTGGATTTGAAACGTGATCCTCACATCTCAGCCTCCTGAGGAGCTAGGAGGACAGGTGTGAGCCACCTGTGCCTGGATGATCTGGCATTATACCATAGTGGACTAGGAGCTCCTGAAATCTTTTCTTTAATTTTCCTGTGCTAGTTTTGGGGCTTGAACTAAGGGTCTGGGCTCTGGTCTCTAAAATTTTTCCTTCAAGGTTA
The DNA here is from genome assembly GCF_024711535.1 of Dipodomys merriami. Lineage (NCBI taxonomy): Eukaryota > Metazoa > Chordata > Mammalia > Rodentia > Heteromyidae > Dipodomys > Dipodomys merriami. The sequence continues at coordinate 907,134 of NW_027203827.1, forward strand.
CCACTTTACCATTTGTGCCACAGCTCCATTTCTGGATTTTGGTAGTTAATCGGCAAGAAGAGTCTCATTAACGTCTTCTCCTGAGCTCGCTTGACCCTCGATCTATATCTCAGTCTCCTGAGTATCTAGGATTTACAGGGGTTGAGCCACTGGTGGCATTGGGCTAGAAGCTTTTCTAAAGCAGGAGTTATTCCCTGCGTTTGCCCTGACTCCTCCATTCAAAGGAGGCCTGAGGGTCAGGAGTTGTGAAAACAGGTTTCCAGCCACAGGAAATGGCTTTGGGTCCTTGGTGAAAAGAAAAGCTAATCGTCCCCCTGGGCGCTATTCTGGGACCCCACCCTCTGCCCTGTGACTCAAGTCAACTTTGACACAGACTTGAATATCCTGCCAGACTTTTCTGAAGCCATAAAACCTTCATACCATTCACACCACCTGCGCTACAGCACACCTCAGGACCTTTGCCCATGCTATACTTTCTGCCTGAGGGTCTCTGTCCTATACCCACATATTAGAACTACTGTGAAATTTTGGCACTGGGTATATCACATCCTGGAGAAAGTCTTTCCTTCCCTTCTCCATCTTTTTTTTTAATATTGAGTTGCTAGACATGGAATTTGTGCAGGATGACTGGCAAATGCTCTATATTGGTGTATGTATGTGTGTGTGTGTGTGTGTGTGTGTGTGTGTGTGTGTGCGTGTGCATGTGTTTGTGTGTTTGTGTGTGTGTGTGTGTGTGCGTGTGCGTGTGTGTGTGCCAATCCTGGGGTTTGAATTCAGGGCCCGGATGCTATCCTATCCCTGAGGTTTTGTGCTCCAGGCTAGCACTGTACTACTTGAACAACAGCTCTTCTTCTGGCTCTTTGGGTGTTTAATTGGAGAAAAGTTTCTTAAATTGACTTTTCTGCTTGCAATTAGGATCCTTTCTCCTGAGTAGCTTACAGGGGTGAGCCACCTGCACTGCCCTCTACCCTACCTCTTACCTATAACCTGGGTCCTCCTCTGAGTCCGAGAAGAATATATCTCACCAGGCTCAATTTTTTTTGCCCAGTCTTGGTGTGTGAACTCAAAGCTCATACTTGGGAGAGACTCTAAACATGTGAAGACGGTGACAAATGTTTCCATTTAATTATGTATCATGTTTCAACACTTAATATAATGTTAATGAAAAATGAGTCAATGTCCTAAATTTTTGTGTATAATTTTATAATAGATGTGCAAAATATAATATTATGTGTATAATAATACTAAATACAACAATCAATAAATGAATCAAAGAAAAATACAATACAAAATCAATAATAAAATTATAATCTGAAATTAACATACATATATAAGTATATATCATGTATTACACATGTATAGAAATATTTCTTCCATTGCAGGGCCATCATTCAGGCCCTGGGAACTATATCCTGAATTTGTTTTCCTCAAGGACAATGAGCTTCACATTCACCCATGGTACAAAAGAGTTACCTGGATGGTGAGCTCAAAAACTTGCAATGACAGAAATACTGGCCCCAGTTCCAAGACAGTGACTTAATTTTTTTAATGGAAGTAGTTATGATTATTCAGTTCCATACTGAGCATTAAAAAATAGTGTAGAGTTTTGTACAGCTATTCAAATATCCTGCCCTTACTTCCAAAGTGCTTCTCTGAGAACTACATTGTTTCTCCTTTGTTGTATGTTTTTTATTGTAAAAATGTTCTACAGAGGAGTTACAGTTCCAGGAGCAAGGTAATGAGTACATTTCCTATTGAGCATTGTTTACTCCTCCTGTGTTTTTCCCCTATCATCCCTTCCCTCCCATCTCCACAACTACATCCCCCTGCTGAGGTCAGTGACTTAGTTTTTCATTTTTGGTTGGCACAAGGCTTGAACTCAAGTAATGGCAACTCTTCGCTCACATTGCTACAGATTTACCAAGACCCTGAGTTCAAATCCCAGGCTTGAAATGAAAACTTGCAGAAATTCCAAACTAGGGAGCTTTATTTTTTTAATTTAGTTAAATAATTATACATATATAAGTATATATATATATATGTATATATATACATATGTGTATATATATATATATTGATTTTGGCCAGGCATGGGGCTTGAACACAGGTCGTGGAAATTCTACTTCAGCTTGGATATGCCTTAGCTGGGGGTACAGTCTCAGGACCCATAGCCGATCCTGGGCCAAGAGGGCTTTCAGGAAGAAAAAATCGTTGGAAAGCACAAAAAGTGGTGAGCTGCAGAGAGCTGGGGTTTTACGATTTCTTTCTTTGAACAGTGACCATCCTGGGTCTGAATGACAAAGCTGCAAAGGGGACCTGACCTGCCATTGCTGGTGGCTGGCAGGCTATCAGTGAAGCCATAGGCCAACCTGTCCACATAGTCCCTGGGTGAAATCGTAGTTCTGACATCAATCACAGGAGATCACAAGAGACTCATTCTTATGCATAGGAATACTGATTGAAAGAGTAGTTTATTCATCGGTCTACTCTAAATTTGGATGCAGTAATCCTAGAATGCTGATTGAGCTCAATTAATAGTTTATTAAGCATGAAAAGAGCAATATTCTTTCAATGGCAGTTTAATGTAAGAGTTGTTAGGAACATAGTGGGTGTCATTCTATCATACATAGACGGCTATGGAACTCTTTACAAATATATATATTTATTTGTATACCTCCGTCTGCCTATCCATGTATCTCTGTTTTGGCCAAACCTGGGGGTCGATTGTCGCTACCGCCTCGACCAGCAAGGAAGACGCGACACCGGACTCTTCTCTCTGCCGTTTATTCAGGACCTTTTTTTAATCTTGTGACCCCAACCCCGGGGAGAATTCCCCACAGCCTTAAGTACCCGCTGGGTAGCCAACCCTGATACGCCACGTGGGAACCGCCAATAGGTTCAGGTGCGCGGAAGCAAGCCAGATTCTTTGCCTTAGCCATATCAGGAGTTGTTTACCACGAGAGCACTCGCCATCGGGAAGGCGGAGGGCGGAAGCCGGCACCATCTTCCAGGTGCGGCCTCTCGCAGCTCTCTACAGTTCCCCCTTTTTTGTTTAAAGAACACAGATGAGAACAGAGGTCTGATCCCTGTTGTGCAATTGCAAGGACTGCATACAAGCCTTCTCCCAGAGGGTACCTTCTCTAGGGATGACTCAGCCTGTCCATTGATTCGTTTTTCACAAGGACGGGAAAAGGCGAATCGAACCTGTGTGCAATCAAACATGCTCTCCTCGAGGGCAAAACTCATGCCTCTCGACTGCAGTACTTTGGCTTTGCAATCTGTGTTCATTGTTTTAGGGTGGCAAGCCACGCTTAGGGGGACTGACCTGCTCCAATGACTGTAAAGGCTTGGATAATCATGGCTGCACTGCGATGCTGAGAACCTCTAATTTGGCAAATGCACCACAGACATACCAAGGAGGCTAACACCAGGAGACCTGTCAGGGCTCCCAAACCCGCCCCCTCCTTGAGATGAATCATAGCAGTGGAGATCCATGAAGATAACCCCTCCCCCAATCCGGCATCCACTCAGGTCGAGTTCACCATGACGATGGCAACCCTGAGCTGTTCCATCAGGCTGTCGAACTCCCCAGTTCAATTACCTAAAAGATAACTAGACAACTGTTTAGACAAATTTGCAGCGTTTTTTGAATAGGTTTTTTCCTGGGCCTGAACTCTGGGCCTGGGCGCTGTCCCTCAGCTCTTCAGCTCAAGGCCAGCGCTCTACCACTTGAGTCACAGCGTCACTTCCGGCTTTTTTCATTTCTTTTTGCTTATGTGGTGCTGAGGAATTGAACCCAGGGCCTCAGGCATGCAAGGAAAGTGCTCTACCACTGAGCCACCTTCCCAGCCCCTTTCTTCTGGGTTAATTGCACCACAGCAGCAGCTAATCCAGCATTAGTTAGTGGTCCGCCCAGCTCTCTGCAAACTTTCATCCATGCTTCTAGTCCCCTATTCTTATATGGGGTTATGGCGGCTCTGCATTCCTTAGTACACTGCTCGTAAACAAGCTGTTTAATTAATGGCATGGCTGCGTCTGGGTCACCAAAAATTCTGCCAGCGGCCTCGACCATACAAGCAACAAAGTCCGAAAACAGCTCCATAGAGCCCTGCAGGATTTTGGTGAGATTGCCACTCACCTTGCCTTTATTTGGTAAGGCTTTCCATGCCTTTATGCCAATTTTATTGGTTTGTTCATAAACTTGAATCGGGTAGCCTATCGGTTGATTGGCGAATCTCCCCTGTCCAAGCAGCATATCTCTGTCCCAAGCTGGGTTTCCCCCAGCCTGATTGGCCACAGCCTCTTCACTAGCAAATTCAATCAAAAAGGCCTTCCAATCTAAATACTGACCTGGGCTCAAACAAGCTCGTGCGAGCCCACTCCAATCACCAGGTGTCATGCACTGTCTGTTTAGGGCCTCCACCTGGGCTACAGTAAAGGAGGCCGTGATTCCGTATGTCCGCACAGACTCAGCTAAAATTTTATAACCTTAAAATCTAAGGGTTCATGATACCGCTGTCCCTGTGGATCCTGAAATATTTGACAGGCTAGATGTAACTCGGTTCTGACCGCTTTCCACACGCCTGGGCTGAAAGAACAGCCGGGGCTGCCACTTCCGGGGTCCTCCGCATAGAGCGGAGGGGCCTAAGGTGTGGGGCGGTGCACGAAGGGCGTGCATTCGTCTTTATCTGGGTCCTCTCTCTCCTTCCCTTTCCTCCTCTTTCTTATCTTTGTTTTTTCTATTTGTTCTATGAATGATTGTAGTTCCTCTGAGTCCGTAGACTCAGAGGTCTCTAGTTCGGCAAAATCGGGGTATAACCCCCCCCTGCTCTCCTCCTTTTCGCTGTCTGCCCTTTCTGATCTTTCTTCCTGCAGCATTTCTAAGGCGGCCTGACCATTCTCTACCGCCTCACTGCAACGCTGGTCCTGGAGACAGCCTCTTATCAGTTTCCATATTGGTCTCACTCCGCTCTTAAGCGTTCCTTGTTCAGAGGCAAAATCTAGGTCCCTCCCTAGTTTCTCCCAAGAGGCCACCGTGAGGCTTCCAGAGACAGCGAACCATGGGGCAACGGTGTCACATTCATTCAAAAATCTCTCTAAAGTACTCTTTTTTATTTTTAACTTTTTTGAGTGCAGTAGCTCATTGAGAGCCAAAAAAATTGGGTGCGAAGAAGAAGCGCCCATGTTTTAAACATTTAAAGCTGGTAAACAAACTTTTACTTTCACTTTTGGCTACTCTATTGACTAGCCCCGGGTTCTCACTCTCTCTTTATCTACCGAGACGAGCAAAAATCCCCCCGCTCTTGTGGCGGATTCCCCTTTTACCTGGGAACTTACTCCCCGCTCTTGTGGCGGATTCCCCTTTTACCTGGGAACTTACTCCCCGCTCTTGTGGCGGATTCCCCTTTTACCTGGGAACTTACTCCCCGCTCTTGTGGCGGATTCCCCTTTTACCTGGGGACTTACCCCCGCTTTTGTCGCGGATTCCCCTTTTACCTGGGGACTTACCGGTGCACCACCCTGACCGCAGAGAGTTCTGAGTCCTCTTTGGGGTTATGGCTGAGTTCCCCGTACGGGCCACCACGTGTCGCTACCGCCTCGACCAGCAAGGAAGACGTGACACCGGACTCTTCTCTCTGCCGTTTATTCAGGACCTTTTTTTAATCTTGTGACCCCAACCCCAGGGAGAATTCCCCACAGCCTTAAGTACCCGCTGGGTAGCCAACCCTGATACGCCACGTGGGAACCGCCAATAGGTTCAGGTGCGCGGAAGCAAGCCAGATTCTTTGCCTTAGCCATATCAGGAGTTGTTTACCACGAGAGCACTCGCCATCGGGAAGGCGGAGGGCGGAAGCCGGCACCATCTTCCAGGTGCGGCCTCTCGCAGCTCTCTACAGTCGATCTCAGATCCTAGGAACCACTTGACATCTTCATTGGCTAGAGGCTGCCGTGCTCAAACTCACCCAATCATGAATTGGGCCTGCTAGGCAGTAAGTTCAGATCCTGGCACTGCCAGGCATAATTGAGAACACATCTAACATCTAGATCTTATGTGACAGGATGTAAACAATGTAATAAATGGTATAGGTGTCATCAGAGTCAATAAAATAAATTCTAAATAAATGAATGACACAATAAATAAAATAAATAACCACACCAAACACAATATGGACTGAACACCTTTAAGGAAGTATAAATACTATCTTTAAAATATATATAGGGAGGGCTGGGAAGGTGGCTCAGTGGTAGAGCTCCTGCCTTGCATGCATGAGGCTCTGGGCTCAATTCCTCAGCACCACATAAGCTGAAAAAAAAAGCCAGCAGTGGCGCTGTGGCTCAAGTGGTAGAGCACTAACCTTGAGATGATGAACTGAGGGACAGCGCCCAGGTCCAGAGTTTAGGCCCACAAGTGGCCCCAAAAAAAATTATATACGGAGAATCTTTTCTATGCCTGAGGCTTGAATTCAGTCCCCCTATGCGGAGGGAATGGCGGGAGATCTTGAGGTACTAGTTTCTGGCCTGGGAAGAGTCATGGAATGTGATTGATCTCATCCTTGAATGAGTAGTTTGTGCATGATGCAAGTAGGAAATGATAGGCAAGACTCATGGAGTATCAATTATTTGTAAAGAAGTTGATGAAGCATGACAATAATCATCAGTCATGAAATGAAGGCATCAGTAAAGATCCAAGAATCTGTATTCATGCAGATTGGATTCCACCACAGGTTACCATCTCTCCTACTCTATACATGCATACTACCTTCAGCTTATGAATGGATGACTGCTGTGCTCCCTGCTCTCCCGTGGGAGGGGGGCTCAATCGCAGATTCCAAAGGCTGGTGTGCTCATGTGGACAAATTCGCCACTTGGTCCTGCTAGGCACCGAGTTCAGATTCCCTGCCCTGCCAAAATATTTATCTTGATGTCAGAAGTCTATCATTGCACCTGTTTTCTTTCTGTGCAAGTCCTGGATCTCATCTAGGATGGACAATGCTTGAGCCACCCTGTGGCCATGGGAATAAGTTGTTATCCGAAAATACACAATACACCCATGAATAGCATGCAAAATAAAGAGAATAACTTCACTCAATGCACGATGCAGTCCACACACGGATGTGAATATACATCCCATGTTTCAATGATCATTGAGGACTATTTTGGCCTCCCTGTGGCTCGATCTCAGTTCCTGGGAATGGCCCAGTTACTTAGGGGCTCAGAGTCTGGTGTGATCACGTGGACCCATTGGGCAGTTGGGCCTCCTAGGCCCAAAGTTTGAATCCCAGCACTGCCAAAAATTCACCTGATGTGAGAAGCCAGTCGTTGCACCTGTTTTCCTGTACTGTGCAAGTTCTGGGGTTCAGCTAGGAAGGAGAATGTATATGCAAGTCTATACTCATGGTATTAGTTTGTCATCCAGTTCACCACAGTTATATTTGTCATCCTATACTCAAGGAAATACACAATACATCAATGAATAAGACATAAAACAAAGAGAATGACAACACCAAATGCAACATGCTGCCCACCCATGTTTGGAAATATAGATCCTCTATTTAATTATGAATTTATGACTATATTGGCCCCCACCAGAGCTCCATCTCAGGTCCCAGGAATGGCCTAGTTCCTTAGTGGCTCAAAGCCTGGTTTGCTCACCATGACCCATTCACCAATTGGTCCTGCTAGGTTTGAGTTCAAATTCCTGCACTACCAAAAGATTTATTCTGATGTGAGAAGCCTAAGGTGGCACAGGTTTTCCTGTCCTGTGAATGTCCTGGGTCTCATTGAGGATGGAGAATGCTATATGGGCTACTCTTAGCCATGGGAATAGGTTGTCATCCATGTCAGCACAGTTATATCTGTCACCCCATATGCAATAAAATACACAATACATCCATGAAAAAGACACAAAATAGAAAGAATAACTACACTGAATGCAAGATGCATAGCACACCTGTAAGTAAAGAAAAATCTTATGTTTTAAAAACGTGGGCTTGTTATTTTGTCCAGTGCTGGGGCTTCAAATCAGGCCCTGCACCAGGCCTGACATTCTACTCTTCAAAGATGGTGAGCTTCCCCTTCTCCCACAGTGCAACAGAATTAGCCAGACCTGAGCTAAAAATCCCAGCACTGACAAAAGATTCATATTGATGTCAGAAACTAAAAATCCCAGCACTGACCAAAGATTCATACTGATGTCAGAAGCCAGTCGTTGTGCCCTTTATCCTCTCCTGTGAAAGTCCTGGTTCACAAATATGATGGAGAATGCATGGACAGCACTGTAACCTTGGTAACGGGTTCTCATCCATGGCAGCACTGTCATAGCAGTCACCATACTTATTAAAATACACAATACCTCCGTGAATTAGAGACAAAATAAGGAGAATAATTGCACTGAACCCAAGATGCTAACCAAACATATATGTCAATATAGATCCTTTGTTTAAATTATGAATTTCTGACTATAGTGGACCACCCTGGGGATCAATGTCATATTCTGGGATTGGCCACACTCCTTAGTTGCTCACAGCTTCATATAATCACCTTGACTGATTGGCCAATTTGTTTTGCTCTGCCCTGAGTTCAGATACCAGCACTATCAACAAGTTGATCGTGGAGTAAGAAGGAGAGTGTGAAACTTTTTTTCCTTTTCTCTGAGAATCCTGGGGGTAAGGCATGAGAGAGAACATTTCTACAAATCTAGATGTTCTGTGATAGGTTGTCATCAATGTAATAAACACATTGAGTACATAAATGAATAAAACAGAAGATACAAGGAAAAACCCCAGCAAACATGTATGGACTGAACATCTATAGATAAGTATAAATCCTATTTTTACAATATATAGAAATAGTATGTTTTCCAGGTCAGGGTCTTGAATTCAGGACTAGTGAACAGACCTGACTTTTTTATTTTCATGAAAGGTGATCTTCCCCTTTATGCACATTGCTGCAGATTTACCCAGAGCCTGAGTTACAATCCAAAGCCTGTAAGAATAAACTGTGTGAATTGCAAGCCAGGGAGTTAATTTTTTTTCTCAGCATGGGTCTTGAACTCAGGTCGTGGCAACACTGCCTCAGCTTTGATCACACTAGGATGGGGTGCAGCCACTGGACACACAGGTGCTTCTGGGATTCTAAACCCCCACGTGTTGCAGGGAAAACAATGCACAGAAAAAATGTGGCCTTTTATGTTTTCTTCCTTTGCACAGTGACCCTTCTGGGTCTGAATGACACTGTTGCAAAGGATACTTCACCTTGCATTTCTGAAGGCTGGCAGACAATCAAGGAAGCCATAGGCCCACGTGGCAACATAGGCCCTCATTTCAAATCCCCATACTGACACCAAGCAATGGCAGGAAGTATTAAGAATCTGGTTCCCATCCAAAGGCATAACACTGGAATTTTGTCAATGTCACAGTTAAATGAGTTGATCGTGAATGATGATCCTATAAAATTAAACAGCATCATTTTAGAAGGCTGATTGATTTTATTTAATATTTATGAAGCATTAAAAGAATATTATTACTTACAGAAACACAATAATTTCAGGACACTGAGTGCTTTCATTAATATTATAAGGATGAAAACAATAACATTAATTACATGGACGCATAATAAATACCCAGGAATTGATAGGAATATAGTCTATATAACTGAATAATGTATAAACATCTCTGGCACTCTATAAACACACACACACACACACACACACACACACACACACACACACATATATATTAGCATACTGCCATCTACATGTCAATCTGTTCTTCTTTGGTTAACCCCTGGGGTTCTCAGGTGCTGGGAACAACCTGCACCTCAATTTCCCCCTGGATGGCATGTTTGCACTCACCCATTCATGAATTTGGCCTTGTAGGCCATGAGTTCAGATGTCAGTACTCCCAAACAATGAAACGTGGAGTAAGAAGATGATGGTGACACATGGTTTCCTTTACTGTGAATCTTCTGTGTGTCAGGTATGAAGTGGAATACATCTGTAGACCTATATCCTATGTAGTCAATGATTTATGTGCTATAATAGTCAATACAATAAATGGTCAATACATGAATAAAACAAAAAATAAAATAACTACAATACGGAGTCAACATATGTATAAAATTATAAAACATTTATGTAAATTGTACATGAATAGGGTGTTTTCTAGTGCTGGTGATCGTTTTCAAGCCTAAGGAACAGACTTGAATTTCTTGACTTTAAGGAAGCAAGCTTCCTCTTCCCACACAGTGCAACAGAGTTACCCAGACTATGAGTTCCAATCCCAGTCCTGGTAGAAAAAACTCACCTTTATAGTATTTGAGCCCCAATTCTTAGGTATTTCATTATGCCTCCATTTGATGAATGTGATAGCTTGAATGATTAATAAAATATTAACTAAAATCAATCAGTGCCGTGTAATATAATTGTGTATAATTTTATCCTAGAATCATTCAAGAACTGTTCGTTCAATCATGACTTACATCACATTACATTGGTAATCATATGGATAGGAACAAGATTCTTAGGATCTCCTACCATTTGAAGGTGGCAGGACCAGGATTTGAATTGTGGGCTCCAGCTCCCACCACTTCAACCCGAGGATCGGGAACTCACCAGTCTGTCCAAGAACATCAACAAGGACAATGATTAGGCAGGCACCAGTGGCTCTCAGCAGTCCTTCTTGATGCTTACAAGGCTGTGAATAGAGGGTCACGGTCAAAGTCACCCTAAGAAGGAAAATCCTTGAAACCCCTGTCCAACTTCAGTGCCAACAAAGCCAGAAACCTTGTGGCTCTAGTGTAGAGGACCAGCCTTGAGCAAAAGCAGCTCATGAACTGTGCCCAGATCCTAAGTTCAAAGTCTGGGACTGGCAACAAACAGAACTATACAACAATCTGTGTAGCAATCCTGTTAAAGCAGGTCACCCTTTTCTCTCCAACTGAATTTGACAGAATTTCCTGGGAAAAAGGATGGGAGAACCACTGTCATCTTGACTCCGCCCATGCTGCTTGCTTCACAGGATTCTGGCCACACCCCCATTCTTTCATGCTTCTTTCTGACCAATGGGATACAAGAATGGTGGCCATGCCCACATTCCATGCTGCCAGGTAGCACTGGGATTCCCTCTGTTAGTTTACACCACTACCAGCAGTTCAGGAAGGTAGAAGGGGCTGAGTCCTGAGGAAGAGACTCGAGGTGACTTTGGAGTATAGTAGAAAATTGATGCTCCCACCCCACCTGACCCCTCCTCTCCCTTCACGCAATGCCAGGTTTCAAACCTCAATCAATGTCTAGCTGCCAGCCGGCCTAAATCCCCGACCTGGTCCCTGCCCCTAGTCTTCTGCTCTGGGCCCATGTGTCCACAATGCTGGCGCCATAGCTGCTGCCCCAATTGAAGCAGCTGCCAACAGCTGCTCCCAGCAGCACAGGTGAGTTTCTGTCCCAACAACAACCTACTCTGCGTCAAACACCCCTCTGGGGGCACCATGACCCCCCTGCTTGTTTCCTCTCCATGGCGCTGATGAGCCACCTTTCTGTCTTGAGGATTTCTGAGATAGAAATTACAAATATGCTCAGGCTGGGCTGGATCACGGTCCTCCTGTGAAAGGTATGCTCCACTAGGCCTGGTCCTCTGTAATTGGGATGGTAGACATGTGGTGTCATGCTCAGTCATCGGTTAAGATGCATTATACTAAACTCAGTCCAAAGCGGATTCTTGACCACAGGTGAAGCTCTTGGTAGGGCCTCAACAATTGGACCTCAGTCTCCTCACAGGACAGTTGTGAGGAAACAAGGGATTTATACAGAGCAATCTCTGGAAAAGAGAGGGAATGACCTTCAGATAAGGTTTTGGCAATTCTGTGAGCATATGACAGGAAGATACCAGAAAGGGCTCAGGTGGGGCCTGTTATTAATCATGCAACAGGTGTGGGATTATGAACCGAAACATGGCTCTCTTTCATTACTACCCTATCCCAATGAGGAAGGGGATCCTTCACTTTGTTCAGTTTTGCAGCTGGGGAAACCGAGGCACAGAGAAGCCAGATGACCTACTTATGACCTCAAGTTCACAGGAAGCTCGGCCTGACTTCTCTACCATGCTCCCTAGGACAATCGTGGTTCTTGAACTCTAGGATTGGGCATTGTTCCCGAGCTCCTCAGCTCAAGGCTAGCGCTTTAGCACTTGATCCCACAGTGCCACTTCCAGTTTTCTGATGGATCTTTGTAGATAAGATTCTCAAACACGTTCCTCCAGGACTGTCTATGAACCATGATCCTCATATCTCAGCCTCCAGTGTACTTAGGATTAGAGTTTTATGCCACTGGCACCTGATCTAAGTGTAATTCTGATTTTCTCTCCCTCTCTCCCTCTCTCCCTCTCTCCCTCTCTCCCTCTCTCCCTCTCTCCCTCTCTCCCTCTCACCCTCTCTCCTTCTCACCCTCTCACCCTCTCTCTCTCTCTCTCTCTCTCTCTCTCTCTCTCTCTCTCTCTCTCTCTCTCTCTCTCTCTCTCTCTCTCTCTCACTGTCGCTCTCAGGAACGGGTAGAATGGGTGCTTGAGGAGGTGGGCCAACGTCTCCAGGTAGCTGGAACCCAAGATGGCCCACTCATTCTGGAGGTGCGCTGTGGGTAGGGAGCTTTCTCGTTCAGCGTGTTGATACATCTCCATGAGATCAGCCCTCTGAGCCCTTGCAAGACTGTCAGGGTTATTCATTTTCCATCTAGCCTTACTGGATTTATTATATTGTATTCTTTTCTACATTATTTTCTAGCACCTGGCCAATATTATGGTACATAGTTACTGAATGAAAATGTAATGTTAACTTAAGAAAGTCATTTAGGGATCTGGGAATGTGGCTTCATGATATGATGATTGCCTAGCATGCATGAACCCTGAATTCAATTCCTCAGTACCACATAAACAGAAAAACACTGGAAATGGTGGTGTGCCTCAAGTGGTACAGTGATTGCCTTGAGCAAAAAAGCAAAAAAAAAAAACCCAAACCAAAAACATTAAATTAGTAAATGCAAAATAAAGAACCCATACTTGGAATATATAATTGCTCCTGCCATACTGACACCTGACAATAGTCCATAATTCATGTACTTTTTCTTATATTAGGATATTGTGTTGAAAAAAAGTTTTGTTCATTAGGTCAGAGCAATTAATGTCTAGAATGTGCTTAGATGTCAGGTGAAGATTAATTCTGGAAATTCAAAGATTCCAGGTTTTTGAATGGTCTCTGCTAATCACAATGAGAAGTGCAGTCTAGGTGAGATTTGGAAATCTTTTTAGTTATTCGTGGCACCACAACGGCAGAGGCAAATTAACAGTTGTGACAGAAGAGAAGGAATAACTCCAGAGTTAATGAATAAATGATAGTTACTAATGTATACCAGAAACATTTATAGAGAACCATTTTTGGTTATTGAACAAATAGTTATCAACTAGTCTTATTCTGCATTACCTTTAGCATTCCAAATCTCTTAGGCTACTTCTTAATCTCTGTGTAATACATGTATCTCCTTCTGTGCTGTTTTTTCTTTCCTTAACTACTTTGCTTTCTAAAAATCTCAGTCTTTCTATATTTCTCTATGAACATTTCCTGATACTAAATACACCTACACAGATGGCAAAGAATGCTAATTAAGGGTCCCATAGCTCATGAGTCATTAATGAAACAACATGGAAAAGGAGGACATATTTATTGTTATCTCAAATTTTCTGAAAAGCTGCAATGCCATCATTTGATTCAAATTTCCATTATTTGTCTACATAGTGTCATTCAGTGCACATAAATGCAAATATGAGCTGGGTGCTGGTGGATCACACCTGGAATCCTAGCTATTCAGGAAACCAGAGAATTTTGGTTCAAAGACAGACTGGTCAGGTATGTCCATGAGACCCTTATCGTCAATTAACAACCTGAAACCTGGACGTGGTGCTGTAGCTTAAGCGGTACAGCACTCAATTTGAGCTGAAGAGCTGTGGGAGTGCGCCCAGGATCAGAGTTCAAGCCCCACAACCAACAAAAAGTGCAAATATTACCTTAAGTTTCCCCAAAAGGAAGGACAAGATCAATAATCTTCCCAAGCAGAAAAAATAATTTCAAAATGATTCAGTGCACCTACTTTTGCTGAGTTATTTAAGTTATGGCTTCTTTGCTAGACATATTCTCTTACTTTATAAATTGTCAAATACTAGCTTTACAATAAACTTCATCTAATATTTTTTTGTTTCAAAAGAGAAGTCTATACAGTTGATGTCACATAGCTTTCTTACTATATTAATTCAAAGCCAAACCAGGCAGGCGAGTCTGTCAAACTCTTACCGCAAATTGAACACCAAAAAGCCAGAAGTGGAGTTTTGGCTCAAACAGTAGATTACTAGCTTTGGGGGCAGGTGGGCAGGAAAGACAACTGTTCACGGACAGGATCCAGCCTCTGAGTTCAAGCCCCAGGACTAGCACAAACTAAACAAACAAGCAAATAAAAATACCAGATTTTTCTTTGGGGCCCTCCTTAAAGGTGAACTGGTCAGAGAAGAGGCTTCTTTTGCTGATCATATTGACTGGATCCTGCTTTTTTGGAATCCTTGTTGCTCTGGAGAACTCAGAACCAGACCAAAGGAATTGATAACTGACTCCTGCATCGAGAATCATCTCAGGGGTCAAATATCCATCTATAAGACACTTTAAAACCTCTATGTCGTTGTTCTTTTGCAGGAGAACACTTTTAAAACAATGTTATTTCCTTTTGTTCTATAATGGCCTTCAAATGGTACATTATTTCTTTTTGTAACACTATGAACTAGAAGTTTACAGAAAAAAATTATATGAGTAAAGAACACACTCAAAAAGCCAGGGACAGAGTTTCCTTCAAGCCTTGGGATACTTTTCTTGTACAGTAAAAAGGAAAGCACAAGGTAACTTGAACTTTGTTTTTCCTCTATGTTCCATTCCTCTCCTGGGGTCAGTTTCCACATCCAGTAATACTTACTTCCAGTAACAATCGATGGTGTTGCTTGAGGTATAGTGAATGTTTTCTGGCTTCACTGCAATAAGACTAGAACACCTTTGTACCTGAGGTAAAACGTATTTCAGAGACAATTTAATTAAGAGAAAATATGAAATTTATATTGCTTATAAATATATTATACATGAGTACATTGAGTTCAAACTTTGTAAGTTCTTTGTAAGTTAATGTGAATTTTAAATGGGAAGAAGGTTTTCAGAACATTCTTTTTGTGAGTGTACGTGCTGTTCATTATTTCCCAAGTGTGCATGAGCTAACAGTAAGGAAACAATAGCAATAATAGGAGAAAGAGAAGTTCTGTGTTTAAGTATAAGGGTTCCATACAGTATAGAAGACTACAAATAAGCAACATTGAAACAACAAAGCCAAGTCCAGTATGTAGATTTATGAGAGTGATATAGAGAAAGCAAGACTCCTATGTGGAACATGAAGTATGAGGCCACTCCCATTCTAAATCATGCTTGCTAATCATGCAACTTTGTAGAAATTACAATGGAAGAATAATTCTGTTTTCAATGCAAGTCAGATATAAAAGCATGGATTTAACTGGAAAAATGTCCATCTTGTGAGAGCAGGGATTATGCTAGCAATAAACTGGTGGCTAAGATCTCATTTCTTTTTTTTTTTCTTTACACTCACACACACAGACACACAGACACACAGACACAACACACACACATACACACACACATTTATATGTATATATATATATATGTATATATATATATATATATATATATATATATATATATATATATATTTGTTGGCAGTTATCTTGGGACTTGAACTCTGGGCCTGCGAGCCGTCTCTCTGCTATTCAGCTCAAGCTAATGCTCTACCACTTCATCCACAGTGCCAATTCCAGTTTTGTTTTAGTTAATTTGAGAAAAGAGTCTCTAGGACTTTCCTACCGGGGCTGGCTTTGAACCTCAATCCTCATTTCTCACCATGACCCAGCTTACGTTCACATTCCTAACAGTGTACACTCAAGATGTGTAATGTGTCTGTTCATCTATCTTTATAAGAATTCTTTAGCTAGGGCTGAAAGGTGTCTCAGAGGTACAGAGCTTGCCTCACATGCATGAGGCCCTTGGTTCGATTTCTCAGTACCACTTAAGCAAAAAAGAAAAAAGCCAAAATTGGCGCTGTGACTCAAGTGGTAGAGGGCTAGCCGTGAGCTGAATTGCTGAGGGACAGAGCCCAGGCCCAGAGTTCAGGCACCATGACCAGACACCCCACCAAAACAACAAAAAGAAAGAATTCTTGAGTTAAAAATATGGGCTACAGCTTAGACATTACCCTCACAAAAATGTTTGTCGCTTAAAAGTTGAAACTCCTGGAGAAATAAAACCTAAGAATGTAAAGGAGTCTGGGAAGTTCTATTGGCATCCAGCCTGGGCAGAACACTCTTTGCAACAGTATATAAAATTAAGCAGTCAAAATCTGGATTGGAAGAATGGCTCAATTGATGGAATATCAGTCATGAGCAAGATTGCTGAATAAAAGCTTGAGGCTTTTGCATATATACATACAAACATACACATACACCCAGAGGCACTTATATATGCACACACAAATACACAAATGAAACAACTCTCAGAATGTGTAGAAAACTTAGAAAACAATAAATATATGTCCTGAACAAGACTAGAATCAAGTGATAATTTTTAATATTTGAAAGTCCTCAAATGAACTTCCTTCAAATAAGTTTGAGAATACTACATTGGTAGGGATCAGAGATAGTAAGAATCAATAATCATCATTAAAGGGATCAGATCCATGGAGGAATGAATCAGAGATCTAGCAGGTGCATCTGAAAATGATCATATCCTGTATCAAATATTAGAACATCTTTGAAAATAGTAGATAAAGTCTAAGCAGTCACTCTGTTGTAAAATATCACTGGAGAAGTTCAGAATTGGTAGTCTATATCTAGATTAAATAAACCAAGAAACTATGGCAGGGCAATGTGATACAAGCTTAGAATTCTAGCACTGAGATTAAGACAGGAGATTAGAGAATGGAATTTCATAGTGATACCTTTCCTGGACCAAGGTGTATAATTTTGTCTTAATAAAACAAAACAAACAAGAAAGGAATACATAGTTGGACATTTAGGCTAATTTTGTCATTATGTTTTGAGAAGTCAAATTTCCTGTTGAGATGCAACTCATACTTAATCCTCACTTGTGTTTTAAATTCTCTCTTCATTACAGAACATTCCTAGATGCAAAATGACTCATGATTCCCATCCAAAATTTGAAAAAATAAGTTATCATCATTCTGTTTTAACCCAAAGAAATGATGAAGAATTACACAAGCTTAAGCTTGGAAAAATAGCAAAGTTCATCTAATGAAGGATTTTGAAGATCTTGCTAAATTAGAATTTAGATTTAAAATATTTTGGTTTTGTTTGTAATTTTATATTCTATAGGATTCTACAAAATTGTTTTTAAGTAGAGGGTTAATTGACATTCACAAATGATTTTGCATTCTATGTGCCTAGAATATTCTTTCAAAAACTTAGTTAATAGATAATTCCAACAGTTCATGTATGAAATGATAATGTGAATGTTGTAAACAGAGTTGCCAACAAATTGATGATATTAATTTATAAATTTAGGATAAGAAAATTTTTGGAGTCTTTGGTATAACATGGTATGAAGAGAATAATCGTGTGACATCTTCTTTCTTCTACCTGTATGTAACACAGGAAGCAATTTCCTTAATTATTTGCTACTGTATACACTGAGAAAAATGTTACATTTGGGGTTTATTTTGTTTTTGTTTTTGTTTTATTGGTTTGTCCTAGGGCTTTTACTCTGGGCCTGGATACTCTCTCTGAGCCTGTTTATGCTGAAGGCTCGTGCCCTACCACTTCAACCTCAGTGCCACTTGCGTCTGGCTTTTGCTGAGAAGTTTATTGGAGATAAGAATCTAGGGAATATTCTTGCCTGGGTGGGCTTTCAACTGTAATCTTCCAATCTTAGCATCCAGAATTTATATGATAGCTAAAAATTATAAATATAAGTAATATTTGCAAATGTTCTGATCTCAAAAATACCAGTGGGGGGAAAATGATGCAACCCAGTTTATTGTGGTGTTCTTACCAGAACATGAATGGCATCACATTAGCAGAGTTGTATTTTTTCACAATAGAGATAAGCTATTCATCATATGAATTAAGGGAAGTTTGAGATGCACCCTAAAAGTTGGAGAATTTTGGGCTAGGATGACTCTATATCATAAATATTGGTATTGGTGGTCATAAAAATAATAGCTTATTGTGATAAACAATTGCTTACTCTTGAAGAATTATTACCGATGCTACATAGTTTTATCCTCTACCAGAACATGGTTATTTTTCTGTTGTTTCTCAATATGTAACACCCCATTGGAAAATGCATCTATTGCAGAATTACATAACATGAAAGCCGGTATTGTTTTGAATCTCTCAGGTATGGAATCTTCAGAATTTGAAAATGAGTAATTACTAGTCATTGGAATATTGACGAACACATATATTCTGTCTTCTTAACAACTTATTTACTTTGACAAGTTATTTGTTTCCATAGAATTAAACTGTTTTCGCTTTTAGTATGAAAAAGTACTATATTTATTCTTTTTTCAAAATATTGGTAAGTATATTGTGAAAATATTGTCTAGTCGGATAGCAGTCAGTTCATGGTCCTCTGATTAAAAAGGGGTAATTAATTCAAATTAGACACCAAAAGTATGGATTTTTAAAAAGTTACTACATAAAGAGTAATATGTACTTTACCAATACAGTGAAATTTTATTTCATGCAGCTTATTTTTTAAATTTAATTTTATTTTCAAAGTGATGTACAGTGGGTTTACAGTAATTTTAAGGTAGTGAATACATAACTTTTCAAACTTGTTACCCCTTCCCTCATTTTCTTCACAGTTTTCCTTCACCCCAGTACCTCTCACAAGTTGTAATGTACATTTCCAACGTATTGTCTTGTGAGTATTGCTATTGCATTGGTTTGCCTTTGTCCTTTGTCTCACAATTTTGTTGTTCCTCTTCCCTTCCCTAATTAAGGTAAATATATACACAATACACAGGCTACCAAAATCAAATACAGCAGGGAAAAAAGCATAGGGGAAAACCCCAAAAGAAAATGGAAATCACATAGTACATTTAAAACAACAATCGCAAATAATACTCTCTGTTTCCATATCTTAGAGTTCATTTTGCTTAGCATCAGATTATAAGGTTATATATATATGCATAACAAAGTCACTGGAAAATAGTAGTTTCATGGACACTATATCATGAAAAATACATGTTAACTGTTTTTGATATTAAAGGTGGAGTTAGGATTGATGAACTTGTGGTTCTAATAAAGGAATTTCAAAAGAGTTTTAAAATTATGACAGGTTTGGCTGGGAAGGTGGCTCAGTGGTAAGAGAGCTTGCCTTGCATGCCTGAGGCCCTGGGTTTGATTCCTCAGCACCACATAAGCAAAAAGAAAAAAAGCCGGAAGTGGTGCTGTGGCTCACGTGGTAGAGCGCTAGCCTTGAGCTGAAGAGCTGAGCGACAGCGCCCAGGCCCAGAGTTCATGCCCCACAACTGGACACCCCCCAAAAATTATGACAGGTAAATTTTAATTTGTTCAAAAATTTTGACAACTTAGCATATTATGAAAATTAAAATTTCTTGGGAAAATAGGCTTTCATGCAAAATAATCAATGGAGACTTAATTGAGAGGGAGCAAAGTGGGTGAAGATGGCTCATTTTCATACTAAACAAACCTCAGAACCCTTGTTATAAGTCCTGTAGGTTCCCTTGAGAATTGTCCTTACCGAGGAAATCTACTCACTGTGTGAAACAAGGTTGTAGTGGAATTTAAATTCAACGTTCTTAAAAAAAAATCAAAATTTGTGTATTGACTTTAATTACCAAGCAGTAATTCTCTGAAAAAGATAATTTGGGTCAAAATATTTAGGGAAAAAGTGCACTCAAAAATGTTTGTAATACGTTCTACAATGTCTTTGCATGTGAAGCACTGAACTACAGAAAAAAACCTGATTGGATACTTGAAACCAATGATTTCACATTTCTTAGTAGCTCAAAAATATAATATCCTTATTAGCTTGAGATAGTGAAGAATTCTCTTATTACATAAGCCAAAAAGTTTTGGGATCAGAAAAGAATTGACCAAATTGAAAAGGCAAGAAAACGCGTTCTTAAAGCCCTAGCTAAGCATATTGGCTTCAGCAGTGGAGGGAGGCCAAACTTTTTGATATAATGTCTTAATATTTTTGCTACCTAAAGTGATTTTACAGAGCGTATTTAGCTCACTACAATTTAGAATGGATTGAATGAAGACATGAAAATAAACTCCACATCCAAATAAAAGAGTTTTAAAAGAGAAACCATGAAGATGTAGCAGTGGGGAAGGACTAATAGTCCTTCACCTTCACTAGACTTGAAGCCAAGAATCTGTGATTAGTTGGAAATCACGAAAGAGCTAAGAGAAGGACAGAGACATAGGACATAGGTGCATTGTCCTTTTGTTACAGACACTGTGATCCAAGGTATGTATGATTTAACTCTATTCTTTTCCATACATCCTTCTGAGCAAATGCAAGACCAAGAGAAAGATAATCTATTGAAATAATTTTTGAAAGAATAACTTCACTGATCCTGATATGGTATCTAAAGAGAGTCTTAAGAGAGAAGATAAAAGTGAAGTATTCTTCGGTTTCCTCTAAGCATTTTGTTAGCAAAGCATAATTTTGAGGTTAGAAGTGATTGAACCAAAAAGTGGTGGAGTACCCATGGTTTTTTTTAAATTTTTATTTTATTTGTGAACATACTGTACAGAGGGGTTACAATTACATGGGCAAGATAATGCATACGTTTCTTAACAAGCATTGCAGCCTCCTCCATTGTTTACCCTTCACCTCACTTCCCAGCCTCCCACTCAAACCCCACCCAATCCTTCCTCCCATCCCCCCCCACCGACATTGTAAAGCTCATTTTTGACATGACAATTTGTACTTCTCATTGTTGCAACAGGTCCATCTGAATCCTTAAACGACTTGTTTTTCCCCATCTCCTATACAAGTTATACTGACATCAAATATATTGAAAGTGGGGGTTATACTGTGGGGGAGGGACATACAAAGCAACAAAGAAATAATCTTATAAATGCGTTAGAAACACATGCATGAAACAAAAAAAAAACATTAAAATACCTATCTAAGGATTCATTTTCCTAACATCACATTATCTGACTTTTTCCGCTTGACTCATACATATACTAGATATTGCAAATAAGTGAAACCATGGGACCTGTGTTTCTTTGGGCCTGGCTTACTTCACTTACGATAATTTCTTCCAAGTTTTTCCATTTCCTAACAAATGGGGCAATGTCATTCTTTCTGATGGAGGCATAGAATTCCATTGTGTATATACACCACATTTTCTTGATCCATTCATCTACTGAAAGGCATCTGGGTTGGTTCCATATCTTAGCTATGGTAAATAATGCTGCAATATACATAGTTGTGCTGGTAGCTTTAGTGTGGTCTTGTTTGTAAACATTTGGGTAAATGCCCAAAAGTGGGATTGCTGGGTCATAGGGGAGCTCTATGTGAAGTCTTTTGAGGAACCTCCATACTTCTTTCCAAAGTGGTTGAACAAGTTTATATTCCCACCAACAGTGAAGTAAGGTTCCCTTCTCTCCACATCCCCTCCAGCATCTGGTGTTGTTAGAGTTCTTGATTTTTGCCATTCTAACTGGAGTGAGGTGGTATCTCAATGTTGCCTTGATTTGCATTTCTTTTATGGATAGGGATGTTGAGCATTTCTTCATGTGTCTATTGGCCATCCTTCTTTCTTCTTCAGAGAAGTTTCTCTTTAAGCCTTTAGCCCACTTATTTATTGGGCAGTTGTTTCTTTGAGGATTTGTTGTAGGGGGATGTAATATTTTGAGTTCCAAGTATATTTTAGATATGAGACCCTTGTAACTTGTATGGCTAGTGAATATCTTCTCATAATCCGTGGGCTTTCTAGTGATCTGGCTAGCTAAGTCCTTGGCCAGGCAGAAGCTCTGCAATTGCATGCAATCCCATTTGTCCAAACTTTTTTTTATTTTTATTTTTTTGTGTTTCTGGGTCTCTATTAAGAAAATTTCGGCCTGTGCCAAGGACACCTAAGGTTTCTCCTATTCCATCCTGTAATATTTTCAGAGTGTCTACTTTGACTCTGAAGTCTTTAATCCATTTGGAGTTGATTCTGTTGCAGGGTGATAAATAAGGATCTAGCTTTAGTTTTCTACAAGTAGTTGATGAATTTTTCCAGCACCATTTACTGAAGAGGCTGTCTTTCTTCCATTCTATTTTTTAGCTCCCTAATTGAAAATTAGATGGCTATGGGACTGTAGGTTCATTTCTGTGTTTTCAATTCTATTCCTTTGGTCATCTTTTATGTTTTACTTCATCTTTCACTATTTGGATTCCCTTTAAATTTGCATCATGTCTTATTTTCCCAGCTAGCATTCTAATACTAAGTAGTTGAAGAGGAGTGGAGAGAGCAGACATCCTTATCTCTTTCCTGAATTAATAAGAAATGGCTTTAACTTTTCACCATTAAGTATAATGCTGGCGGTAGGTTCATCAATTCTTAGAAGAAAGAAGAGCACTGGAGCAATATCAGTTCCAAATTTCAAACTATACAAAAAAGCCACAATAATAAGAAGAGCTTGGTACTGGCACAAGAACAGTTCTGAGGACCAATGAATAGGACTGAAGACTCAAAAATAAACACACTGACATATTGCTACGTAATCTTTGACAAGGGAGCTAAAAAAATAGAATGGAAGAAATACAACCTTTTCAGTAAATGGTGCTGGTAAAATTGGTTATACACCTGTAGAAAACTAAAGCTAGATCCATATACATATTTATATATCATATATATCATGCAGGGTGATATATATATATACATATACATATATATATATATATATATATATATATATATATACATCTTAATAGAGAACGAGAAACAAAACAAATCAAAGAGAAGTTGGACCAGTGGGATTGCATGAAACAGCAGAGCTGCCGCAAGGTAAAGTTCATAGACAGCAAGATCAATAAAAAGCCCACTTACTGGGAGAAGTTCTTCATGAGTCATAAAACAGACAAAGTCTTGTATATAAAATATATTTAGGGCTCAAAATCATAAATACCCCAACAACACATCCTCAAAGGAACAACTGTCCAATATCTAAATTGGCTGAAGACTTAAAGAGAGACTTCTTTGAAGACGAAATAAAAAATGTCCATTAGACACCTGAAGAAGTATATATATATATATCTGTAATTTGGAGAGTGGAAGGGATATAGCAGAATGGTTAAATGGGGATTCAGGTTGACCATTGTGACAATGAGATGTACAGGACACTGTGCAGAAAATGAATTTACAATCTCAGGTAGGGGTCGAGGAGGGAGGAGTTGGAGATGCGGGGAAGGAAAGGATGGTAGGAGAAAAACAAAGGAGGAGGTAACAATGCTGTATACAAAATGTACTCATTACCTATTCCTGTAACTCTGAGCCCTCTGTACAGTATTTTTACAATAAAAATATATTTTAAAAAATCTCTGCCTGCTGTAGATTTCCAGTGCTGCCCTCGGAATTGCATTTTCTGCCTATTCTGGCTGTGGTTAGGTCCACCTGCACAATGGATCAGTAGTCTTCAAGGCATCTTGGTCTTCCAGTGGGACTTGGATTATCCAGTGGTGGTTGGAACCAGGCCAAGGACAGGACAAAACCACTTCCAGGACATGGCTTCGTCATTACCCAGGCAACTAGGATTGCAAGCAGAATTTTTCTGAATTTGACTCCAGAAATGTATCAGTGAACCAAAAGGCAAGTCCACCAAACACCTCACTCCCCCCCTCCATTTCCTCCTTTCTCTTTCCCTGGGAAAGTAGAAAATAATTTTGCAGGTTTTGACACACACACAAAATGCCCACCATCTCCCCTGGTAAACTTGGTTTCAAGTCACTGAGCCATGTCAATGGATAATGCTGCATTCATTATTCTGGACAACATCTTCAGGTTGTTTGATGCCTTAATTTGTTGTTGTTGTTGTTGATGTTGTTGGTGGGGGTGCCTGAACTCTGGGTCTGGGTGCTGTCCCTGAGCTGTTCAGCTCAAGGCTAGTGCACAACCACTTTAGCAACAGTGCCACTTGTAGTTTTTTCTGCTTATGTGGTGCTGAAGAATTGAACCTAAGACCTCATGCATGCAAGACAAGCACTCTACCACTGAGTCTTCTTCTAGCCCTAATGATTTAATTCTTTAAAATTTATTTTTGTCAGTCATGAGCCTTGAACTCAGGGATTGGGTATTAACATATCCCAGAGTTCTTTAGCTCAAGGGGAGCCCACTCCCAATTGAGCTAGAATGCCACTTCCTGTTTGGAGATAACGGACTCACAGACTTTCATGCCAGGATTTGCTTTGAACAGATGAATTTTTAAATTATATTTCTCCTAGGTGTTTATTGGAACATTACAGTTTTTCTGGAATTAAAATTTGCTGTAAACTTTTGTCTTCAAGTAATCCAAAAGCATTAAATATTACATTTCGAAGCTATCCTTTAGCACATCCATTTTGAAATTATTATCTTAAGATGAAATTCTAATTATTTGTAGTGACAACCCATTAAAGTCCAAATGGGAAATATGCTAATTTCAGCAGCCTTGGCTCTCTTTCCTCTTTTTTTCTCTCCAGTATCTTTTCTTGTTTTGGAAAATGTGTCATGGACTGTCCAACCAAGCAAAAGGATGATTATTCCATTAATTTAATAGAAAAGGAATCCAGCCTACCTGCATCTCAAGGGAACTTTGAGTATAATGTTAATCTAATAGTGGATTTTCAGTCATTTTGATAATTTTTTGTTTAACCACTCATTAAAGAGGTTCCAAAAGGCTAGATTCAAAAATCATGTTCTGCTTTCTAAGAATGTTTAAAAAGCAAGTAATTCAACAAAGATTACATGGTGAAGAATTTCTCTTTTATCATAGCCCTTACCACTGATCCCTTCCCTTCAAACTTGTAGCTTTGTTCAGTTTTCTTGTTCGAGCATTCATTTTGGTATTTCCTTCAGTAATATCCTTGTAGTATTTGACAATGAAATCCCATTTATTGTTAGAGTGCTCAATTCATATTGCCAACGGCAGACTCATGAGCATATCATAAAGCATAAAATATTGGGAATCATTAACATGGTCATATGCAAATATTCCATAAATTAATATAAGTACCACATAAATGTGCATCTTCATATACTTTTAAAAATGCAAAGTATTTACATATCTATGTCATAAAATAATTCAGATCACTGGTAGAAGAGATTAAGCTAAAATTTTTATTTATATCATCCCCAATATTTTGTCAAATTTTCGTTTCTCATTAACATTCACCTTAGGACCTGCTTTTCCTAGCAACAAGTTATAAGTTGATATCCTTCGATTTTAGTCCCCTCTGAGTAGCATCTTTTCTTTCCACCACTAGTTAGTCCCTCATGTTAAATACCTGAGGAATAACGTCCAATTGTGCCTGCAAGAGAAGTACCCAACTCGACTGTCTGTGCCTACTCTTGCTTTGCTTTGTTTGTGAATGTGGTAGCAGAGACAGTGTTGTCAGAGATCAGGTGACTGGAACCATGGTGTTAAGAATTATGGGTAGCAAAATGAGTAGCAGAGAATAGGATACCAGGGAATGGGTAATTGTGACTGTAATTGCTGAGTTGTATTGTCAGTAAATTGGGTAGCAGCAACAGCTTTGCAGGGGTTAGGGTAGCTAATACACTTATCCAGAACAATTTAGCAGTGACAAGGAAGCACAGACAAAATGAAAGATAAAAGTTGTGAGGCAATGAGGGAATTCTTTGTCTACCCATTCTAAAAACATAGAGGAGGGTTATTTTAAACTAAAACTACAAAAGAAAATTTAAGTTCTTGGTGCTAACAAATCTGTCCAGGTGTTATTACATTAAATATAGAATTCAAAATGGTTTTTCTTCATGAATACAGAGATCAAAGATATTATAATTCTTATTTCAAAATGAAAATTAAAGGGGAAAATTAGTCAGGAGGTAAAATTCATATTGAATGTTAATATTTAAGAAGAAAAGATGATCCTAGATGGCAGACTAAAGACAAAGCAATATGAGAGCATTATATGTTCAATAATAATTAAGAAACTATAATTGAAAAATTGAGCTAGAATGTTCACATCAGAAAAAGGCAAGCAATCAGAGTCTACCACCAACAAAGAAACACCATAATGTATATCTCAGAAAACGGAACCAAGTTCCTTATCCTTGATGTCAATGATACACATAACCCCCCTTACAAACACACACACACACACACACACACACACACACACACACACACACACACACACACACACACACACACATTATGCAACAGCTCAAGCTACTCACATCCACTCAACATGAATCAAAGATCTTTTTGTAATACTTGAAACTTTAAATTTTGAAGTCTTACTCTGAAAACATTACAGGAAGGAATAGGAGAAACCCTAGGTCTCCTTGGCACCGGCCGAAATTTTCTTAACAGAGACCCAGAAATACAAAAATTCAAAGACAAATGGGACAAATTGGATTTCATGAAATTGCAGAGCTTCTGCATGGCAAAGGACATAGCTAGTAAGATCACTAGAAAGCCTATGGATTGGGAGAAGATATGCACTAGTCATACAATGGATAAGGGTCTCATATCTAAAATATACCTGGAACTCAAAAAATTAAATCCCTCAACAACAAATCTTCAGAGAAACAACTGCCCATTAAATAATTGGGCTAAAGACTTAAAGAGAAACTTCTCTGAAGGGGAAAGATGGATGGCCAATAAACACATGAAGTAATACACAACCTCTCTAGCCATAAAAGAATTACAAATAAAAACAACATTGAGGTACCACCTCACCCAATTAGAATGGCTATAATCAAGTACTCTAATAACAACAGATGCTGGAGGGGATGTAGTCAGAAGGGAACCTTACTGCATTGTTGGTGGGAGTGTAAACTTGTTCAACCACATTGGAAAGCAGTATGTAGGTTCATCAAAAGACTCCACATAGAGCTCGCCCCCTATGACCCAGCAATCTCACTGTTGGGCATTTATCCACATGATCACAAACAAGATCATAGTAAACCTATCAGCACACCTATGCTTATTGTAGAATTATTTACCATAGCTATGATATGGAACCAACCAAGATGCCCCTCAGTAGATGAATGGATCAAGAAAATGTGGTATATATACACAATGGAATTCTATGCCTCCATCAGAAAGAATGACATGGCCCCATTTGTTAGGAAATGGAAAGACTTGGAAAAATTATATTAAGTGAAGTAAGCCAGACCCAAAGAAACATAGGTCCCATGGCTTCACTTATTTGCAATAACTAGTATATGTCTGAGGCAAGCAAAATGTTCAGATAAATGGATGCTAGGGAAATGAACTCCAAGATAATTATTCAATTTTTTTCTTTCATGCAGTTGTTTCTAACATATTTTTAAGATGATTTCTATATTGCTTTTTATGTCTCTCCCCCTGCTTTCACTGTATTTGATGTTGGTACAATTTGTGTAGGGGAAGGGCATACATCGTTTAACTACGGGTACAGGTGGACACATTGCAACAATGAGATATACAAGTCATTATGTTGAAAAATGAACTTTACAACTTTGGTGGAGGGAGGAGGGGTTTGGCCATCTACTTTCCAGATGATCTATAGGTGTAGAAGCAAAACGTAATACAAAACAATACAAACCAGTTCTTACTATAAATAATTTTTCTGTGAACATCTTAAAAATCAATTCTGACAACATGCAATAAAAAAAATCCCTAAGTTTAAAACATTCTTCTAGACAAATTGAAGAAATACTGAGAACATGTATTTTAAGAATAATTTCAGAGAGCTTGAACTCAGGGCCTGGGTTCTGTCTCTGATATTTATTACTAAAGACTAGTGCTGCCACTTTGAGCCACAGTGCCACAGTAAAGTCTCACCAATTTTCCTCTCCATACTGGATTTGAACTATGATCTAGATGTTTCAGCTCTCTGCATAACTAGGATTATAGGCATGAGTACTTGCACCTGGCTAGAATAATTGCTTACCTGAGACAGAGGCCAGTTAGTATTAAATGTCATTCATGTTTAACTTTGTATAATAAAGTTAACTGAAATGCCTTCCACTAGAAATAAGGAATTAAATGTGTAGGTGGGTTACAAAGTTCTTACCAAAAGATACATATTTTCCTTGCTTTGTTTTTCTTCCAAAATTGTTTGCTTTCCAGAATCATAACTTATCTTTCCTTGCTGGTTTCTTTAGTTTATTTCATACATGCCCACAGCTCCTTCAACTATTGATTCTTATGTGAAGACCTTGCAAATATCTATTTTCTGTCCAAACTCCTTGTATGCACCTCTCATCCATATATTCAACTGACATAAAAACTTGTGAAACAGTAATCATCTCTTATCATTACTGGATATTAAATTGTAAGTAAAATTTAAGAAAATAAAGAGTAACATAAATAAATATAACATGATTTTAATAGTAATGCTTAACATAAATGCAACGTCGATTATTTTCAGGAGCAATTTAATAAAAACCTCAAGGAAAAGAAATCAACTTTTTTGAGGGCTGATATTATGGTTTAAACTTAGGACCTTACCTTGTCACTTAGGCTTTTCCCCTCCAAGGTGGTGCTCTGTATTTGAATGACAGCTCCCACTCCAACTTTATTTGGGGGATTATATAGAGATAAGAATATCATGTAATAAAAACATTTGTGTCCTTATCTTGGGGTTCCTTTCACATAACATCCTCTTATACGGTACCATGTACAAGTTACTCCAAGTAAGATTAACCATGGGACCTGTGGTTATTTGAGCCTGGCTTAATCACTTAATATAATTGTTTCTGCGTCTTTTCATTTCCTAGCAAATGGGGCGATGCCATTTTCTCTGATTGGAGGCATAGAATTCCAGTGTGTGTGTGTGTGTGTGTGTGTGTGTGTGTGTATCACATTTTCTTGATCCATTCATCTACTGAGGGGCATCTGCGTGGGTTACATATCTTAGCTATGGTAAATAATGCTGCAATAAACATAGTTGTACCAGTAGCTTAGTATGGTCTTGGTTGTGATCATTTGGGTAAATGCCCAAAAATGGGGACTGCTGGATCATAGGGTGGCTCTAAGTGAGGTCTTAGAAAACTTTATATCAAGTGAAGTAAGCCAAAACCAAAGAAACATTGGTCCTATGGTTTCCCTTATTTGCAATAACTATTATATGTCTGGGACAAGCATAAAAGTTCAAAAGCTATGTCCATATGACCAGATAAGATGCTGTTAAGCAAAATAAACCCCAAGATAGGATTTATAATCTACCATGTGTTTTTTTTTTCTTTTTATGTTCCTCCCCCATGGTTTAACCTTTGTTTTCACTGTATTTAGTGTCGGTGCCCTGCATCTTGTATACACCCTTCTCTAGCTTCGGGAGGGGAAGAGACAAAACAAAATAGATAAATAGTGATACAGGCTGACGCATTGTAACAATGAGATGCACAAGACACTATGTTGAAAAAGTATATTTACAATATAGGTGGGGAAGAGGGGAAGGGAGTAGAGGAGGGTGTATTTGTGGAGGTGGGAGGGAAGGGGAGGGGAAAAACAAAGGAGGAGGTAACAATGCTTGATAGAAAATGTACTCATTAACTTGCTTATGTAACTATAACCCCTCTACACAGCATTTTTACAATGAAAACCTCTTTTAAAAAATAGAAGGTGTGCCGGGCATCGTTGGCTCATGCCTGTAATCCTAGCTACTCAGGATGCTGAGATCTGAGGATCACGGTTCAAAGACAGTTTGAGAAAAAGTCCGTGAGACTCTTATCTCCAATAAAACCACTATAAAACCTATGCTGGTGCTGTGGCTCAAGCGGTAGAGCACTCTCCTTGAGCTGAAGAGTGCAGGGACAATGCTCGAGCCCAGAGTTCAAGCCCCGCGACCGACACACACACACACAAAAACAGAAGGTGTCATGTACACCAAGTATAGTAGCCCCATCTGTAATCCCAGCTGATTGGGAAGCAGAAATGACCAGGATCTTTGTCTCAGGCCAGGCCAAAGAAATAACTGCCAAGACAGCCATCTCAACAAATGAGCTGGCCATAGTAGGTCACATCTTTAAACCTAGCTAATTGTGTGGGTGACATAAGCAATCTAAGATCATTTAGTCAATCCGAGATCAAACCCGGGCAAAAAGTTCAAGACCTCAAGTTAATAAAATGGACCAGACGTATGGCAAAAGTAATTGAACTGCTAGTTGCTATACAACTAAAGTCCTATCTAGCAAGCAGTGAACACCTGAATAGCACCCTAGTAATACTCCTCTCTTCCACCAAAAAGCCTAAATAACTTTGTCCTATTTGAACATCTAATTTCAAGGCCACTGACAGATCAGAGATGGTGATATTATCTTAAAAATTGGGTATTCAAAAGAGACAAAGTTCTTTAGGTTTTGAAAAAGTTGAAAAGGTAGGAAAATGCATGTGATGTTTGTTAGCTCCATAATTCTTGAAAACATAAAATATACTCAAGTATTTAATATATATCCATATGTGTGCATATATCCATGTATGTATATATATATGTGTGTGTATATATATAATCATATATATATATATATATATATATATATATATACATACATTTATATGGATGGTTCATCTCTTTTCTGTGTAGCAAATGGTTCAAATGAATCTGTACAATCACTACTCAAAGGCATGAATAGACAAAGAGAATGAGCAGAGAACTCATACTCAGGAATCTATGGTTAGCCCATAACCTGAAAATCTTTTACATCAGTTTGCATGTGTCAGTTACTGCAGTACAGGGACAATACGATGGCAATGAGATACCAGGCAGATGAAATGAGAAATGAGAGATACAAATGGTACAATATTCTTCTGATGGGTAAGTAGAATTTCCAGTGTGTGAATGAGTGTGTGTGTGTGTGTGTGTGTGTGTGTGTGTGTGTGTGTGTGTGTGTGTGTGTGTGTGTGTGTGAGTGTGTGTGTGTGGGGGGTGTATTACATTTACTTGGTTCATTTCTCTCTTGAGGAGTATTTGGGCTGATTCTGTAAGCATGGTTGTGCTGAAAACGTTACTATATCCTGGTTTGTAATCTTTCGGGTAAATGCCCAGGAGTAGAATTGCTGGATCATATGGAAGTGGGTAGTCAATAGAGGAGTAAAGTGGGAAAAGGTAGAAGATTGAATAGGAGAAAAGGGCTAAAATGCAGAGAGGAATCCAGTAAATATCCTACAAAATTAAGAAGAGTGAAGGAAGAAGTGTATAGGGGAGGGATGGATGAGAATGTTGAAATGGTTGACATTGATCAAGGTATATTGTACGCATAAACTGTTTTGTTTAATGATAACTGCTTTGCTACTTAAAATAATAATTAAAAAATCATGTCCCTACAATGTTATGCAATTAGAAGCAAAGCAGGAGAATCTGCTCAGATAATCTCTAGGGTCAATAAATCTTTATGATTAGGATAAGTTTTAGAACAACACTAATGATACTTATCATCTGAAAAAAATTTAATGATTTCCAGCTATTTAAAATAATCACTTTTGAAGATATGGCTCAAGTGACAGAGTGCTACTTAGTGAGCAAAGCTGTCAGATAATGAATTCAAGTCTCAATCTCAAACACAAGTAAAAACATTAAGTATAATTTGGGCACTTTCCTGGGCATTAGTAGTACCTTCTATCAGAAGGCAGAGATCTGGGAATCTCAGTTCAATGTCAGCTTAGATTGGAACGTCTGTGAGACTCTCATCTCCAATTCACTGTCAAAGAAAGCTGGAAGTGGAATCATGAGTTAAGTGGTAGAATACGAGCCTACAGCAAAAAGCTCAGGGGCAGAAGCCAAGCCTTTAGTTCAAGCATTAGAATAGTGCATATATATACACAAAGAAAGTAAGTCACTCAATTTCTCAACCTTCCATTTCCCTAATCCTAACTCTAATCTTGGACAGAACCCTAAGAGTAACCTTGATGATAATAGTAACCCAATCCTAAAATTAATGGAAAACACTCGAGTTTAGACACATTCTAACAGATACTCATTGTCTTTGAAATGATTTGCAGTTTGTTCCAAATCCTACAAATTCCCTGACTTGAATCCTGAAATCGTTCTCTATTATGAATCATTAACCTCAAATCTTCATATCATGAAAACTATCACAGTTTCCACTGATCTTAACGTTTACTGAACCCCTATATCTCCAAAAAGGAGTTAAAGATTTATATAAAATATACTTCAATACCTACCACTAACTATATATATCTTACTAGAAAACTAACTCTAAATTTAACCCAATTCAACCTTAAAAAGTAAAACTCTGTAGTTTTTGTTAAATCTCAAACTTATTTTACTTGAAAATATTAGCAGAAAACTCAGTTTTATAGTAAAGCTTACCCTTCCCTAAGCCCTTAGGCTTAGGGAACAGTAACCCTAACCCTAGAACTAATAGCCTTTGCATTCGAAAAGCCATACAAATACATTAGTATTTATTCATCTTAACTTTGATTCAACTAATCTTTCTAAAAATAGTTTGTAGTTTTATACAGTATCTTGCCATTTATTTTAAATTTTATTTTATTTTATTTGTGAAAATACTGTACAGAGGAGTTACAATTACATGGGCAGGATAATGCGTACATTTCTTACCAAGCATTGCAGCCTCCTCCTTTGTTTACCCTTCACATCCCTTTCCAGCCTCCCCCCATCCCCCCAATCCCAATCCTTCTTCTTCCCCCTTCCCCCTCACCCCCCGCACCAACGTTGTAAAGCTCGTTTTGGACATGACAACTTGTACTTCTCATTGTTGCAACAGGTCCACCTGTATCCTTAAACAACTGGTTTTTCTCCATCTCCTCCACAAGTTATACTGACATCAAATATAGTGAAAGCAGGGGTTATACTGTGGGGGAGGGACATACAAAGCAACAAAGATATAATCTTATAAATGCATTAGAAACACATGCATGAAAGAAAAAAAAACATTAAGATACATATCTAAGGGTTCATTTTCCTGACATCACATTATCTGAACTTTTCCGCATGACTCATACATCTACTAGATATTACAAATAAGGGAAACCATGGGACCTATGTTTCTTTGGGCCTGGCTTATTTCACTTAATATAATTTTTTCCAAGTTTTTCCATTTCCTAACAAATGGGGCAATGTCATTCTTTCTGATGGAGGCATAGAATTCCATTGTGTATATATACCACATTTTCTTGATCCATTCATCTACTGAGGGGCATCTGGGTTGGTTCCATATCTTAGCTATGGTAAATAATGCTGCAATAAACATAGTTGTGCTGGTAGCTTTAGTGTGGTCTTGTTTGTCAACATTTGGGTAAATGCCCAAAAGTGGAATTGCTGGGTCATAGGGGAGTTCTATGTGAAGTCTTTTGAGGAACCTCGATACTGCTTTCCAAAGTGGTTGAACAAGTTTACATTCACACCAACAATGAAGTAAGGTTCCTTTCTGTCCACATCCCCTCCAGCATCTGTTGTTGTTAAAGTCCTTGATTTTTGCCGTTCTAACTGGAGTGAGGTGATATCTCAATGTTGTTTTGATTTGCATTTCTTTTATGGCTAGGGATGTTGAACATTTCTTCATGTGTCTATTGGCCCTCATTCTTTCTTTTTCAGAGAAGTTTCTCTTTAAGTCTTTCACCCAATTATTTATTGGGCAGACGTTTCTTTGGGGATTTGTTGTTGAGGGATTTAATTTTTTGAGTTCCAAGTATATTTTAGATATGAGACCCTTGTCCGTTGTATGGCTAGTAAAGATCTTCTCCCAATACATGGGCTTTCTATTGATCTTGCTAGCTATGTCATTTGCCCTGCAGAAGCACTGCAACATTATGCAATTCCATTTGCCCAACCTTTCTTTGATTTGTTGTGCTTCCGGGTCTCTATTCAGAAAGTTTCGGCCTGAGCCAAGGAGACCTAGGGTTTCTCCTATTCCATCCTGTAATGTTTTCAGAGTGTCTGCTTTGAGTTCAAGGTCTTTGATCCATTTGGAGTTGATTCTGGTGCAGGGTGATATATAAGGATCTAGCTTTAGTTTTCTCCATGTAGTTAACCAATTTTGCCAGCACCATTTACTGAAAAGATTGTCTTTCTTCCATTCTATTGTTTTAGCTCCCTTATCAAAGATTAGATGCCTACAGGACTGTAGGTTCATTTCTGAGTTTTCAATTCTATTCCATTGGTCCTGAGGTTTGTTCTTATGCCAATACCAAGCTGTTTTGATTACTATGGCTTTATAGTAGAGTTTGAAATTTGGTATTGAAATTCCTGCAGCAGTGTTCTTTCCATTGAGTAGTGTTTTTGCTATTCGGGGTCTTTTATTGTTTCATATGAATTTTTGGATTGCCTCTTCTATTTCCTTGAAGAATAAGGTTGGAATTTTGAAAGGAATCACATTACATTTGTAGATAGCTTGGGAAGTATTGCCATTTTCACAATGTTAGTCTTTCCAATGCAGGAGCATGAGAGGTTTTGCCATTTTTTAAGTTCTGTGTTGATATCCTTTTTTAAGATTTTTAAGTTTTCATCATAGAGGTCCTTCACTTCTTTAGTTAAGTTAATTCTTAGGTATTTTATTTTTTGTGGGGCTATTACGAATGGAGTTGCTTTCCTAATTTGAGCCACACTTTTCTCATTGTTGGCATACAGAAAAGCCATTGATTTTTGGGGGTTAATTTTATACGCTGCTACTTTGCCAAAGTTTTGAATCAGCTTGAGTAATTTGGGAGTGGAGACTGTGGGATTCTTTAACTGTAAGATCACGTCCTCTGCAAAGAGGGAGAGTTTTATTTCTTTTTTCCCTATTTGGATCCCCTTTATATCTGCATCTTGTCTTATTGCTATAGCTAGGCAATCTAATACTAGATTGAACAGAAGTGGAGAGAGTTGGCATCCTTGTCTTGTTCCTGAGTTAAGAGGAAATGGCTTTAGTTTTTCACCATTGAGTATAATGCTGGTTGTAGGTTTGTCATATACAGCGTTTATTGTATTGAGGAATGTTCCATGGATTCCTAATTTTTCCAAATCCTTCATCATAAAGGGGTCTTGGATCTTGTTGAATGCTTTTTTCTGCATCTATTGGGATAACCATGTGGTTCTTATTCTTGCTCTTGTTGATGTGATGAATAATATTAATTGATTTGCGTATATTGAACCGCTATGCATCCCTGAAATGAATCCTGTTTGATCGTGGTGTATGATTTTTTGGATGAGTTGTTGAAGTCGATTGGCCAAAATTTTGTTGAGAAGTTTTGAATCAATGTTCATCAAAGAAATGGGTCTATAGTTCTCTTTCTTTGATGAGTCCCTGCCTTGTTTTGGGATGAGGGATATGATGGCTTCATAGAATGTGTTCGGTAGTGAGCTTTCTCTTTCAATTTCATTGAAGTGTTGGAGTATTGGTGTGAGCTCTGCTTTGAAGGCCTTGTAAAATTCCACTGTAAAACGATCTGGTCCTGGACTTTTCTTAGCTGGGAGGTCTCTTATTGCTGTTTCTATTTCCATGCTTGATATGGGCCTGTTCAGATAGTTTAGCTCATCTTGGTTTAGTTTTGGCATGTCAATATTTGCTAGGAAAAGGTATATTTCTGTCAAGTTCTCAAACTTATTGGCATAAAGTATTGAGAAGTATTCCCTTATAATGTGCTGAATCTTGGTTGTTTCCGTGGTGATGTTTCCATTCTCAACTCTGAGTTTATTAATTTGGGTGTGTTCTCTTCTTTTTCTGATAAGATTTTCTAAGGGTCTGTCAATTTTGTTAATTTTTTCGAAGAACCAACTCTTTGTTTTGTTGATTGTTTCTATAGTTTTTTTTGGATTCTAATTCATTTAATTCTGATTTAATTTAGATTATTTCTTTCCATCTACTGGATTGTGGTTTATCTTGCTGCTCTTTTTCAAGTAGGTTTAGATGCGTCATTAAATTGTTAGCTTCAGATCTCTCCAATTTGTTGATGTAGGAGCTCAGAGCTATGAACTTGCCTCTGAGTACTGCCTTTGCTGTGTCCCAGAGCAGCTGGTAATTTGTGTGTTCATTTTTGTTGAATAGCATGAACATTTGAATTTCCTTTCTAATCTCTTCCATGACCCACTCATGATTCAGCATTGTGTTGTTCAGCCTCCATGTGATACCGGACGTTCTTTGGTGGTTTTTGGAATTGAGTTCTAATTTTATTCCCTTGTAGTCAGAGAGAATGCAAGGTATAATTTCAATGTTTCTGAATTTAGACAAGTTTGCTTTGTGGTGTAAAGTGTGGTCTATTTTAGAAAATGTTCCATGTGCTGCTGAGAAAAACGTGTATTCTGATGCTTCTGGGTGAAATGTTCGGTAGATGTCTGTTAAGTCTAGTTGATCTATACAGCTGTTTAGATCTGCGGTTTCTCTGTTGAGTTTTTGCCGAGTTGATCTATCTAGTGGGGAGAATGGTGTGTTAAAATCCCCAACAGTTAATGTCTTTGGATCTATATGGGATTTGAGGGAAAGTAGTGTTTCTTTGATAAATTTGGGTGCTCTATTGTTTGGCGAATAGATATTTAGATTTGTAGTATCCTCCTGAAGGAGAGATCCTTTAATTAGTATGTAGCGACCTTCTTTATCTCTTCTCACAAATTTAAATTTGAAGTCTATTTTATCTGATATAAGGATTGCAACTCCCGCCTGTTTATGGGGGCCGTTTGCTTGGTAGATTTTGTTCCAGCCTTTAACATTGAAAATGTGTTTGTTTTTACGGGCAAGATGTGACTCCTGCAAGCAGCAGATAGAAGGGTCTTGATTTTTAATCCAACCAGACAGTCTATGTCGCTTAATTGGAGATTTCAGTCCGTTAACGTTAAGAGATAGGACTGAGAGGTATTTGGGAGTTCGTTTCAAGTTATCCACCTTCTTGGGGGCTGTAAAAACTGGGTTCTTCCTATGGTTCTTGGATTCTCCTTTTGGGTGCAGTTTCTTGGCCTTTATTACGGTCTTGTTGGTTTTCTATATGTAGGACATCTTTAAGAATCTTTTGTAGGGCTGGTTTGGTGGAGATATATTGTTTCAATTTTTCTTTGCTATGGAAGGTTTTTATTTGGTCTTCAGTTATGAAGGAGAGTTTAGCTGGGTACACTATTCTTGGTTGATAGTTGTTTGTTTTTAGGGCATGGCATACATCATTCCACGCTCTTCTTGCTTTGATTGTCTCTGCTGAGAAATCTGAGGTGATTCTAATTGGTTTCCCTTTATAGGTGATTAACCTTTTCTCCTTGACAGCTTTAAGGATCTTTTCCTTGGTCTGAGTTGATCCTGTGTGGATTATAATGTGATGGTGGGATGTCCTATTCTGGTCTGGTCTATTTGGGGTTCTAAAAGCTTCTTGTATCTGAATAGGCCTATCTTTTTGTATGTTTGGGAAGTTCTCTGCTAGGATCCAGTTAAACAAATTTCCTAGACCATTAACTTCTGTTTCTAGGTGCTCCTCTACACCTATTATTCTTACATTATGCCTTCTGATGGTGTCTTCCAGGTGTTGGATAGATCTATCATATTTCTTGGACTTGTATTGGATGGTTGTATGTTCTTTCTCTATAATATCTAGGCTGTCTTCAATCCCTGAGATTCGATCTTCTGCATGGTCTAACCTCTTGTCAAGACTCTCTACTTTGTTTTTTATCTCTTTTCCTTCTAATTGGTCAGCTTTGATGGCTTCAAGTTCTTTGTTGAAGCTCTGTTTTAGGTCTTGTATGAATTTCTTTACTTCCTTAATTTGGTGTTCAGTGTTTGTTCTCAAATCACTTAGTTGATTGGTTACGGTTTCTTTGGACTCCCATTCCTTCTTTTGGGTTCCATTCAGCATTCCCTTTGTGGTCTCCCTGACTTCCTTCAGCTCTTTGTTAAGGGATTCTATGAATGCCTTTAGTGATCTTTGTGTATTCTCTCCCTGGTCTCTCAATTCCTGTATTACTCTTTGATTAGTTTCCTCCCGTTCGTGGGATTCCTACAGTTCTCTTTCTTCCCGTTCGTGGGGTTCCTGCAGTTCTCTTTGAGTGTTCTCAGCCTGCTCACGCCATTCCTCCCTTTCTGTTTGAGTATTCTCAAGTTGTTCATGCAAATCCTGTATCAGTTTTTCAGTAGCTTCCTCAGGCTTATGATTTTCCTGTATAAATTTTTGGGATATCTCCTCTCTCTCCCTATCACACTCATACAGAGTCCTTTGTAAGTTGTCAAACTTCTCATTTATCATGTTTGCCAGCAGTGTTTGTGGAGCTATTTGGGAACTCTCCTCTGGATTATTCATTATCTGTTCTGAACCCTGATTATCGAGATTCGCAATTGAGATACCCGGATTTGCCATTTTTTTGTGTGTTTTTCCGGCTTACTCTACCCATTTGAGATGAAAATAGCACCAGTTTTGTGCTAGAAAACTATCTTAAGGCAACCATCAACCAAAGTTTGCATTTGTACAGTCAATAATCTACAGATACAATCTAGTTCAACCGATACATCTATTCAACATCAAACAACTATATGTTAATGGACTTCGAACCGCAGAAAAGAATTTGGAAAACCAGAAATTTTTAGGGTTAGGGAGAGATGTGGGTAAAAAATAGGAATAGATTGGTATGGGGAGGCACAGGGAGAGTTAATTATGTCCTAATCTCAATGCAGGATATAGGTTGGGTAGGATGCAAGTAGAGAGAGAGAGAAAAAGAAGAAAGGGAAAGGGAAATGAAAAGAGACCAGAAAAAAGTAGAAACGTAAAAGTTAATATAATTATGGAGATTAAAAGACCATCTATTTAGAGAGGAATGTGAATATATTGGGCGAAGGGGATGGACATAGAGGAGATGTGAAAAACTTAAAAAAAATGCTTAAAATATTATATAGGTATGAAGGTACTGCTATTAAGGAATTTAAGTCTCAGAGGTTTTGAATTGAGTAATAAATTTGTGAATTAAGTGTGTACACAATGGGGGATAGAGTCTACTAGTTAACTATGGATTTATCTGAGGATGTGCAGGACAAGAGTTAAGTCACATAAGGAAGAACAAAAGAGAGGAAAATGTGAAAAAGGATAAGAAAGGGAGAAAAAAAGATCAGAAGTTCAGTAGAGCTAGACAAAAGACAAAAAGTTAATTAAGAAAGAAAGAAAAAGAGAGAGAAGACAAGAAAAGAAAGGAAAACGCACATTCACGTATTCCTAAAATAAAAATTATAAGAGGAAAAAAAGTTACGGGAAAACAATTTTTTTTTCAAAAAAGACAAAAATTAAAGATTAATAAAAGTTTTATAAAAGGAAAAAATGTTTTATATATATAAGGTACCAAAAGAAAAAAGAAAAGGAGCAGAAGAAAAAAGAAAAAAAAATTCTTTGATTTTTTTTTGATTTTTTTGGGAGGGGTGGGAAGAATCCTGTATCTCCCTTTTGTCTGTAACCAGCCTCTTGTTGGAATCTCTGGTCAGCTTGAGGTCCTGTGGCTTGATTGGTTTCTTAAGTTGGTTTGTTCGAACGGGCAGAAAAATGCTCTGCTTTAGCCAAGATTTTGAGATCCCCCTCCCAGGTTAGTTTAATGGGAGGGTGATCTGCTTTGAGAATTACAAAAGAGGGGGATGCAGTGATGAGGCTATGTTCTGGGTAGAGTTGAGGCCTTTCAACAAACAGTAGCTTTTCCCTGGGGCTATTTTGTGAAAAACTCACAGAGCTCAGCCTGGAGCCATTCTCAGGGTTTCTGTTTTTCAATTGATTGTGGAGGCTGCTAGAGGGAGGGGCAGCCTCTGGCTCTGGTTACCCAGTGAGGAAAGCCACTCCAATGGCTGGCACCTGAGCTGGGTGACTTTTCCCTGGATGGAGCTGAGTCTGGCAGGTCACTTCGCCGTTAAGTTCTTTTGACCTGCTAAATGACTTGTTTTATTCCTAGGCCTGAGTTGGAGCTGGCAGCTCCTCCGATCTTTGTCGATATCCAAGATGGAGATCACCGGTGCTCAGGGGGGAGGGGTGGCCTTCCCTCCTCTGCTCGCTGAGAAGGAGTGAGGACGTCAGGCTTCTACTCACGCAGAGTCTTGGATCCTGGGTCGTCTCTGGTCTGCAAACTGCAGGATGAAGATGTACGCTCCTTGTCGATTCTTGCTGGTGTTGAGTAGAATCCGCTTGCCTGCTGCTTCTGGCTCCTTCATCCCAGACTCTGGCTTAGGTATGGCTGCAGTCATAGCTGCGACCCTGCCGCCACCGTGGCAGCTGCTGGCAAGCGCTCAGATGTGTCTCCTTGCCTTGGCTTCCCCTCTCTTGTCTAACTCTATGTCCTGTGATGGCACACTTGGTGTGATTCTCTGGCTTAGTACTGTTCACTGGAACTCTAAAACTGCTTTCTATGCAAGAGCTTGTTCAGATTCCAGCTTCTCCTCCGCCATCTTCCCGGAACTCCTCTTGCCATTTTTTTAACTGGAACCCTAACTGGAATATTGAGGATAACCCTCGCATTATTCATACCCTAATCTTAATATTATTATCAGTTTCTTATTTCACATTCATCCTAATTCTAACTAGATTTGTTATTCGAAGATTTACTTTCAGTTTGACCCTAAGCTTTCCATTTCCCTAAGGCTAACTCTAACTCCAGCTGGAACTGAAACCTAAGTTTCACTCTAATGATAGTCCAATTCTAATGTTTAAGAAAAAAACTCTAGTTTTTAATCATTCTAATGTATACTCCAGTTTGCACTCTGGAAATGCGTTTCAAGTTGCCCTAATTCCCACAAATTTTCTGACTCTACTTCTCAAGTTATCTTGTTCCATAACATGAAGTATTATATTATTTGTCCTCAAATTCTCTTATCAGGAAAAATACTGTAGTTTCCAATGATCCTACATTTTTCTTAACCCCTGTACCCTAAAACAATTTCAGATTTACTTACCCTCTAATCCATTACCTCACTAACTCTCAAGTTTAACCTGGCTGGAAAACTCTCATTAATCATTACAAGAATGATCACTGAGAAATAAATATAATGATAATGCTCTAGTTACTATTCAATCTCTCATATTTGTTCCTACTTGTTAGTGAAAACTGAATATTTTGGTCAGGCATGGGGCTTGAATTCTGGGCTTGGGCACTATCCCTCAGCTCTTCAGCTCAAGGCAAGCCCTCTACTGCTTGAGCCACAGCTCCACTTCCAGGTTTTTTGGGTGTTTAATTGGAGATAAAGAGTTCTCATGCACTATGCTTCCAAGGGTGGCATCCAACTGCAGTCCTCAGATCTCAGTCTCCTGAGATAGGATGACAGGCATTGAAAAATATGTTTTGCTGGGTGCCAGTTGCTCATGGCTGTCATCCTAAGTACTCAGGAGTTGAGATCTGAGGATCACGGCTCAAAGCCAGACTGGGCAAGAAGGACCCTGAGACTCTTATCTCCAACAAACAACCAGAAACCTGAAAGGGGTGCTGTGGCTCAAGTATTAGAGTGCTTGCCTTCAGCTGAAGAGCTCAGGGGCAGCACCCAGGCCCAGCGTTCAAGCCCACATTCGAAAAAAAGAAAGAAAGTAAAACATCTTCGCTGCAAAGATGTAGAGGTGTGTGTGGAAGGGTGTTGTGATTGAGAGACCAGGTGTTGGCCTCACTTTACAGACATTTCTAAGAACTCCCCAAGTTTGCACCACTTTGAAGCCACAGTAGAATGGATGAGGCCTTGCCAAGAACTCAAGTGGTCGAAGCCTATGGCAGGCGGGGAGTGGGCAAATGGGTGCACGGGTGGGATTGTTGTGTCTGTGTTGTCCCTAATGAAGGATGGATTTGGATGCTGGGTGTCAAGGCTGAAGTAAAGAGTTCCAAGAAGTTTGTGGCCTGATGAATTTGGTTTCCTCTGGGTATATGAAGATGGATGAATCTGGCGGCTGCTGTGGCTCACAACTGTCATCCTAGCTACTCATAAAGCTAAGATGTAAAGACCATGGTTCAAAGCCAGCTTGGGCAGGAGAGTCTGTGGGTCTTTATATCCAATGAGCCACCAGAAAACAGGAAACGGCACTATGGCTCAAATTGTAGAGTGCTCATCTTCAGCTGAAGAGCTGAAGGACAGTGCCCTGACCCAGAGTTCAAACCCCATGACCAACAATAAACAAAGAGGTTGGCTGAGTTTTCCACATTGCAGTGTGTACGGTAGGAAATTCCATGCTGGGTTATGAGCATTCCAGCTATGAGAGGCTCAATGCTGTGTCTACAGTTAGTCTGAGTATGATAGTGCCATCTTCTCAGGGGTTGGATGTGATCCTAATAGAGGGATTTCATCGTATTGTTCTCAGGAACTGCTAAGGGCTTGGAATATCCGTGTGTGTGTTTGTGTGTGTGTGTGTGTGTGTGTGTGTGTGTGTGTGTGTGTGTGTGTGTGTGTGTGTGTGTAATTTTCCCTCGTCTTTTTCTGTCCCCTTCCTGGTTGCTGGTCTGCCTCTTTCTGACCTCAGATGGTGCCCCTCCTTCACACCGACCTTCCTTTTAGCCCCCTATCAGGGTCTACAATGAGTCCTAAATTGCCACAGGTCTGTGTTCCAACTTTTCTCTAGGGCACAAGTCTCGCTGTTGCAATATTTGTCCGCATCCAGGGGATTCTGGGTCAGTGATGCCAGCTGGCATTTGGTCTCCTCTGCCTGAGAGGGAGGGCCTCAGTCATGCGATGTCCTATCCTTTTCCTCAGCTGGGCCTCTGACTGCACATCCCTCTCATCAGGCTGGCAGTGGAATGGGGAATCAGGGATTGCTGGTGGCTCTGGCCAACTCGAGATTGACAGCTGACTGAAGGCTGCCCAAGCAAGGAGGATCTAGGGCTACATGGGAGGTGAGGACAAGGTGGCTTGGAAGTATAGGTCAGTTTCTAGGAAATGTAAATGTACTTTATCACAGGACAGTCTATCTTCCAGTCCCAACTGGGCCTCTCAGGTCCTTCTAAAAAATTGCAAATGCTCAGAATACAGAGGCACAAACTTTAGATTCCAGGACCAGAAAACTGGGGGATGAGAGACTGGTATGGCCAATACCTCATTGTTTTGGGGGATTAGTGTTGACCTGGCTATACACCCCCTTACGTACTTTCACTTCTTAACCCAGTGTTGGCCACACACCGGCCAATTGTGGCAGTACTGTGGAAGTGGCAGGAGTGGATGTGAGGTCTAGGATGACCAAAATCAGGATTTATGTCCTTTGGGGGTGGCAAAGGATGACTTTAAAAAAAAATCTTAGAGCTGGGGCTCAGGGCTTAGGCAATGTCCCCGAGCTTCTTTTGCTCAAAGCTAACATTCTACCACTTAAACCAGAGCTCACCTTTCATCTTTTTTTAGTAGTTTAGTGGAGATAAGAATCTCATGGACTTTCCTGCCTGTTCTAGCTTCAAACTGCCATCCTAAGATCTCAGACTTTTGAGTAACTAGGATTGCTGGTATAAGCCACGGGCACCTGTTAAGGATGTTATTGTGTGTGTGTGTGTTTGTGTGTGTATGTGTGTGTGTGTGTGTGTGTGTGTTTACCGGGACTTGAACTCAGAGCCTAGGTGCTATCCTTTAGCTTGTTTTCACAAGGTTGGTGCTGTACCACTTGAACTACAGTAGGTCTGCTTCCCAGATTTTTGGTGATTCATTGGACATAAGACTGCCCAAGTTAGCTTTTAATTTTGATTGATCCTCAGGTCTCAGGCTTGAATACCTAGGATGACAGGCATGAGCCACAGGTGCCCAGCTGATAATGGCCTTTCACCACAGTGGACTGGGATATCCTGAAAACTTCCCTTATTTTTTCTGTGCCAATACCAGGGCTTGAACTCAGGGTCTGGGCTCTGGTCTCTTAACTTTTTCCCTCAAGGCTGGTACTCTACCACTTGAGCCACAGCTTGATTTCTGGATTTTGGTAGTTCATTGGATAGAAGAGTGTCACTAATTTTCCTCCACTGTGCTGGCTTTGACCAACGATCTCTGATCTCAGACTTCTGAATAGCTAGGATTTACAGGGGTTGAGCCACTGGAGGCATTGGGTAGAAGCTTCTCTTGCGCAAGAGTTCTTCCCTTCATTTGCCTTGATTCCTCCATGCAAAGGGGGCCTGAAGGTCAGGAGCTGTGTAAAATAGGCTTCCAGCCACAGAAATTGGCTGGGGTCTTTGGTAAAAAGTCAAGCTAATCTTCCCCTGAGCCCCATTCTGGGACGCCACCCTCTGCCCTACCTGTGACTCAAGTACAATCCTTGACTCAGCCTTCAGTGTTCTGCCAGACTTCTCTGAGGCCATAGAACCTTCATTCCACCCTCACCACCTGCTCTACACCACCCCTCAGGACCTTTGCACATGCTCTGCATCTTCTTCCTTAGGCCCTCTGACCTGTTCCACATCTTAGAACTCCTGTGGAATTTTTGCACTGGTCATATCACCTCCTGGAGCAAGACTTTCCTTCCTTTCTCTCACTTTTTTTTAATACTGAGTTGCTAGAGATCTAACTAGTGCAGGCTGACTGTCAAATGCTCTATCTTGGTGTGTGTGTCTGGGGGGGGTGCCAGTCCTGGGGTTAGAATTCATGGCCTTGAAGTTATCCCTTTGTTTTATGCTCAAGGATAGCATTCTATTACTTGTACAACAGCTCTGGATTTTTTTGGTGCTTAATTGGAGAAAAGAGTCTCATATAGACTTTCCAGCCTGCACAGGCTTGCAGTTATAATCTTCACATCTCAACTTCCTGAGTGCTATTATTACAGGGCTGAGGCACCACCACCTGCC
The DNA here is from genome assembly GCF_024711535.1 of Dipodomys merriami. Classification (NCBI taxonomy): domain Eukaryota; kingdom Metazoa; phylum Chordata; class Mammalia; order Rodentia; family Heteromyidae; genus Dipodomys; species Dipodomys merriami. The sequence continues at coordinate 952,092 of NW_027203827.1, forward strand.
CTCTACCTCTTACCTACCTTGACTCTCCTCTGAGTTCCAGAAGTGTATGTCTCGCCAAGCTCACATTTTTTTTGCCAGTGTTGTGGCTTGATCTCAGGGTCTAGGCATGTTCCTGAGCTGCTTTTGCTAAAGGCTACATTCTATCACTGAAGCCACAGTGACACTTTTGGCTGTTTCTGTTTATGTGATACTGAGGAATCCAACCCAGGGCTTCATGCTTGCTTGGTAAGCACTCTACCACTTAGCCACATTCACAGCCCAAGGATTATTTCTAACAGGAACTATGAGGGTGGGATTTATTGGCATACTCTTTTCAGCACAGAAATCGATGGGCATTTCAAATCTTTGCCAGGATTTGGGACCAGAGTGGGACTCGGCAATGAGGAATGATGAATGAGTGATAGCCACCAGGCCCCAGAGATCTAGGCTCACGTCCTACAGAGGGATAGGGAATATGGAGCCAGAAACTTCCACAATACCTACAGCCTAGGAACAGTGGTCTCCCTGGAGGCAGTGGCTGGCTGCTAGATGTCCCAATCGGACACATCAGCCAGAACATAATGAACCTGTTGAATACAACAGCCAAGGCAAGCCTTCTGGGCTTCAGTTATTAAATGGCAGAGAAGGATGCTTTGTTCAAGCTACTGGCTTAGTACTCTCTGAGGGCTTGTCCCAGCATTCACATGTTGGGGGTCTGTCTGGTCATGGGCAGCCTGCTGAATGCATATCATCCATACATCATCCATACATACACAGAGACATGGAATTACTGCCTTCTTTTTTTCTTTGGCAGGTCTCAGGTTGAAATATGAACCTAGGCCTTATCTATAATCTCCTCTTTCTCAAGAGTAGCACTCTGCCCTTGAGCCACAGCCCCAACACATGAGGATATTTTCCTGTGATCTCTTAGAAATAAGAGTTTTGCAGACTTACCTGCCCTGGCTGAATTCAAATTGGCATTCTCTACATCTCAGGCTCCTGAGGAGCTAAGATTACAAACAGGAGCCACTGACACCTGGCTTTCTTTGATTCTTCTTGTTCTTTTTTTAATCATGACAATCTGAAATCTTCAGTGTCATTCCAATGGTTTGCATTTGAAGTAAACTTCCCAGGCCTGGAGTTTGAACCCCAGGACTGCCACACAGAAATGGAGGGAGATCCTGACAAACTCATTCCTATTTATGTGAAGGATAATGGAATGTTATAAAAGTAATTAAATTTGCAGTTAATTCATGATTCTATTTCAGAAAGCCACACATAAATCATTGGATTTATATCTTCCATTCTAGTACCATGTTATGATTTCCCTAATGGAAGGATATTGATTAATTTTTAATTAATGCTTTCATAATTATTCAACCATCATACTTCATTAAACGGAGACATAATTTAATAACTAATTATTGGTAACTCTATATCATTAAATGGAGACATAACTTAATAACTAATTATTGGTAACTATATATATAAAATTTAATAATATCCTCACATTGTCTCTCTCTCTCTCTCTCTCTCTCTCTCTATATATATATATATATATACAGAGCAATCTACACACACACACATATATATGTATATATATGTATATTTATATATATATATATTGGGAACTACTGTGGCTTGATAACAGGAAACAGGTCCTTAGAACTTCCTGGCATCTCAGTTTTCCAGAGGTTGGTGTGCTAAGACTTTGACCCCATTTATATATTGAACATTGTAGGCCATGAGTTGAAATCCCAGCATTGCCAAAAATTTATTCATGTAGTAAGAAGATACTTTTGACACATTTTTTTCTTAAAAAAAAGTCCTGGGTCTCAGTATGATGTATAATTCATATGCAAATATATCATGTATGATAAGATGTAATAAATGAAATGCTATATGTGTAATAACAATAAATGAATAAGGGTAATAAACATCATATTCACTAAACTCATGTGTGTATTTTTTCCAGTGCTGGAGCTTCAATTCAGGCCCTGGGAACTGGTTTGAATTTCTTGTCTTCAAGGAGGATGAGCTTCCCCTTCACCCACAGTGACACAGAGATACCCAGATACTGAGTTCAAATCCCAGGCCTGCCAGAAAAATGGTGCAAATTCCAAGTCATGGGCTGATTTTATTTCATTATTTTTTTGCCAAGCACGGGGCTTGAACTCAGGTCTTGGCTTCTCTGCCACAGCTGGCCCTGGGATTCTAGGACCCAAGTTCAAATATTGGGGTTGGCAAGAAATAAAATAAATAGGAAAAGGATGAAATAGAGAAATTCAAGAAGGTGGTTTTACTTTTCTTCCCTTTGCGTTGGGACCATCTTGCGTGTAAATGACAAAGCCCTGAAAGTGTACATGACATTGCATGCTGATGTTTGGCTGGCTATTAGGGACGCCATAACCAAAACCATAACTTAGGCCTGGAGGTTGAATCCCAGGGCTGCCACTAAATATTGGCGGGAGATTCCAAGAAACCCATTTCCATGTACATCCATGTAAAATTATACACAACAATTTTATTACATTGATTAATTTTCAATTAATACTTTACTATGTATTCAACCATAATACTTAAAAGTGGAAGGAATAATTTGAATGTCAATAATGGATAGTAATATAATATATGTAATTTCATAATATACAGACACATTTCTATTGTCTTATACATACATATATGTGTATATATATATATATATATGTATATACATATACATATATGCCAATCTACACATTTATCTGTTCATACACTTGTCACTCCTGGGGCTCAGTGGTATAATGATAGCTAGTACATAAAAAGCCCTGGATTCCATTCCTCACTACCACAAACACATAAAAATCCAGAAGTTGTGCTCTCGCTCAAGCAGTCGAGCATTAGCTTTGAGCATAAAGCCTAGGGACTGTGTCTAGACTCTTACTCAAGGTCCAGGATGGGCATGAAAAAATATTGAATGTTGTGACTGCAACTCTATAAGGATAGGACTTCAAATACCTCATCACAGAGCAAGCCGGGATTCTGGTTCTGACAGCTGCCACCTAACCTGACTTAGTCAGAGGTATACGACTGCAACTCAGCCCCAGAGAACCAGATGCTGCTGGCGTGCTCATCCCTGTCATCCAAGCTAGTCGGGAGCTGAGATCTGACACTGGTGTATTTAAAACCCAGTCCTGGCGGGATGTCTGTGAAACTCTGAGCTGTGGATCAAAGTGATAGATCTCTAGCCTTGAGCAAAAGATCTTAGGACAGTACCCCCAACATTTCAGTGCAATCCCTGTGGCTGACTCCCCCCCAAAAATGCTCCTCTGAATCATTAGATGTGAACTTTGTGCAGTTTGTGATGTGTTTCTGAAAGAATGGTGATACTGATGAAAGCACCCTAATACTAATGACAGCTTGTGGGATGCATCTATGTGATGAGTCCTTCCTGGAATGCTGGGGCCCTCACGGGGTGCTGTGTGCTGAGTCCTGCACAGGATGCTATGTGCTGAGTCCTTCACAGGGTGCAGTGTGCTGAATCTTGCATTGGGTGCTGGGTGATGAGTCTTTCACAGGATGCTGTGCGCTGAGTCCTGTAAAGAGGGTTATTTGGAGCCGGGCACCAGTGGCTCACGCCTCTACTCCTAACTACTCTGGAGCCTGAGATTTGAGGATAGTGGTTCAAAGCCAGCCCTGGCAGGAAAGTCGCTGAAACTCTGATCTCCAATAAACCACCAGACAACTGGAAGTGTCGCTGTAGCTCAAGTGGTAGGGCACTAGCCTTGAGCTGAAGAGCTGAAGGACTGTGTTCAGGCCCAGATTTCAAGGCCCATGACCGACAAAAAAAAGTGTTATGTATTTTGTTCTTCAAAGGGTGCATACTTTCATCTTGTCCTTGTAAGAACTCCAACTGACATGACTATGCAGAAAAGAATATTGAGACTCAGATCTGTCCCCAGGGCAGGGACAAAATTATGTATTACTGAAGACTAGTGAGTTGTCTACAGGAGACAATTGTTTTGTCTTGTTTTTTTCTAAGTCATGAACCTTGAACTCAGGGATTAGGCACTGACCCATACCTCTTGGGCTCATGGTTAGCACTCACAACACAGAGCCAAGGACCCCCTTGCAGCAGATTGTCACAGCTTAGGGTTCTATAACCGAGGTCTGTCATCCTGCCTTCTCAAGAAGCTGAGGTCTGGGTTCCAAACTATCCCTGACACAAAAGGTACCATGAGACTATTATATTTTATTCACCACTAAGAGACCTGAAGTGGAAGCTGGGTGCTTGTGGCTCATGCCGATCACCCTAGCTACTCAGGAGGATGAGATCTGAGGATCATGGTTCAAAGTTAGCTTGGGCAGGAACGTCCTTGAGACACTTAGTGCCAATGAACCACCAGAAAACCAGAAGTGGCTCTGTGGCTCAAGTGGTAGAGCACAAGATTTGAGCTGAAGAGCTCAGGGACAGCTTCCAGGCTCAGATTTCAACTCCTACAATGACAACAACAACAAAAAAAGACAGAAACAAACTAACACACTTGAAGTAGAGGGCTGGGAATGTGCCTTAGGGGTAGAGTGCTTTGCATATATGAAACCCTGGGCTTGATTTCTCAGAACCACATCACTAGGAAAGGGCTTGAAGGGGCTCTGTGGTTCAAGTGGGAGAGAGCATCCATTGTACAAGAGAAACTAGGTACAGTGCTCATGTCTTGAGTTCAAGCTCCAGGACTAGTGTATGCACACACACATGCACATACACACACTCACACACAGAGAGAAAGCAGAAGTGAAGCTGTGACAAAGTGGTAAAGCTCTAGACTTCAGCTCTGATCTCATGGTCAGCACCCAGGCCCTATGTTTAACCTCAAAACCTAGACACCCAAGGCCCAACTAGGAGAGGGCAAAGGTTTGAAAACCTGATGAGCTTCACCAGTCCTAGATGACAGGAAGCTTTGTGATGTTCTACATTTGCTTGGATTTCCCAAGGTTCTGGAAACCTAAGAGAAGCATTATAGGTGCATCATTGCCGACAATGAAACGTTTCATTATGTTCAGTGCCCTAGTTGTCTGCCTGAAGGATTCCTGAATTATATTGAGCACTGTATCTGTACACTGGAATATAGTCTCATAAAGGCAGGATAAGAGCACAGAACTTGGCCTGCAATGGGAGGTAGCAAAAATGAAGGTCTCCTGTTAAAACAGAGCACTGGGAAGAGAGATAGCTAAGGATAAAAACATGCCTTTTTCTCCTGACCTTCAGAGCCCGCCCACACAGTTTCACTAATTGGCCCAGATGGAGTTATTTGGTACACAGCTGTACAGGAGTGAGGTCTTTTGTGTTCCTTTCCAGACAATGAGGGAGACTTCTTCCAGCAGGCCTGTGATGAAGAGAACCCCTCAGGCTACATTGGGAGCAGTGAAGGGAGCCCTGGAACATGCAATATCATAAAAGCAGTCTCTGTGTTATTAACTCATTGTATTAAATACAATTTTCCCTGCTTGGTGCCACTCATCATACCTACTCAGGAGTTTCACCTAGAGGAATACATCCATACATACAAAAAGAAATTGAGGTACAGTTTTTTTGAGGGGGCAGTCCTGGGTTTGAACTATGAGCCTAGGCCTGGTCCAAGAGCTCCTTTTGCTCAAGGGTACTGCATTAAGCTTGAGTCACAACCCCACTTCTGGGTTTTTCTGTGATCTCTTAGGAAAAACATTGTCAAGGACTTTCTTACACTGGCTGGTTTCAAACTCAAATTCTCTACATCTCAGCCTCCTGAGGAGCTGGGATTATAGTCAGCAGGCACTTTCACCTTCTTTTTTTTCTTCTTTGTTTTATAATCTGGACTTACTTCTTAATAAGGTCATTCCTATGGTTGAGACTTATAAGTAAACTACCCAATGTTCTTTACACCTGCTTTCTATGAGAGTATTTTCTCTATTCATCTTACCCTCTGGTTACAGGGTTGAAGCCAAAACTGAGAAATGAGTGTAACAGGATTTAAGAGCAAATATCCACAGGACATGCAAGTTCTGTCACTTAGCATAGAGCTGCAGTGAATTTACTGTCTCAGGATATGAGGACCGGAAGCTGGAGAGATCCTTATAATATCTGCATTGCTCCTTTTGCCTATAAAATGATCTAATAATTATGATGGTTTTGTATCTCCAACCTTAAGTATCTAGGACATACTAGAAGCATGTTCCTGTTTCCGTTTTTCTCTAGTACCTATCGAGATTTAGACTAAAGGTTTGGGTGGAGCAGCTCCTAGATGAATCCCTGAGGAAATACACTTGAAGCCTCCTCAGAAGATCTCCATTCAAAGCCATCCCTAGCAGGAAAGGTTTATTGTCTCCAATAAACCAGAAAACCAGAAGTGGAGCAGTGGCCTAAAGGGTAGAGCTCCAGCTTTGAGAGAGAAAGACAAGCAGGCGATACAGGCCAGACCAGGCAGGAAAGCCTGAGAGGTGCTTATGTCCATTGAAGAACCAGATGGCTGGAAGTGGAGCTGTGCCAATGGTAGAAACTCAGCCTAGTGAAAAACAGCTGAGGATTGCATCACTTCCTCAGTTTAAGCAATAGGATGGCCACAAAAGAAAATTCAAAAAGAGAAGGCCAAGTTTATGTATCAGTGTCCTACTTACATACCGTGTGTATATTACTTCCCTAAGTGCAAAGAGGCTGTATGCAAAACTTCTGCTTTTATTTACAGATTTATGTTTTAGATATGCTCATTGTACATACTGCATCATTTTCTTCATTTCAGCTCCATTGATTTTCTCTTCCAGGATTCTAGGCCTATTTCCTTATATGATGCACACTGAAGCTCTCAGCAGCCTTTATTTACATTTTATTATGAGGCCAATGCAGGAGCAGTCACAAATCAGGCAGGGGAAAGAAGATCAGAGTTCATAGAAATAAGCGGTGTTCAGAAAATTATATTTGGGGACACAAAATGGTAGCATATATATGTAAAAACTACCATTAAAAAAAAAGATGAGGGGGCTGGGAATGTGGATTAGTGGGAGAGTGCTTGCCTAGCATTCAAGAGGCCCTGGGTTCGATTCCTCAGTAACACATACACAGAAAAATCCAGAATTGGTGCTGTGGCTCAAGTAGCAGAGTGCTAGAGCCAATGCTCAGGCCTTGAGTTCAGCCCAAGAAATGTCAAAGAGATAACTAAGTAGGTAGTTAGGTTGTTAGGTAGTTAGTTACGTAGGTAGGTAGGCAGGTAGGTAAGTTGGTACATAGATAGATACATAAGAAAGAAAGAAAGAAAGAAAGAAAGAAAGAAAGAAAGAAAGAAAGAAAGAAAGAAAGAAAGAAAGAAAGAAAGAAAGAAAGAAAGAAAGAAAGGTCAATAGATGATGATGATGATAGATAGATAGATAGATAGATAGATAGATAGATAGATAGATAGATAGATAGATAGATAGATAGATAGATAGATAGATAGATAGATAGATGGATAGATGGATAGATGGATAGATGGATAGATAGATGGATGGATAGATAGATAGATAGATAGATAGATAGATAGATAGATAGATAGATAGATAGATAGATAGATAGATAGATAGATAGATAGATAGATAGATAGATAGATAGATAGATAGATAGATAGATAGATAGATAGATAGATAGAAAAATGATAGATGAATCTGGTCTTGGACTTCAGGAGGAAAGAAGGGAACAATTCCCAGTCATGAAGCTTCTGCAGTGTGCCCAGACACCAGCATCACCTTCACACAACCACAAAGCAGGAAAAATGTCTCTTTACCACTTCTCAGGCAGCCGAATGCCGCAGAGCCAAGAGGGTAGAACCAGGTTCTAACTCAGCTGCTTGGGGACAAAAGAGAAATTACCCTGCCTCACCTTGGACTGGGGATTAGCATTAATGATGTGGAGAATGAAGGAAGGAGAAAAGACTGGCAGAGGTAGAAGAAGGTCCTTCAAATCTGATAGATGGAGAGTAAAACACCCACTCCCTAAGACCAGAGAGCAGGGCTTTTCTACTCTGTTCCTCCTCTCTCCCTCACCAAACTGGCTCTCTATTGGGGTAACCTAAAGATAGCCTGAAGCTCTCTTCACCTGAGTGAGGAAGGTTAGTCATTTTTTGAGGAAGCTGAGAAAAGGCTGATCCTGGTGTAACTGTAACAAATATTTCAGATTTCCCCCATTGCTGGCTGTCCCTGGAATGAATGAAGTGGTGTTGCAGCTCACTTTCCTGTTGAGTGTGTATATTCTGCCTCCTTGTTCTGGCTTTTGAAATTGTTTTCTGTCCTTCAAATACAGTGTTATACTGGAGTTCTTGCTGCTGACTGTGCCAGGGCTTGGATCCTGAGAACTTCATTTGAACCCAGGATGGGGCAATGGGTCAAGAACACTAAGAACATTTAGAGTAACTTCTCATCACCAAGGGAAAAACAAGAAGCTCTTGAACATCTGACTTTGCAGATGTGGAAGTCAGAGTGTCAGAATTTTCTGCCCTGGCTGTCTTCAGTGTGATCCTGAGACCTCAGCCTCCTGAGCTAGGGTGATGGGCAAGAGCTACTGGTGCTCTGTTAGGTTCAGATGAGTAATGACATTAACAATACAAGTCAACTGCTTATCACAAAAGGGTTTGGGGAGCATATTAAGCCTTTCAACATTGGACCTTTCAGAACCCTGTGGACACAAGGTTTCAATGCTAGAGTCAGTGAGGCTGGGCATGTGGATCTGCTACACTTAAGCCTGGAGGTCTGACTCCAATTCTGGTGTATATTAGTGTTGATTTTCCAGAGAACATTCTCATAATTAGCAAATAGGAAAAATACTTTGATTAACCCTCAATTTTTTCCAGTTGTGTGTCTTGTATCAACCCTGGCCACTGTCTCTGAGCAATTCAGTCAAGTCTAACTCTCTACCACTTGAGCCACAGCTCTACATGGGATTTTTTAGATAAGAGTCTAACGGGCTTTTCTTGCCTAGGCTGTCTTGAACTGTGGTCTTCAAATCTCAGCCTCATGAGAAGGTAGTTTTCCAGGTGTGAGCCACCAGCATCTGGCCTATTGTTTTTGACAGTCCTGGGGATTGTTTTTCTCAAGGCTAGCACTCTACCACTTGAGCCACTCCACTGCATCTGGCATTTTTTGAATATGTGGCATTGAGGATTCAAACTCTGGTATTCATGCATGTTGAGTGAGCTCTTTAGCACTAAGCCACATTTCTAGCTTCCCCCTTACAATTTTATCCCACAAGTTTCCTGTCCTCAAGAAAGCCTTCTCAGTATAAATCATCTAAAAACACCCCTATAGGAAGGTGTCCAAAGATAAATAAGACAAAGCTCATTTTTGGAAGAGACTCTAAACGTGAGAAGACTGTGACAAATACCTCCATTTAATTATGTATCATGTTTCAACACAAAAAGTTTTAATGATAAATGAGTCAATGTCCTAAATTATTGTGTATAATTTTATAATAGATGTGCAAAATGTAAATTTGAATAATATAAATAAAATAAACAATAAAAAATGAATCAAATAAAAAATAAAATAAATACAAAATCAATAATGAAAATCATAACATGTAATAAACATACATATGTACGTATATATCATCTATTACACATGTATAGAAATATCTTTTCCATTGCAGGGCCTTCATTCACTCCATGGGAACTCTAGCCTGAATTTCTTTTCTTTTTTTTTTTAAATTTTTTTTTAATTTTTTTTCTTTTAAAAATATGTATTTTTATTGTAAAGATATTGTACAGAGGAGTTACAGTTACATGAGTAAGGTAATGAGTACATTTCTTTTTTTTCACATTTTTTTAAATTTAATATTATTTTATTTTATTTGAGAACATACTGTACAGAGGGGCTACAATTACATGGGCAGGATAATGCATACATTTCTTACCAAGCATTGCAGCCTCCTCCTTTGTTTACCCTTCACCTCCCTTCCCAGCCTCCCCCCTCCCCCCACCCAATTATACCCCCCTCCCCCCCCACACCGACATTGTAAAGCTGGTTTTGACATGACATTTTGTATTTCTCATTGTTGCAACAGGTCCACCTGAATACTTAAACGACTTGTTTGTCCCCATCTCCTCCACATGTTATACTGACATGAAATATAGTGAAAGCGGGGTTTACACTGTGGGGGAGGGACATACAAAGCAACAAAGAAATAATCTTATAAATGCATTAGAAACACATTCTAGCCTCAATTTCTTTTCCTCAAGGACAGTAAATTTTTCCTTTACTCATGGTACAAAAGAGTTACCTGGACAGTGAGATCAAATCCCAACAATGTTAGAAATACTGGCCCCAGTTCCAAGACAGTGACTTAATCTTTTAATGGAAGCAGTTATGCTTATTCAATTCCATACTGAACATTAAATAAAAAGCAGTGTAGAATTTTGTACATCTATTCAGACATCCTCCCCTTACCCCCAAAGTGCTTCTCAAAATACTACATGGTTTCTTTTTTGTATGTTTTTTATTGTAAAAATTTTGTACAGAATGGTCACAGTTACATGAGCAAGGTCATGAGTATATTTCCTATTGAGCATTGTTACCTTCTCCTTTGTTTTCCCCGTACCATCCTTTACCTCCCATCTCCACAACTACTCCCCCTACCAAGCTCAGTGACTTAATTTTTTAGTTTTGGCTTGGCACGGTGTTTGAACTCAAATAGTAACAAATCTTCACTTTCCCTCACATTGCTACAAGTTCCTGAGTTCAAATCTCAGTCTAGGAAAGAAAACTGGCAGAAATTCAAAACCAGAGAGCTCTATTTTTTTAATTTAGTTAAATAATCTTTTTTATTTTTTTCTTTTTTGTGGCTTTTTTAGGGCTTGAACTCAGGTCGTGGCAACTCTGCCTCAGCTTTGATCACCCTAGGCTAGGTGCAGCCTCGGGACCCAAAACCAATCCTGGAATCCTAGGCCCACAGGGCTTGTGGAAAGAAAAAAAGTGGGATAGCACAAAAAGTGGCAAGCTGTAGAGGGATGAGGGTTTAATTTTTTTTTAAATCTTTGCACGGTGACCATCCTGGGTCTGAATGCCATGGGTGCAAAGTACACCTGACTTGCCATTCCTGAGGGCTGGCGGATTAGCAGGGAAGCCATAGGCCAACCTGTCAAAATAGGTCCTGTATTCAAATCCAGGTCCTGACAATTACCAGTGGCAGGAGATCACAAGACACTCATTCCTATGCATAGGAATACCAATTGAATGAGAAGTTTGTGCATTGGTCAAGCCTAAAATTGGATGCAATAATCCTAGGACACTGATTGATCTTAATTTCATGCTTTATTAAGCATGAAAAGAATAGCATTCCATTAATTGTGTTATAATAAATACCTAAGAGTTGGGAAGAATGTAGTATATGTCATTCAATCATAGATAGGAGGCTATGGTGCTTTTTACCAACATATATTTATGTGTATACTACTGTCTGCCTATCCTTGTATCGCTGTTTTGGCTAATCCTGGATCACGATCTCAGCACCTAGGAACCACCTCACAGCTTCATTGGCTAGAGGCTGTTGTGCTCACACTCACCCATTCATGAATTGGACCTGCTAGGCCCTGAGTTCAGATCGCAGCACTGCCAAAAATTTAATCTTGGAGTACAAAGCCAAATGTGACACCTGTTTTCCTTTTCTGGAAGAGTTCTGCGTGTCAGGCATGATGGAGAACACATCTACAAATCTAGATGGTATATGATAGCATGTAAACAATGTAATACATAGTTAGGATGCATAAGTGTCAGTAAAATAAATGGTAAATAAATGAAAAAAATAAAAAATATTATGTATAACCACACCAAACATAATATAGACTGAACATCTGTATGGAAGTTCAATCCTATCTTTAAAATGTATATAAGGAGTAGGTTTTCCAGGTCTGGGGCTTGAATTCAGGCCTGGGAATAGGCATGACTTACTGGTCTTCAAGCAGGGCGAGCTTCCCCTTCCCTGACAGTGCAATAGAGTTACCCAGACCCCGGGTTCAAATTCCAGGACTTGCAGACAATTTATGATACACATTCCAAGCCAGGGAACTTCATTAGCATTTTTATTATTTTTTAAGTTCACTTCACCTTTATTTGATACATATTGATTTTATCATATGAGAGTTTTTCAAAAAAGGGGTCTAAACTTTTACATTTCAGCATAGCACATTGGTGTTTCTATTTTGACCATCTGCCCTGAAGAGTGAGAATGAAAATAAGGACATTTCTCCCTAGAAGATCGGGGCAGTTGAATTTATTTCTATTTAGAGTTTTTTCTACAATTATAAACTCTCTGCATTTGTGTCGTATGAGTTTTCCTCAGTGCCTACCATGAAATACACTAGGGGAGTCCTCATAGCACAAAAGGTAAGATTTCTGAATAAAACCTCACTTCTGTGAGGACAGTAGATACTTCTAAGCATTTTGGGAATAAACTGGATTGTAAAATGAAAAACGAAAACAATGGGACTGTGATGTATCTCAGTAGTGGAGTACTTTCCTAAAGAGCATAAGACCCTGGCAGAAAAGTTTCCTAAAGCTCAGAATGTTAGAATTTTATGATCTGCAGGAACAAACATTTTTTGGGGGGTCCTGTGGTTTGAACGCAGGGGTTATCCCTGTGCTCTTCAGCTCAAGGCAAGCGATCTACTGCTTGAGTCACAGTGCCACTTCGGTTTTCTAGTGGTTTATTGGAGATAAGAGTCTCACAGACTTTTCTGCCTGGGCTGACTTTGAACCGCCAAACTCAGATCACAGCCTCCTGAGTAGTTAGGATTATAGGCATGAGTCACATGTGCCAGTCACATGAAAAAACTTCTTAAAGATGGATTCTGAGAAAAGAAACTTTTAAATAAATAAATAAATAAATATATATATGCATTATTAAATTATATATGTATATATATTATTAAAAACATAGCTTTAAAGTGTACCTAAGAGCATATGTGCTCATGTAAATTTATACAAATGAAAAAGCTTCATTTTTCTTTTCAGTTTGGTTGGTACCATAAATTAGGTGGGATTTGTGTATTGTTTTGTTCTCTGTTCTCCCAACCCCCTCTCCTCACATTTGAACTCAGCTTGCTCTTCCTTGGCTTCGTTGTTCATAGCTGATTTTCTACCACTTCAGCTATACCTGTAGCCTGGCATTTTGCCACTTAATTGGAGATGATGTCTCTCAGGCTTTTCTGATTTCATTGGCTTTGAAATTTCATCTTCCAGTTCTCAGCCTCCTGAGTAGCTAGGATTAAATATGTGAGCCACTGGGGTCCCTAGGGATAATTTAGACTTTGGTTAGTGTATTCTTTGTGTTTTTCTTGGCATGGGATCATCTACTATAAAATTTCTGTGAATGAACTGGGTCTGAATAAGATATATAATACATATGCAAATCTGTATAATTTTCATAAGATGTAATAAATTTAATACGTGTTATAAGTGTATTAATAGTCAACAAATATAATGAATTAATAATACAAAAAATAAACACACTCAAAGCAATATGCAGTAAACATAAATATGTAGATATTAATCATTTCAAATGTGGATGAATGTTAATTAACAGGGTTGGGATTGAATTCATGTCTAGGGAACAGGCCTGAATTGCTTGTATTCAAAGAGGGTGAGTTTCTCCATCCCCCAGAGTGCATTAGATTTTCCCAGACTCCAAGTGCAAATCCCAGGCCGGGCAGAAAAATACGAGCATGAAATCCAAGCCAGAGAGCACCATTAGTATTTTTAAATTTTTAAAATTCATTTTATTTTATTTTCTATGTATGTATGTATGTATGTATGTATGTATGTATGTATGTATGTATGTATGTATTTATTTATTTATTTTGCCAAGCACGGGATTTGAACTTAGGTCGTGGCAACTCTGCCTTAGCTTCCATCAGCTTAGGCTGGGTTTGTGCAGCCTTTGGACCCACAGCCCATCCTGGGAGCCTAGGCCTCATGGCTGACAGGAAAAAGAAAAAAAGAAAATACAAGGAAAAATAGCCACGAATTGCAAACAGTTAGAGGTTTCTCGGTTTTCCTTCCATGCATGGTGACCATCCCAGGTCCAAATGACACGACTGCCACCTGTAGGTCACCTAGCACTGCTGTCAGTGGGCTGCCAGCAAAGCCATAGGTCCATCTGCACACCTAGGCCCTGAGTTTGAATCCCGTTCTTGCCACTTACAAAGGGCTGGAGAATGTAAGAAACTATTGCCTGTCCATAGGAACACCAGAGGAATGTGATCAATGTTATGGTTGGATGAGTAGTTTGTCAATTAGTCTAGCAAAAACTAAATCCAGTATTCACAAGATGTGGATTGATTTTAATTTATAGTTTATTATGCATTAAAAAAATACATTGTGTATGGGTATGTGTGTGTGTGTGTGTGTGTGTTTTGTCAGTAGAGTAGTGTGGACTGAACTCGGACCTGGGCGTTATCCCTCAGCTTTTCAGCTCAGGGTTAGGGCGGTACCATGTGAGACACAATGCCATTCCCAGCGTTTTCTGATCATGTGTTGCTGAGGAATCGAAACCGGGACTCATGTATGCAAGGTAACACTCTCCCAATGAGCCACCTTCTCATCCCCTAAAAGAATACTATTGATTAAATGGAATCCTCACTAAATACCTGAGAATCTCTAGGAAGGTAGTATATGTCATTGAACAACAGATAGACACCACTGGCAATATCTACATATCTAAATATATATTTGTATACCACTGTCTGCATAGAAAGGTATTGCTACTTTGGCCAAACCTGTGTCTCCATCCTAGGTCCTGGGATCCACCTGGAACCTGAATGTGCTAGAGGCTGCTGTGATGACACTCACCCATTTGTGAATGGGGCCTCTAGGCCCTCAGTTCATTTCCCAGCATTGCTAAAAATGTCTTCCTGGAGTCAGATTGCAAGTATGATACCTGTTTTCCTTTTCTGTGCAAGTGCTGGGTGTCAGGTATGATATTTATAATATGTCTGCAAAGCTACCTGCTATGGAATAAATTTGAATGAATGTAATAAATGTAATAGGTGTACTCACAGTCCATAAAATAAATTGTAAACAAATAAATATATAATAAAATATAATTAATCATTCCACCAAACAAGATATAGACTGAATGTATGGATGTAAGTATAAATGATAAAATAAAAATGGCTATAAATGTTATGTTCTCCCGGGGCAGCTTGAATTCAGGCCTAGGGAACAGGCCTGAATTGCTTGCATTCAAGGGAGGAGACCTTCCTTTCCTCCGGCTCCCCCAAGTGCATCAGAGTTACCTAGATCCCAAGGTGACATCCCTGGCATGGCAGACAATAAAATGGCACGAAATCCAAGACAGGGAGCTTCAATAGTGTTGTTAATTAATTAATTAATGTTTGCCAAGCACAGGGTTTGCACTCAGGTTTTGGCAACTCCTCGTCATTTTCCATCACCCTAGGCTGGGATAGTGCAGCTTCTGGACCCACAGCCCATCCTGTGGTCCGAGACCTCAGGGGCTCACAGGAAAAGAAAATGAAAACAGCATCGAAAAAAAGCCACAAACCAAGGACGGTCAGCAGTTTCTGTTTTCCTTCCTTGCACGTTGACCATCCTGGATGTGAATGACATGGCTGCAACCTGTAGGTCATCTGGCATTTCTGAAGGCTGGATCTATCAGAGAAGCCATAGGCCAACGTGGACACTAGGCCCTGAGTTCGAAAACCGGTCATGCCACTTACAAGGGGTTGAAGAGCCTAAGAAAATATTCTTGTCCATAGGAACACCAGAAGAATGTGGTTAATGTCATGGTTGGATGAGTAGTCCATCAATCTGTCTTGCTTAAAATTAGACCCAATAATCACTGGACAGGGATTGACTTTAATTCCTAGTATATTATGTATTAAAATAATTCTATTGATTAAATGGAGTTCTCACTAAATACATGAGAATCGGTAGGAAGGTAGTATATGTCATTGAATACTAGATAGACACCTCTGGCAGTACCTAAATATCTAAATTTATATTTGGGCTGGAAAAGTGGCTCCATTGTAGAGCTCTTACCTTGCATGCCTGAGATCCTGTGTTCGATTCTTCAGCACCACATAAGCCAAAAGGAAAAAAGCCGGAAGTGGTTCTGTGGCTCAAGTGGTAGAGTGCTAGCCTTGAGCTGAGGTCCAGCACCCAGGACCAAAGTTCAGGCCCCATGAACAGACACCAAAATAAATACATAAATTTTATTTATTTATATATCTCCATCATCATAGAAAGTTACTGCTATTTTGTCCAAACCTGGGGCTTGATCCCAGGTCCTGAGATCCACTTGGCAGCTGAATGGGCTAGAAGCTGCGGTGCTAACACTCACCCATTCATGAATTCGGCCTCTCAGGCATTCACATCAGGTCCCATTATTGCCAAAAATTTCTTCCTGGTGTAATATTTCAAGGGTGACACCTGTTTTCCTTTTCTATACAAGTTCATAATATGTCTGCAATGCTACACGCTATGGAATAGATGGGAATAAATGTAATAAATGTTATAGGTGCACTCACGGTCCATAAAATAAATGCTAAATAAATAAATAAATGATAAAATATAATGTATCACTCAAAAAACATGATATAGACTGAATATATTGATGTAAGTAGAAATCATATATTTAACATGTCTATAAATGTTATGATATGCTTGTATTCAGGCCTAGGGAAGAGTTTAGTTCATGCATGATTCTCATAGGAAATGATAGGCAAGATGTATGGCACAACAATTATTTTTAATTAAGAGTTCATGTAGTGTGACAATAAGAATCACATTCAGGATATGGAGGCATTGGGAAAGATCCAAGAATCGGTACTTAAATGGTAGATAGGATTTGAACACAGCTCGCTACATCTCCTACTCTATCCAAATAGGTAATTAGCATACTAGCTTCAGCTTATGAATGGATGAATATTGTGCCCCATCCCCACCCTGGGGCTCGATCTCAGGTCTGGGTATGTCTTAGCTCCTTAGTGGCTCACAAGCTGATGGGCTCATGTGGACCCATTTGGCTATTGGGCTTCCTAGACCCCAAGTTCAAATCCCAGCACTACCAAAAGGTTTATCTTGATGTGAGAAGCTAATTCTTGCACCTATTTTCCTGTACTGTGCAAGTGCTGGGTCTCAGCAAGAATCAAGAAACATTGGCAACTCTACACCCATGAGAATAGGTTGTCATCCATGTCAGCACAGTTTTATATGTCATTCTATGCTCAATAAAATACACAATACATCCTTGAAAAAGACACAAAATAAAAAGAATAACTACACTGAATGCAAGATACATACCACACCTGTACGTAAATAGAGATCCTATGTTTAAAAGAGTTGGGCTTCTTATTTTGTCCAGTGCTGTGACTTCAGATCAGGCCCCGGACTAGTCCTGACATTCTAGTCTTCAAGGATGGTGAGCCTCCCCTTCCCTCACAGTGCAACAGAGTTACCCACACCTGAGTTCAAATCCCAGCACTGACAAAAGATTCATCCTGATGTCAGAAGCCAGTCGTTGTACCTGTTTTCCTCTCCTGTGAAAGTCCTGGGTCTCAGCTAGGCTGGAGAATGAATGCATAGGCAACCCTATAACCATGGGAAAAGTTTGTCATCCATGTCAGCACAGTTATAGCTGTCACCATACTCAGTAAAATACACCATACCTCCATGAATTAGACACAAATTAAGGAGAAGTGCACCGAATGCAAAATGATGACCGCACATGTATGTCAATATAGATCCTGTGTTTAAATTATGAATTTAGGACTATCCTGGCCCTCCCTGGGGTTCAATGTCAGGTCCTGGGAAAGGTCTAGCTCCTTAGTTGCTCACAGGCTGCTATCCTCACCTACATCTTTTCGCCAATTTGCCCTGCTGGGCTCTGAGTTAAATTCCCAATACTGCCAATAGATGAACTCTCATGTGAGAAACACATCGATCCACCTGTTTTCCTATGAAAGTCCAGGTTCTCAGGGAGGATGGAGAATGCTATATAGGCAACTTGATAGCCATGGGAATAGGTGGTCTTCCGTTTCGGCACAGTTATGTCTGTTATCATGCTCAATAAAATACAAAATGCATACATGACTAAGACACACAATAAAAAGAGTAACTATACTGAATGCATGAGGCATTCCACACATGTATGTAAATAGAGATCCTATATGTAAAATAGGTGGGTATATTATTTTTGCCAATACTGCGGCTTCAATTCAGGCCCTGTGACTTAGCCTGATATTGTAGTCTTCAAGGATTGTGAGCTTCCCTTTCCTCCACAGTGCTATAGATTTACCCAGACCTGAGTTGGAAACCCAGCAGTGGTAGAAAAATGGTGCGAGTTCTGACCCAGGGTGTTTATTATTATTATTATTGTTGTTGTTATTACTATTATTATTATTATTTGCCAAGGAAGGGATTTGAACTCAGTTCGTGATAACTCTGCCTCAGCTTCAATCACCTCAGGGTGACAGGTTGACATGGGCCCATAGCCAATCCTGGGATGCTAGGCTTTGATGTCTTGCAGGAAAACACACACACACACACACACACACACACACACACACACAGAGAGAGAGAGACAGAGACAGAGACAGAGACAGAGACAGAGAGAGAGAGAGAGAAGCCACGGGATGGATTTTTTTACATTTTTTTCCCTTTCTATGGTGACCATCCTGGGTCTGAATGACATGTCTACAAAGGGTACTTCACCGTGCATTGGCGAAGGCTAGTGGGCTATCAGGGAAACCATAGTCCCATGCAGCAATGTAGGCCCTGAGTTTAACTGTTGGTCCTGACACCTACCAATCGGGGGATTTCCCGAGACTTATTCCTATCCATCGGAATACCGATGGAACGTTAACAAACTATGATTGAGAAGTTTCTGCATGCATAGGTCTAGTCTAAAATTAGACACGTTGATCTTATTAAATAGTTTATTAAGCATGAAAAGAATACTATTCCTTCAATGGCACATAATAACTACCTAAGAGTTGGTAGGAACGTAGTTGATGTCATCGAATCCTAGGTAGATGTCTCTGGCACTCTATACAAATATATATTTATTGGTATACTACCACCTGCCTATCCATGTATGGCTATTTTGTCCACCCCTGTGGCTTGATGTCAGAGTCTGGGAACTGCCTGGCAGTTTCCTGGGCTAGAGGTTGTCGTTTTGACACACCCATTCATGAATTGGTTCGGCTAGGCCCTGAGCTCAGATTCCAGCACTGCCAACAATTGGATCGTGGAGTAAGAAGCCAAGCGTGACACCTGTTTTCCTTTGCTCTGAGCGTTCTGGATGTCAGACATGATTGAGAACACTTCTACAAATCTAAATACTATGTGATAGTATGTCATCAAAATAATAAATGGAATGCGTGTTATCACAGTCAATAAAATAAATGGTTAATGAATAAAACAGAAATACAATAAATAACCGCAACAAACAGGATATGTACTGAACATCTATAAGTAAGTATAAATCTTATCATTACAATATATATAAATACTATGTTTCCCAGAGCTGGGGCTTGAATTCAAGCATAGGGAGCAAGCCTGACTTTCTTGACTTCAAGCAAGATGAGCTTCTCCTTTGTCCACAGTGCTGCAAAGTTACCCAGACCCTGAGTTCAAATCCAAAGCCTGGCAGAAAAAACGGCACCAACTGCAAGCCAGGGAGATTATTTATTTATTTATTTATCTATCTATCTATTTATTTATTTATTTTGTGTGAAGCAAGGTCTTGAACTCAGGTCATGGCAACTCTGCCTCATCTTCCATCACTCTAGTCTGGGGTGCAGCCACTGGAACCACAGGCAATCCTGGGATCCTAGACCTCCAGGCCTTGTGGAGGGGAAATGTGCACAGAGAAGAAGTGGTGGGATGAAGTTTTAACATTTTGCACCATGACCATTTGGGTCTGAATGACACGGCTCCAAAGGGTACTTCACTTTGTATTGCTGAAGGCTGGCAGGGTACTGGGGAAGAAATAGTCCTGCACGGCAATATAAGCTTAGAGTCGAATCTAAGTCATCTCACTTCCGGATGGTGGGAGATCCTAAGAGACCCATTCCCATTTATAGGAATAATGATTGAATGTTGTAAGTGTCACGGTTGAATGAGTTGCTCATGAGTGATACTCGTATAAAATTAGACATTATGATTTCAGTAGGCTGACTAATTTTATTTACTATGAAGCATTAAAAGACTACTGTTTTTGGAAGTGGCTCTGTGGCTCAAGTGATAGAGTGCTCGCTTTGAGCTGAATAGTGCAGGGACAGCGCAAAGCCCAGAGTTTATGGTTTTGAAAAGACTACTATTTCTTACAGGGACACATTAATTTCAGAACACTGATTTACTTAATAGTTTATTAAGGATGAAAACAATAATATTAATTATATGGAGACATAATAAATACCCAAGAATTGTTAAGAATGTAGTCTATATAACTGAATAATGGATAGACATCTCTGGCACACTATAAAGATATATATATTTATTAGCATACTACCATCTGCGTGTCAATCTGTTTTTATTTTGTCAACCCCTGGGGCTCAATCTCAGGTCCTGGTAAATGCCTGTCAGCTCAGTTTGCCCCAGTATGGCATGCTGACACTCAATCATTCATGAATTTGGCCCTGTAGGCCATGAGTTCAAATGCCAGCACTCCCAAACAAGAAATCATGGAGTAAGAAGCAGATGGTGACACATGTTTTCCTTTTCTGTGAAAGTCCTGTGTGTCAGGTATGAAGTGAAATACATATGCAGACCTATATCCTATGTAATCAATATTCTATGTGCCATAATAGTCAATAAAATAAATGGTCACTACATGAACAAAACAAAAAATAAAATGAATAACTACATTAAATTCAATATGGAGTCAATATATGTATGTAAATATAAATTATATACTTAAAATGTACACAAATAGGTTGTATTCTAGGGGTGGGGATCAATTTCAGGCTTAAGGAACAGACTTGAATTTCCTGACTTCAAAAAAGCAAGCCTCCACTTGCTACACAGTGCAACAGATTTACCCAGACCATGAGTTCCAATCTCAGTCCTGGCAGAAAAAAATGGTATCTCTGTGCTATGTGATGCCTAATTCTTAGGTATTTCATTATTTCTCCATTTAATGAATGTAATTTTTAAATGCTTCATAAAGTATTGATTAAAATCAATCAGTGTCCTAGAATATAATTGTGTATAATTTTATCCTAGAATCATTCAAAAACTGTCCATTCAATCATGATATACATCACATTCCATTGGTATTCATATGGATAGAAATGAGTTTTTAGGATCTTCTGCCATTTGGAGGTGGCAGGACCAGGATTCGAATTGTGGGCTCCAGCTCCCACTACTTAAACCCGTAGATAGGGAATTCACTGGTCTGTCCAAGAACATCAGCAAGACCAATGATTAAGCAGGCATCAGTGGCTCTCAGCAGTCCTCCATGATACTTACAAGGCTGTGAAAGGATATACATGGTCAAAGTCACCCTAGGCTGGAAAGTACTTGAGACCCCTGTCCAACTTCAGTGTCAACAAAGCCAGAAGTAGAGCCGTGTGGCTCCAGTGGTAGAAGGGTAGCATTGAACAAAAGCAGCTCACCAACTGTGCCTAGGTCCTGAGTTCAATGTCCGGGACTGGCAACAAACAGGCATACACACAAAAATCTGTGCAGCTATATGGCTAAAGCAGGTCTCCCTCTTGTTCCCAACTGGATTGGACAGAGTTCCCTGGGAAAGGGGCTGCTGTCATCTTGATTCCGCCCATTCTGCCTGCATCACAGGATACCAGCCATACCCCCATTCTTTTATGGTTCTTTCTGACCAATGGGGTACAAGAATCGTGGCCACCCACATTCCGTGCTGCCCTGTAGCACCAAGATTCCCTCTGTTGGTTGACACCACTACCAGCAGTTGAGGAAGGTAGAGGTAACTGAGTGGTAAACAAGAGTCTCAAGGCGAATTTGGAGCACAATAGGAAATTGACAACCTAATCAGAGAGTGGGAGAATAGAGGATTTCCCAGAGCCTGGGAATGTGGCCAGCCCATCTTTCCCATCCCAGCGCTCAGATATCTGAAACAACAAGACTCCGTGAGAGAGCTGTGGGCAATAAACTACTGCCAGAACACCAGCAGAAGAAATCCTCCCATCAGACCTTCAGCATTCAAGAAAACAAAGAATACATAAAAGGGAAGGATCCCAAAGACAAATACCTCTGGGAAGGGTGATTCAACCAAGGGTCTGACCACTGGCCTCCCCTGCCTTTGGACACAGTCACAGCCACCAGGGTCCAGAATGTCAAGGGTCCCGATACCACCAAGAATATGCAGAGGTGCTAGCAATATGTGGTGCCTGCCCTGGACCACAGTAAAAGGAGAAACCAGGTGCTCTATGCCAAGATCCAACCACTGAAACAGGAAAAGACAGACCTGAAGGATTGACGAGAGAAAGAGAAGGAGAAGGTAGCCAAAGTACACAAAGCACCAAAAACAGAGCTAGACATCCACAAGCCACCCATATAGAGGTTGGTTTTGGGAGAAAGTGATTTACAATCAGCACCAGCCCACATGCAGCTCATGGCCGATGACAGTGAAATGGAGCATGAAGCTCTCACCAGCTGCCTACAGGCCGCAGAGCAGCGCATGGCAGAGCTGGAGATGGTGGCTTCTGTGTTTACTACTTACAAAAGGTGACCAAAATGTTCAAACAGCTAAATGATGTAACACTTCTGCTCAAGAAAAAGAAGAGAAGTTTCTATGATCTGCAGCAAGTGAACACAGAATTTTAGGAGAAGGTGTAAGCATTCTGGAAATAGAGGAGCAACAGGAAGAACAGAATCTGCAAGATCCAAAAAGTGCTGGAGGGGTGTGAGGTACTAAAGAGACTTCAGGACAACCTGAGTTGAATGGTGTCTGCAGCGAATCTGGAGACAGACACCTTCTTGCAGAACCTGAGCATTGAGAGGTCCACGCAGAAGGAGGGTCCCTGGTGGCACACCGAGCAGGTGAACCAACTGACAGAGGAAAAGGAGTGAGGATGAAGGTAGGCGCTGCACCTAGAGAATGAGCTGGGGGAACTGAGAAGGAAGCTGGCAAAGCCATGGCCCTCTGCAGGTTCATCTCAGGAGGAGCAGCACTTGCGGGCCCACACCTACAGCACGCAGATGGGGTTGAGAAACCTGGAGAAACAACTTCACATCCAGGTACAGGAAAACTAGAAACTCCGTCTCCATTATGCAGAGCAGCGGGAGCAAGTGGGAGGATTGGAGGAGAAAACCAAGGATCCACACGAGATCCCCGAGACCCCACGATGTGCATGTGTATGAAACCCACAGCTGGAGGAACAGCTGGCCTTGCTGCAGGACGCTTTCTACAGGGTGAGCAGTGAGAAGGAGGAGCTCACCAGCATCGTGGACTCAGAGCAGCAGGTGAAGAAACATCTACAGGAATAGCTGGACTGCTGAGAGGAGAAGATAGAGAAAGGGAAAGAGGTAGCTGAGAGAGAAAGCCAAGTGACTCAGGATCTCCAGGAGCAGCAGGAGCAGTCTCTGGCCCAGGTTCAGGAGCTCAGAGTCACCTGTGAGCAGCACATTACCTCCAATGAGCAGCTGTGCTCCAAGTAGTAGGTCCTGCAGTAGCACCTGCAGAGGCAGACCCAGCTGTTGGAGCAGCTGAAACAAGTGCAGGGTCCGACCAACTGGGGGGACAAGATGGTGCCCCCAAAGTGGCAGGACAGTTTCAAGTGCCTGGATGTGACCAGTCCAGAGGAGGAGCACATGCAGGCCCAGCTGAGCTTCCTGGCTTTCCCTGGGGAAGGAAGCTGTGAACCCTGGAGAAGCAAAAGCTGAGGAAGCGACTCTCCTCGATGTGCCCATGGCAGAGGATGGAGATGTCCCCCAAACTCAGAGGGACGTGGAGCTGTTAGCACTCTCGGAAGCTGAGATCCACAGGGGGATACTACTGTCACAGGAGCAGCGAGACTGCTGCAGGCACTCCCCCTCCCACCGACAGCTCAGTGCCAGATAGAGCTGGAGCCACAGGTCCCCCGCCCAATGAGCTGCCACCACAGCATGTGTGAGGATGGGAAGTGGGACACGTGGGCGTCCATGAAGAAAATCTTCTTCATCCACAACTTGCCTGATGAGGTGGACTTCCAGAGTCCTGCAGATGAGCTCCACCATCGATGCAACCAGCTGTCGGCACATATCTGCACCATCCAGGAGTCCCTCCTGACATGTAAAGGACAGATGTTCATTCTGGATCAGCTGTGTCAGGAGAAAGCCGAGTGCATGTGCCAGCTATCCCAGGAGAAGATGAAGAGTAGATAGCTGCCAGAGCTTCTGTCGCTCCTACACGGGGCTCCAGATGCTGACACAGGCTGAGCTCCCCACCTGTGCAGCTGCTTCAGAGGCCTCAGGGTCCTGGGTGGTCAAAATCAGGGAGAAGCAGAAAGGTTTTGAAGAATTGCAACTTCAGGATAGTGTGGAAACTGCAAGAGGAGAGGTCAAGGTTCCCTGCCCCGTACAGGACTCCCCCACAGAGCATGTCCTACTGCAGATCCCCACATGCAGAACTGCCCACAGCTGGTGTGCTCAGGCTTGCATTGCTCTGCACCTTTTTTTCTGTAGACAGATGGGGATGATGACTCCCTATGTGACTTACTGAGTCCCAAAATTCTCAGCAGCCACCAGAACTAGGTGGCCAGGTGGGCTTCTCTAGGCCTCCATCTGCCTGGAGATAGGAAGGGTAAACTATGGGCCTGGTAGAGCAGAGGCTGCTGGGAGGAGGCCCACATTCCAGGAACATCTAATAACTCATTGGTGGCCAGGGAAGAGGCCCGTGTTATGCTTATCAAAAAGAATAAATCGTTTCCAAAGGGGAAAAAAGGCCTCCAGAAAGATTTGTTCTTCCAGTTATGGGGCTTGAACTCAGGGCCTGTCCACTGTCCTTGAGCTCTATTTGATCAAGACTGGTGGTCTACAAGTTGAGCCCCATCTCCCCTTCCAGCTTTTTCGTTGTGGAATAGAACCCAGGGCTTCAGGCTTGCTAGGCACCACTCTATCACTGAGCCACATTCTCAGCTAGGATGATCTCCTGCCCCCAAACCCATATGGCGATTCCTCAGATAAATAAGAAGTAGGGGCTAGGATGAATATGAAGCACAAGTTTGCTTCACACAGAAATAATCCCCTGCCCCCTCTTCGACATCCTTATTTAAAGTTTCTCTTTTACTATTGAGGGATGAGAGAGGGAGAGGGAAATCTGAGAGAGGAGTACCAAGAACAGTGCCCCCCTGAGCCCCACAGCTTCCTCCACACAAGTCCTACAGATTCCCATCTTACCTGACTCAATGTTGTGTCTAAACTGTCTCCCTACTCCTGCAAGGCTCAGAATGAAATAAATGTCAGCCCTGGCCTCAGCCCACACTCAGGGTAGAAGCTCCTAGTCCCAAAATCACTTCCACCTCTGACTTCCCAGAGTTAGGCTGGACCCACCACTCACCACTGTGTTGGTGTCAATGATCTCATGGATGGATTTCAGGAAGAAGGTCTATGGCAAAGAGCAGAAGCAGCAGGGTAAGCAGGGAGGAAGGACCCGGGGCAACTCGTCTGGGATCTTCCTCCTTGGAGTCCTCCTGTCAAGCCAGAGCCATCCTGACCCAAAGCCCGGCCAAGGGCAGGGGGTGGAGAAGATAGAGGAGCATGGGACTAGAGGAGGTCCTGCTTTATCTTGGTGCACTTGAAATTTCCAATATTTGGCCCATGCCAATCCCAAAGCCAACATGCAATGCCTCACCTTGTTATTGTCCATGAGTGTTGTCCCTGAGCTCTTTTTCTCAAGGCTTGCACTCTACCACTTTAGCCAAGGGACACTTCTTGTTTCCTGATGGTTCATAGAGGATAAGAGTCTCACACACTTTCTTGCCCAAGCTGGCTTGGAAGCCAGATCTCACCTTCCTGAGTAGCAAGGATGTCAGGCATGAGCCACAACTGCCCAGCATATGATGCCTTTTTAAAGGATCTTGGCAACTCTGTAAATGGAACCCCAAAGGGCCTGGATAGACCAAGACCCAATCAAGGAGCTGGGACTGGGGAAGGCTGACATTCTAGCCATTCTGTTCCCCAATATTATAGATGTCAGGTGGTGTTGGATGCATCGAACTCCTAGCCCAACAACCACCAGACTTAGTTGGAAAAAGGTATAGAATACCCAAAGGTTACAGTGTAGAAATCTCTGATTTTGCATGCATATGTGTGTGTGTGTGTGTGTGTTTGTGTGTGTGTGTGTGTGTGTGTGTGTGTGTGTGTGTGTGTGTGTGTGTGTGTGTATTTACCAAGGGTTGAAGAGCTAGGTGGTAACCTTTAGCTTGTTTGCACAAGTTTGGTGCTCTAACACTTGAACTATAGTATTACTTCTTCCCAGCTTTTTGGTGATTCTTTGGAGATAAGAGTATGCCCAGGCTAGGTTTGACTCTTTATTGATCTTCCAGTGTCAGCCTTGAGTAGCTAGGATTATAGGCATGTGCCACTGACATCCAGCTGCATGGATGTCTTTTCATACTTTCTGTTCTAAGAGCTGTCTACTTGCCTTGGCCTAGATCGCTGACCTCTACATCAGCTCCCAGCAGCACCTGACTGTGTGGAGACCATATTGCTCAAAAATTGTGAGTGCATCCTATTTCTTTGTCCTCAGGGGAGGGTATGTCTCCTCTGAAGACCGGAGGGGTAGGGGAAGGGGTACGAGGGATAGCTGTAGATGGGTGCTCGGCTAGGAAATAGGTACTCTGTTTTATCCAAAAAGGAATGCGTGCCCAGATGCTAATGGCTCATGCTCTCATAATCATAACTCATTCAGCAGGCTGAGATTGGAGAATTAACATTCAGATGCAGCCCAGCAAGAATTGTCTGTGAGACTCTCTTCTCCCAAGAACCACCTGAAAGCTGGAAGAAAAGCTCTGGCTTAAGTGGTAGAGTGGTATCCTTGAATGAAAAAACTGAGGGACAGAGCACGGGCTCTGGATTCAAGCCCTACTACTAAGATGCACTCATGCGCATGCGCGCACACACACACACACACACACACACACACACACACACACACACACACACACACACACACACAGAGGAAGGTAGTAATGATAAGCTGAGCTAGAACTGGGGGCAGTCCTGAGGCATAATCATAATAAACTCTCAAGCCACATCAGTTGTTTCTCCTTAAGTCCTTCTTGGGTTGAGGGGTCTGGGCTATGGCAGTAAATTGCATGGAACCTGCCCCTCCATCCCAGCACGGGGACATAGAACCAAGGAAAGGACACTATGGATGCGCCTTTGTAGTTGTCCCATGATTGCAGACCTTCATCTGCCCTGAACACTGGTGAGTTAAGCAGGGCTCCGAGTCCTGGGACTCCTGAAATATAGTGACTGCTACAGGCAGCAGCCAACCTGCTTTTGTTCCTCAGCCTACAAGTCTTTCATGAGCCCAACTCAAAACCTGCCCAAGGTGTGCCTGACAAATTCACATTCTTGTGATTCCCTTGTGAGCTGGCCTTAACTGGTCTACCCCTTCTGGCCCAGAACCGTGGTCTGAGACATCGATTTAGTGCTTAGATCCACACTGCACTCATGACAGATGCCCTTTTGATGAATGGGGGATGACCTGCATGCCACAAGGCATGAACTTTTCTGGTACTGTGTCCTGCTCTGTAGGCAAAGGCCTTCAAGGAGGCTGCTCTCAAGACTTGTAGGACACATAGACATTGGAAGACCATCAGGAGCCCACTGGAAAGTACTTGCTAGAGCCATAACATGAGGTCAAAGCAGGCCAGGTATTGGTCATGGGGCTTTAAGTCTGGGCCTGGGCACCATCTCTCAGCTCTTCAGCTTAGCACTTCACCCGCTTCTGGTTTTCTGGTGGATCCTTGGAGATAAGAGTCTCCCGGACATTCCTGCCCAGGCTGGCTTTGAACGGCAATCCTCACATCTCAGCCTCCTGATGTGCTAGGAGGACCAGCATAAGCCACCCATGCCTGGCCTATCTGTCCATTCACCACAGTGGACTAGTTGCTCCTGAAAGCTTATCTTTATTTTTTAGGTGCCAGTACTGGGGCCTGAACTCACGGTCTGGCCTGTAGTCTCTTAACATTTTCTCTCAATGAGGACATGCTACCACTTGAGCCAAAGCTCCATTTCTGGCTTTTGTTAGTTCATGGGCAAGAAAGTCTCACTAACTTTCCTCCCTTGAGGTGGCTTTGAGCCACAATCTCTGATCTCAGTCTCCTGAGTAGCTAGGATTTAAGGGGGTTGAGCCACTGGTGGCATTGGGCTAGAAGCTTTTCTTAAGAAGAGTTCTTCCCTGCATTTGCCCTGACTCCTCCATGCAAAGAGGGCCTGAGGGTCAGGAGCTGTGAAAAATAGGCTTCCAGCCACAGAAATTGGCTGGGGTCTTTGGTGAAATGTCAAGCTAATATTTCCCTGGGCCTCATTCTGGGACCCCACCCTCTGCCCTACTTGTGACTCAAGTACAAATCTTGACTCAGCCTTCAGTGTTCTGCCAGACTTGTCTGAAGCCACAGAACCATCATTCCATCCACACAACCTGCTCTACACCACACCTCAGGACCTTTGCCCATGCTGTACCTTGTGCCTGAGGCTCTCTGTCCTGTTCCACAACTTAGAACTCCTGTGGAATTTTGGCACTGGTTATATCACTTCCTGGAGCAAGTCTTTCCTTTCCTTCTCCATCTTTTTTTTAAAAAAATACTGAGTTTCTAGAGGTGGAATTTGTGCAGGTTGACTCTCAAATTCTCTATCTTGGTGTGTGTGTGTATGTGTGTGTGTATGTGTGTGTGTTTGTGTGTGTGTGTGTGTGTGTGTGTGTGTGTGTGTGTGTGTGTGTGTGTGTGTGTGCCTGTGCCATTTCTAGGGTTTGAATTCAGGGCCTGGATGCTATCGCTGATCTTTTGTGCTCAAGACTAGCACTCTACTACTTCAACCACAGTTCTACTTCTGGATTTGTGGGTGTTTAATTGGAGAAAAGAATCTCATATAGACTTTCCTGTTTGCATTTGGCATCCTCAGATCTCAGCCTCCTGAGTAGCTGAGGTTACAGGAGTGAGCAAACAGCACCTGGCCTCTACCTATTATCCATAACCTCGGCCCTCCTCTAAGTCCCAGAAGAATATGTCTCACTATGCTCACGTTTTTTTTGTTGCTGTTGTTGTTGTTTTTGCCAATCTTAGGGCTTGAACTCAGGGTCTGGGCATGTTCCTGACCTTTTTTAACTCAAGTTTAGCACTTTTATTGCTTAAGCCACAGTTTCACTTTTGGCTTTTTCTGTTTCTGTGGTAGGAAGGAATCGAACTCAGGGCTTCATGTGTGGTAAGTAAGCACTCTACCAGTAAGCCACATTCTAAACCCAAGGCTTACTTCTAATGGGAGTTATGATGGTGGGATTTATTGGATTACCCCTTTTGGCACAGAAATTGCTGGCTATTTCCTATCTTTCCCAGGATTTGGGACCAGCCTGAGACTCAGCAATGAAGAATGATGAATGAGTGATGGCCACCAGGCCCCAGAGACCTAGGCTCACATCTTAATGAGGGATAGAGGATATAGAGCCACAACCTTCAACAACTCCTACAGCCTAAGAATTGTGGTTTCCCTTGAGAAGGGCCAGGACATAATGCACCCGTGGTACACACCAGTTGCACACACCAGCCCAGGCAAACCCTTCGTGGCTTCAGTTTTTAAATTGCAGTGAAGAATGCTTATTCAAGCTGCCTGCTCAGACTTAGTACTCTCTGAGGGCTTGTTCCAGCTTGCCCAGTTTGGGGGGCTGGGCATGGCCAACCTGCTGAATGCCCATCATCCTGGCCCTGTCCCTGAGACTTTTGCTCAAGGGTAGTGCTCTGCAACTTGAGCCACAAGGCCACTCAGGGTTTTTTTATTATTATTTTATTTTGATTTCCTGTGATCTCTTAAGAAATATGAGTGTCGTGGTCTTTCCTACCTAGGCTGAATTCAACTTGGCATCTCAGCCTCCTGAGGAGCTAGGATTACAGGCAAGAACCACTGACACTTGGCTTCCTTTTCTTCTTGTTCTTTTTTTTCGTTACAATCTGAAATCTTCAAGGTGTCATTCCAATGGTTTGTATTAGAAGTAAACTTCCCAGGCCTGGAATTCGAGTGCTAGGACTACCACCCACAAACTCATTCCTATTCATGTGAATGCTAATGGAATGTTATGAAAGTAATAATTAAATTTGCAGTTATTCCATGATTCTACTTTAGAATGCCACACAAAAATTATTGAATTTATATCTTCCATTCTAGCACCATGGTATGATTAAGGATATTGACTGATTTTTATTAATGATTTTATAAGTATTAGATGATGATACTGAAGTGCCCCCGTCGCAGGACCCCCACCAAGAAGACCACCGAGAGTCGGACGTTCCGAAATACAAAAGCAAGGCTTTATTCAGTCAGGCTGCAGCTCAGGCCTCGTCCTACAGACCTACAGAGTGGAGCTTAGGAGGAAGCCCCGAGCTGAAATTTCATAGGGCTTATAAAGGCAAAAACTACAAAGTTACAGTAACCAGATATGTTAACAGGACATCCTAGGGTGATAAGGGGTGATAGGGGGTGATCAGACCATTTGGGCTAGGGCATTAAAGGGCAGAGTGTTATCAGACCATTTGGGCTAGGGCAATAAAGGGCAGGGGGTTATCTGTGAAGCAAGGGAAGTTTGTGGCCACAGATAACTCTGTCCTTGTGATTTATGTTAGCTCTGGTTAACTTCAACATGGACAAGTCAGTTCCTGGAATTTATGTTTGCTCTGGGTCACTCATAATTTAACATAAAGGACAGAATGGCTGCTGCCTCAAAATGGAGTTACTTCAACTCTTCAATACTTCATTAAATGGAAGCATAATTTAA
The DNA here is from genome assembly GCF_024711535.1 of Dipodomys merriami. Taxonomy (NCBI): domain Eukaryota; kingdom Metazoa; phylum Chordata; class Mammalia; order Rodentia; family Heteromyidae; genus Dipodomys; species Dipodomys merriami. The sequence continues at coordinate 983,011 of NW_027203827.1, forward strand.
TAACTACTATTTTGTAATAATATATAATTTAATAATATCCTCACATTCCCTCTCTCTCTCTCTCTCTCTCTCTCTCTCTCTCTATATATATATATATATATATATATATATATATATATATATATATATATATGTATATATATATTTGGCGTTACAGTGGCTTGATCACAGGTCCTCAGAACTTCCTGGAAGCTCAGTTTTCTGGAGGCTGGTGTGCTAAATCTGTGACCCCATTTATGGATTGGGCATTTTAGGCCGTGTGCTGAGATCCCAGCATGGCCCATAATGTATTCATGGAGTAAGAAGCCAATTTTGACACATTTTTTTCCTTCTCTGTGAAAGTTCTGGGTCTCAGTATATGTGATATGATGTAATAAAATAAATGATTTATGTGCAATAATACTAAATAAATAAGGGTAGTAAATGTCATATGGAGTAAACCCATGTATGTAAATAGATCTCATATGTGAGTATGATTTTTTCCAGTACTGGGGCTTCAATTCAGGCGCTTGGAACTTTTCTGAACTAGTCTTCAAGGAAGGCAATCTTCCCCTTCCCCCACAGTGCCACAGAGTTACCCAGACTCTGAGTTTAAATGCCAGGCCTGCCAGTATAATGGTGCAAATACCAAGCCAGGGCCATATTATTATTGTTATTGTTGTTGTTGTTGTTATCATTATTATTATTATTTGGTTTTAGGCCAAGTACCGAGCTTGAACTCAGGTCTTGGCATCTCTGCCAAAGCCAATCCTGGGGTCCTAGGTCCCGAGTTCAAATGTCAGGGCTGGCAAAAAATAAAAATAAAAAGGAAAAAAATAAAACTGAGAAGTTCAATGAGGTGATTACACTTTTTTTTCCTTTGTATTGTACCATCCTGGGTCTAAATAACAATGCCAAGACAATGTACATGACCTTACATTGCTGATGTTTGGCAGGCTATTAGCGAAGCCAAGCCGAAATCGGAAACTTAGGCCTGGAGCTTGAATCCCGGGACTCCCACTAATGAATGGCTGTCGGGAGATTCTAAGAAACGCTCTCCAATAGACATCTGTACAAATGGAATGTTGTAAAAGTAACAATTACATTAGTAGTTAGTGTACAATTATATTAGAAAATTATACACAACAGGTATACTACATTGACTAATTTTCAATAAATACTTTATTATGTAGTCAATCATGATACCTAAAAATGGAAGGAATAATTTAATTGGCAATATTTAATTTAATTGGCAATTTTTGATAGAAATATCATATATGCAATTTCATAATTTACAGACATATCTCATTAAATATATCTACATCTATCTATCTATCTATCTATCTATCTATCTATCTATCTATCTATCTATCTATCTATCTATCTATCTATCTATCTATCTATCTATCTATCTATCTGTCTGTCTGTCTGTCTACCAATCTACACATTTATCTGTTTATACACTTGTGACTACTGGAGCTCCGTGGTAGAGTGCTCACCTAGTAAGTACGAAGCCATGGGTTCAATTCCTCACTACCATTTGCATAGAAAAATTCAGAAGTTTTGCTGTAGCTCAAACACTCTAGCACTAGCTTTGAGCATAAAGGCTTAGGAACTGTGTCTAGACCCTTACTCAAGAGCCAGGACTGGCACCAAAACAAAAAATAAAAAAAGAAAAGATAGAATGTTCTGACTGAAACTATATACAGATAGGGCTGCAAATACCTCATCACAGAACAAGCTGGGAATCTAGTGCTGACATTTGCCATCTAACCTGAATTAGAGAGAGGTAAACCGCTGGAACCCAGTTCCATGGACTAGATGCTGTTGGCTTGCTCACCCTGTCATCCAAGATACTAGGGGGCTGAGATCCTACACTGGTGGGTTTAAAACCTAGGCTTGGCAGGAACTCTGTGAAACTCTGAGCTGTGGCTTAAAGTCGCAGAGTTATAGCCTGATCAAAAGACCTTAGGACAGTACCCCCAACATTTCAGTGCAATCCCCGTGGCTCACTCCTCCCCCCAAAAAAACTCACCCCTCCAAAATCTAAATTTGGACTGTTTGTGGTGTGTTTCTGAAAGAATGATGATACTGATGAAAGCACCCTAATTCTAATGATATTATGTGGGCTACAGCTATGTGATGAGTATTTCATGAGTTGTGTGCTGAGTACTTCTTGGAGTGCATTTTTTCATCTGGTTCTTGTAAGAGCTCCACAAGTAAGATGATTGTGCAGATGAGAAATTTGTGGCACCATTTCATGGCCAAAATTATGTATGTACCTAACTCTAGTGAGTTGTCTCCTGCAGACAATTGTTTTGTATTATATTTCTTGATCATGAACCTTGAACTAAGGGCCTAGCCACTGACGTTTACCTGTGGGGATCATGGGTAGCACCCTACCACTAGGAGGCAAGGACCCCTTGCCACAGATTGTTACAGTCTAGGCGTGCAGTAGCTGAGGTCTGTCATCCTGTCTACTCAGGAAGCTGAGATCTGACGGTCTGGGTTCAAAACTATCCCAGACAGAAAAGGTCCCGTGAGACTTTTATCTCCTATTCACTACTTAGGAACTTGAAGTGGAAGCTAGTTGCTGCTGACTTGTGCCTGTCATCCTAGGTACTCCGGATGCTGAGAGCTGAGGATCACGGTCCAAAGCCAGCTTGGGCAGGAAATTCCTTGAGATGCTTCTCTCCAGTGACACACCAAAAACCTCAAGGGGTGCTGTTGCTCAAGTGGTAGAGTGATTGGCTTTAGCTAAAGAGCTCAAGGACAGCACCCAGGCCTAGACTTAAATTCCTCCAACTTCCAACAAAATAAAGAAAGAAACCTAAAGTAGAGTGCTGGGAATGTGTCTTAGGAGTAGAGTGCTTTGCATGTATGAATCCCTGGGTTTGATTCCTTAGTACTACACTAGAAAAAAGCCTGAAGTGGCTGTGTGCCTCAAGTGGTAGAGTGCTATCCTTGTACAGGAGAAACTCAGGTACAGTGTTGAGGTCCTGAGTTGAAGCTCCAGGACAAGTGTATGAACACACATACATGCACACACACACACACACACACACACACACACACACACACACACACACACACATACACAGATAACAGAAGTGAAGCTGTGACAAGAAATGATAAAGCACTGAGCTTCTGCTCTGAGCTCATGGTCAGTATCAAGGTCCTGTGTTCAACCCTGAAACACAGCCACCCAGGGCCCAACTAGGAGAGGTCAAAGTTTCAAAACCTGATGAGTTTTACCAGCCATAGATGACATGAAGCATAGTAATATTACACATGTACTTTGATTTAGCAAGCTTCTAGAAACCCAGGGAAGCGTCATTGCCAAAAATGAATCATTTTATTAGGTTCAGCTCCTTAGTTGTCTGCCAAAAGGACCCTTGAATTAATTGTAGCAGGTTATTTCAACACTGGAACATAGTCTAACAAATACAGGATAAGTGCAGGGAACTTGGCCTGCCAAGGGAGGTGGCACAAATGAAGTTTTCTTGTCACAACAGAGCTCTCGGCAGAGAGATAGCTTGAGATACAAAGAGGCCTTTTTCTCCTGGCCTTCAGAGCCCACCCACACTCCTCACTAATTGGCCTAGAAAGAGTTTTTTGTCACTCAGCTCTACAGGAGTGAGGCCTTTTGTCTGCCTGTTCCAATAATGAGGAAGTCTTCAGGCAATCCCTGGTGTGGAGAAAACTTCAGGCTACAATGGGAACAGTGAGAGGAGCCCCGGAAGATGCACTGTCTTGAAAACTCTCTCTGTGCTATGAAATCATTTTATTCAAAGCAACTTTCCTAGCTGGATGCCTTTCATTATAGGGATTCTGGACCTTCACCAATAGAAATACATGCGTACATACATGGGGAGACATGTTGTTACTGGCTTTTCTTTTAATTGCCAGGTTCGGGAGTTTTACTATGAGCCTAGGCACTGTCCCTGAGTTCTTGTGCTTAAGGTTAATGCTCTGCCCTTGAGCCATAGCCCCATTCATGGGGATTTTTTATTCCTGTAATCCCTCAGAAATAAGAGTGTGGTGGATTTTCCTGTCCTGGCTGAATTCAAACTGGCTTTCTCTACCTCTCAGCCTCCTGAAGAGCTAGGATTACAGGTAGGATCCACTGACACTTGGCTTTCTTTCCTTCTCATTCTTTTCTTTCATCCTGACAATGTGAAATCTTCACAGTGTAATTCCAATCTTTTGCATTTCAAAGGAAAATACCCAGGCCTGGAGTTAAAGCGACAGTACTGCCACCTACAAATGGAGGGAGATCTTGAGAAAATCATTCCTATCCATGGGAATGCCTAATGAAATATTATAAAAGTAACAATTAAATCTGCAATTAGTTAATAATTCTCTTATAGAATGCCACACAAAAAGTATTGGATAGTGTCTTCCATTCTAACAACATGGTATGATTCTCCCAATTATGGAATACTGACTACTTTTACATTAATGCTTTAATAAGTATTCAACCATGATACTTCATTAAAAGGAGGCATAATTTAATAACTAATATTTCATAATATATATAATTCAATATTCTCACATTCTCTCTCATATACATAGCAAACTACACTTCTATCTATCTATCTATCTATCTATCTATATATCTATCTATCTATCTATCTATCTATCTATCTATCTATCTATCTATCTATCTATCTATCCATCTATCTATCTATCCATCCATCTATCTATCCATCCATCTATCTCTCTATCTATCTCTCTATCTATCTCTCTATCTATCTATCTATCTATCTATCTATCTATCTATTTATCTATCTATCTATCTATCTATCTATCTATCTATCTATCTATCTATCTATCTATCTATCTATCTATCTATCTATCTATCTATCTATCTATCTATCTATCTATCTGCCAGTACTATTGCTTGATCACAGGTCTTCAGAACTGGCTGGCAGTTCAGTTTGCCAAAGGCTTTTGTTTTACAACTGACCCATTCATGATTTGTGCATTGTTGGCTGTGAGTTCAAATCCCAGCATGGCCAAAAGTTTATATGTGGAGTCAGAAGCCAATTTTGACCCATTTTTTCCTTCTCTGTGAATGTTGTGGGTCTCAGGATGATGTATAATCCATATGCAAATAAATCCATGTGATAAGATGTAATAAATGAAATAAATGTGATATATGTAATAATACTAAATAAAATAAATAAAAAATAAATAAGGGTAATAAATGTCATAGGGAGTAAACACATGTATGTAAATACATCTCATGTATGAATATTATTTTTCCAGGGCTGGGGCTTGAATTCAGGCCCTGGACACTGGTCTGAAATTCTTGTCTTCAATGATGGTGAGTTTCCCCTCCCCTACAGTGCCAAAGAGTTAATCAGACCCTGAGTTGAAATCCCAGGCCTGCCAGAAAAATGGTGCAAATTCCAAGCCAGTGTCTTAATTTTTTGACCAGGGACATGCACTATCTTGAAAGCACTCTCTGTGCTATGATATCATTCTATTCAAAGCAAATTTCTTAGCTGGGTGCTATTTTTCCTAATGACTATGGATGTTCACTGATAGAAATACATGCATATATACACAGACACATGGAATTACTGGCTCTTTCTTTTTAGTGCAGATCCTGAGGTTTGAACTATGAGCCTAGAAATTGTCTCTGAGCTCCATTTACACAAGGCAATACTTTATTGTGCCTTAATCCATGATACTTCATTAAATGGAGGAATAATTTAATACTTAATAATTATTAGTAATATGCTAAATGACATTTAATAATATACAGACATCTCACATTCTATAATATATTTATATTTTAATGTACAGTGGAATATACATATACATCTCTCTCTCTCTCTCTCTCTCTCTCTCTCTCTCTCTATATATATATATATATATATATATATATATATATATACATGTATTTGCAGCAATTTACACATCTATCTATTTATATATTGACCACTCCTGGGGCTAGAACTCAGGTCTTGGGAACTGCCTGGCATTGAATTTGTTTGAGGCTGCTGTGCTTAAACTGACCCCTTGATGAATTAGGCATTTTAGGCCCTGAGTTCAAATCCCAGCAGTGCCAAATTCAATAGGTGGAGTAAGAAGCCAATGTTGACCTGATTTCCTTTCTGTGGTAATATTGTGTCCTAGGTACAATATGTAATATCTATGCAACTACATATATTTGATATATATATTAAACATGTATATAAATAATATTCTTGCAAGTTCTAGGGCTGGAATTCACACACTGGGTAATGCTCTGGATTTTTTTTTCTTCTAAGAGGTTAGCTTTCACATCACCCAGAGCATAATAGAGTTACCCAGTCCCTGAGTTCAAATTACAAGTATGGCAGATAAAATGGCCCTAACTCCTATCCAGGACCTTAACTTTTTTGGAGTGGCAGGCACGGAGCCTGTCGCCACAACTCTTCCTCAGCCTTGATTATCCTAGGCTGGGGTGCAGCTTTTACACCCACAGATGATCCAGGGATCCTAGGACCCACGTTCAACTCCCAGCTCTGACAAAAAAAGTAAACCAACCAAGATTGAGGAGGAAAAATCAGGAAGTTTTAGACAACAGTTTTACCTTTGTTTCTTTTGTACTGTGATCATCTTGGATCTCAATGACTCGGCTTGAAAATTGTACATGACCTTGCATGGCTGAAGGTTGGCGGACTGTCAGTGAAGCCTCAGCCCAACCCAGAAACCAAGGCCCTGAGTTTGATCCTGAGACTTCCACCTACTTGTTCCTATCTATAGGAACAATAATAGAATCTTTGTAATGTACCAATTGAACTACTAATTAGCTAGTCATTGTATTATAAGATTGTAGGCAATAAATATAGGTCATTGATTAATTTAATATTTTATTGTCTCCCACTGTGATTAATTAATGGAGGCATAATTTTAGAACAAATTATTCATAATAATAGAGTATATAAAAATAAGATATAGACATCACTATACAGTAGAATCTATATAAATGTCTATCTGTCTCTCTCTATAACTTTATTTATAGATACATATACATATGTAAATACACACTGTGCAATATACATATCTATCTGTTCATATATTGGCCACTCCTAGGGCTTTATCTCAGGTCCTCAAATTTGCCTGACAACTTCACTTGCATCAGACTGGTGTGCTAACATTGACACATTCATGAAGTGGGCCTTCTAGGGCCAGAGTTCAAATCACAGAACTGCCAAGAACTTAATCGTGGTAGAAGAAGCCAATTGTCCCACTTGTTTTCCTTATCAGTGAAAGTCCTGGGTCTCAGGAATGATGTATAATACATAGGCAAATCTGTGTTCTATTTAATAGGATGTAAATAATGTTATACATGTAATCATACTCTCTAAAATATATAATAAATGAATAAAAAACAAAATAAAATGAATACCTACACTAAATGCAATATATCATAAACATGCATATGTAAATATAAATCATGTTTTTAAAATGTAGACGAATATTATTTTTGCCAGTGCTAGGGCTTGAATTCAGACCCAGGGATCAAGCCTGTCTTTCTTGTCTTCCAGCTTTGTGAGCTTTCCCTTCCCCCACAGTACTGCAGATTTACACAGACCCTGAATTCAAATCCCAGGCTCGGCAGAAAAAATGGCTCGAATATGCCAAGTAGCCTCATAATTATTTAAATATTTTTATGTATCTATGTATATATGTATGTATGCATGTATGTATTATGTATTTTTATTTTGTCAAGCTCAATGGCAGCTCTGCCTCAGCTTTGATCACTCTAGGCTGGGTTGTAGCCACTGGACACACAGCCGAACCTAGGTTCCTGGGCCTCAAAGGCTGACAGGAAAAATAAATAAATAAAACGACACAGAAAAAAACCCAGTAACTTTCAGATGTCTGCCAGTTTTACATTTGTTCTCTTTTCAAGGTGACCATCCTGGGTCTAAAAGACAGGGCTGAAAAGTGTTGGTAACCTGCCATTGCTGAAGGCTATTGGGCTTTCAGGGAAACCATGGGCCAACACCACAACATAGGCCCTGTGTTCGAAGCTGGGTCCTGATCCCTACCAATGGAGGGAGATCCTGAGTCTCGTTCCTATACATAGGAATACCGATGGAAAGATATGAATGTCAAGGTTGAATTACTTGTTCCTGAATGATACTAGTATAAAATTAGAGAGTGATTTTAGGAGTCCAAAAGATTGTAATGAATATTTTTTGGCACATTTAAAGAATACTATTAATTATGTGGACACAATAGTTTCGGGACAGTGGTCGATTTAATTAGTAATTCATTAAGGATGAAAACAGTAATATTAATTACATGGAGGCATAATAAATACCCAAGAATTAATAGGAATGTAGCCGATATAACTGAATAATGTATAGACATCTCTGGTACTCTATAAAGATCTGTATTTATTTGTGTACTACCATCTGCATGTCAATCTGTTCTTGTTTTGTTAACCCCTGGGGCTCTATCTCAGGTGCTGGGAACTGCTTGTCGGTTCAATATGCCCCAGGCTGGCATGCTGACACTCACCCATTCATGAATTGGGCCTTGTAGGCTGTGAGTTCAGATGCTAGTACTCACAAAAATTGAATCATGCAGTAATACACAGGGTGACACATGTTTTCTTTTTCTGTGAAAGTTCTGGGTGTCAGGTGTGAAGTTTCATGCATAGGCAATTCTATATCTTATTTAATAAATGTAGTAAATATTCCATGTGTTGTAGCAGTCAATAAAATAAATGATAAATGAATAAAAAATGAATAACTTCATTAAGCACAATTTGGAGTCAACATACAGGGCTCTATCTCAGGGCCTGGGAACTGCCTGGCAGCTGAATTGACTAGTGGCTGCTGTGCTGGCATTAACCCATTCATGAACTGAGCCTTCTTTGCCTGTGTTTAGATCCCAGCACTGCCAAAATATAATTTTGGAGTGAGAAGCTGAGCATGGCACATGTTTTCCTTTTCTGTGAATGTGCTCTGTGTCAGGTAGGATGTATAATTTGGATGCAAATCTATATTCTATGTAATAGGATGTAATAAAGGTAAAAAACATCATAGGTTGAAGAATTGCCACTACATTAAATAATAAACAGATTGAATTAGTAGTGAATCATTCTAGGATAAAATTAGATGCAATAAGTATAGGATGTGCACTAAGTTTAATTGATAGTTTATTAAGCATTAACAGAATAAAAATTACATGGGGACATAATTAAATAACTAATAATTGGTAGTAACACATGATGAATAATTTAATAATATATAGACATTGGTCTCATTCTATGAAATATCTAATTATATATATGGATATATGTACATATATGATAAACAATAATGGGATATTGGGTAATTATTAATTAATGCTTTATTAATTGTTAACTGGGACACATCATTAAATGAAGACATAATTTAATACCTAATAATTGGCAGTAATATTATCTATAATTTAATAATATGCAGAAATCTCATTTTGTATATATAATATTTATATACAGCAATCTCTATCTATTTGTACCTCATTCACTCCTGGGGCTCAGTGGTTGACTGCTCCCCTAATAAGCACGAAGCTCTGGGTTCGATTCCTCAGTGCCACAAAACAGAAAACCCAGAAGTTCTGCTGTCTTTCAATCAATTGAGTGCTAGCCTTGAGCACAAACGTTTAGGGACAGTGTCTAAGCTCTTACTCATGCCCCTGGTCTGATAACAAAAAAAGGTAGAATGGTCTAACTGCAATTATAGAAGGACAGAACTTCAAATACCTCATTACAGATCAAGCTAGGAGACTGGTGCTGACAGCAGCCACCTAACCTGACTTAACCACATGTAAACCGCTGCAACCCAGCTCCACGTGTTACCTATATCATCCTGGTTTATGCCCATCATCCGGACTGCTCAGGAGCTTTAAAACCCAGTCTTTGCAGGAAGTCTGAGACACCTCAAAATGTGGCTCCAAGAGGTAGAGCTCTAGCCTTGAACAAATGTTATTGGAACAGTACTCCATGCTTTGAGTTCAAGCCCCATGGCTAACAAACCCTGCCCCCCAAAAACACCCCACTAAACCATTAGATGTGAACTTGTATGGTTTGTAAAATTTTCCTCAAAAATGGTGATACTGATGAAAGAACCCTAATTCTAATGACAGCTTGTGGAATGGAGCTATGTGCTGAGTCCTCCATAGGGTGCTCTCTTCTGAGTCCCGCACAGTGTCTCATATAGACTTCCCTGCTTCCAATTGGGATCCTCAGATCTCAGCCTCCTGAGTAGCTTACAGAGGTGAGCCACCAACAGCTTCCCTCTACTCTACCTCTTTCCTATAACCATGGCCCTCCTCTGAGTCCCACAAGAAAATGTCATACCAGGCTCATTTTTTTTTCTTTTTGCCAGTCGTAGGTCTTGAACTCAGGGTCTGGGTATGTTCCTGAGCTTCTTTTGCTCAAGTCTAGCACTCTATCAATTAAGCCACAGTGCAACTTTTGGCTTTTTCTGTTTCTTTGTTACTGAGGAATCGAACCCAGGACTTAGTGTGTGCTAGGTAAGCACTATACCACTAAGCCACATTTACAGCCCAAGGCTCACTTCTCATGGGGGTTATGAGGGTGGGATTTATTGGCATACCCCTTTTGGCATAGAAATTGCTGACTATTAAATATCTTTGCCAAGATTTGGGACCAGCCTGAGTCTCAGCAATGACGAATGATAAATGAGTGATAGCCACCAGGCCCCAGAGGTCTAGGCTCACATCCTACAGAGGGATAGAGACTATAGAGCCAGAAACTTGGAAAACTCCTACAGTCTAGGAACTGTGGTCTCCCTGGAGGCAGGGGCTGGCTGCTAGGTGTCCCGATGGGAGACTTCAGCCAAAATATAAGGCTGCAGTTATTAAATGGCAGAGAAGGATGCTTTGGTCAAGCTGCAGGCTCAGACTGAGTACTCTTCAGGGCTTGTCCCAGGTTGACCAGGTTGGCGGGCTGGCCATGGGCAACCTGATGAATGCCCATCATCCATACATCATCCATCCATATACAGAGACATGGAGTTATTGCCTCCTTTTGGGGGAGGGCAGTTCCAGGTTTGTACTATGAGCCTAGGCCCTGTCCCTGAGCTCCTTTTGTTCAAGGGTAGTGCTCTGCCCTTGAGCATAGCTCCATTCATTTTTTTCTTGTGATATCTTAGATATAAGAGTCTCACAGACTTTCCTGCCCCCGCTGAATTCAAAGTGGCTTTCAATACATCTCAGCCTCCTGAGGAGCTAGTATTACATGCAGGAGCCCATGGCTCCTGGGTTTCTTTTCTTCTTTTTGTTCTTTTTTATAATTATAACAATCTGAAATCTTCATGGTGTCATTCCAATAGTTGGCATTCAAAGTAAACTACCCATACCTGGAGTTCAAATGATAGGACTGCCACCCACAAATGGAAGGAGATTTTTCCTATTCATTGGAATGCTAATGGAATATTATCAAAGTAATAAACTTGCAGTTAATCCATGATTCTATTTTAGAATGCCACACAAAAATTATTGGATATATATCTTCCATTCCAGCACCATGGTATAATTTCCCTAATGGAAGGCTATTGACTAATTTTTAATTAATGCTTTTATAAGTATTCAACCGTGATTCTTCATTAAATGGAGGCACTATTTAGTAATGAATAATTAATAATTATATATATATAATTTAATATCCTCACCTTCCGTCTCTCTGTATGCATATATATATATAAATATATATACATATCTATCTATCTATCTATAAGGCACTCCTATGGCTTGATCACAGGTCCTCAGAACTCCTGGCAGCTCAGTTTGCCGGAGGCTGGTGTGCTGAGACTGTGACCCCGTTTATGGATTGGCCATTGAAGGCCTTGGGTTGAAATCCCAGCATGGCCAAAAATTTATTTGTGGATTAAGAAGCCAATTTTGACATATTTATTTTTTCCTTCTCTGAGAAAGTCTTGGGTCTCAGTATGATGCATAATCCATATGTGGATATATCCTATGTGATATGATGTAATAAAAAATGTTATATGTATAATAATACTAAATAAATAAGGTAATAAGCATCATATACAGTAAACCCATGTATGTAAGTAGATCTCATATATTAATATTCCTTTTTCCAGTGCTGAGGCTTCTATTCAGGCCCTGAGAACTGCTCTGAATTTCTTATCTTCAAGCACGGTGAGCCCTTCACCTACAGTGCCACAGAGTTATCCATACCCTGAGTTCAAATACAATGCCTGCCAGGAAAATGGTGCAAATTCCAAACCAGGGCTTTATTGTTGTTGTTGTTATTATTATTATCATTATCATTATTATTATTAGCCGAGCACAGGGCTTGCACTCAGGTCTTGGCATTTCTGCAACAGCAGAACCTTGTATCCGAGGACCCGAGTTCAAATCTTGGGGCTGGCAAAAATAAAAAATAAAAAAAAAAGGAGAAGCATAAAACTGAGAAGTTCAAGAAGGTGGTTTTACTTTTTTTTCCCTTTGTATTGTGACCATCCTGGGTCTAAATGACAAGTCCCAGAAAGTGTACATGACCTTGCATTGCTGATGTTTGGCAGGCTATTAAGGAAGCCATACCGAAACTGGGAACTTAGTTCTGTAGGTTGAATCCCGGGATTGCCACTAATGAATGGTGGAGATTCTAAGAAACCCATTCCCATATACATCCATACAAATGGAATGTTATAAAAGTAACAATTAATTTGGTAGTTAGTGTATGATTATAAAATTATACACAACAATTATACTACATTGACTAATTTTCAATTAATCCTTTATTATGTATTCAACCATGATAGTTAAAAAAGCAAAGAATAACCGGGCGCTGGTGGCTCACGCCTGTAATCCTAGCTACTCCGGAGGCTGAGATCTGAGGATCATGGTTCAAAGCCAGCCCGGGCAGGAAAGACCGCGAGACTCCTATCTCCAATAAACCACCAGAAAACCGGAAGTGGCGCTGCAGCTCAAGTGGTAGAGCGCTCGCCTTGAGCTGAAGAGCTGAGGGACAACGCCCAGGCCCAGAGTTCAAGCCCCACGACCGACAAAAAAAAAAAAAAAAGCAAAGAATAATTTAATTGCCAATAATCGGTAGTAATATTGTATATGCAATTTCATAGTATACAGACATATGTCTCTTGTTTTATGCATCTACATCTATCTATCTATCTATCTATCTATCTATCTATCTATCTATCTATCTATCTATCTATCTACCAATCTACACATTTATCTGTTTATACACTTGTCACTACTGGGGCTCAGTGGTAGAGTGCTCGCCTAGTACATGCAAAGTCCTAGGGTCAATTCCTCACTACTGTGTGCATAGATAAATCTGGAAGTCGTGCTGTTGCTCAAGCAGCTGAGCACGAGCTGAGCAAGAAAGCTTAGAGACTGTGTGTCAAGACTCTAACTCAAGACCCAGAAATGGCACCAAAAAAGATAGAATGTTCTGACTGCAACTATATAAGGATATCACTGCAAATACCTCATCACAGAGCAAGTCTGCAGTGTGGTGCAGACAGTTGCTGTCTCACCTGAATTAGCCAGAGGTAAACCGTTGCAACCCAGCTGCACAGAAGCAGATGCTGCTGGCTCGCTCACCCCTGTCATCCAAGATTCTTGGGGGCTGAGATCTGATACTGGTGAGTTTAAAACCCAGCCCTGGCAGGAAGTCTGCGAAACTCTGAGCTGTGGCTCAAAGTGGTAGAGCTCTAGCCTTGAGCAAAAGATCTTAGGACTGTAACCAGGCTTTCAATGAAATCCCCGTGGCTGACTCCACCTCCCCCCCAAAAAACCCTCTAAATCATTAGATGTGAGCTTTGTGTGGTTTATGACGTGTTTCTGAAAGAATGGTGATATTGATGAAAGCACCCTAATTCTAATGACATTGTGTGGGATACAGCTATGTGATGAGTCCTTCATGAGGTTTTGTGTGCTGAGTCCTACTTTCATCTGGTCCTTGTAATAGCTCCACAAGTCAGATAATTGTGCTATAGAGAAACTTGAGGCTCAGATATGTCCCCACGTCAGGGCCAAAACTTTTTTTTGTCTCCTGCAGACAATTTTTTGGGTTTATTTTTCTCGGTCATGAATCTTGAACTCAGGGCCTAGCCCCTGACCCGTCCATGTTGGGCTCATAGCTAGCCCTCTACCACGTGGAGCCAAGGATCCCCTTGCAACACAGTGTTACAGTCTAGGTATCTGTAGCTGAGGTCTGTCATCCTGCCTACCCAGGAAGCTGAGATATGATGATTTAGGTTCCAAACTATCCCAGACACAAAAGGTCCCATGAGACTATAATCTCATTTTCAGCACTTAGAAACTTGAACTGGAAGCTGGGTACTGGTGACTTGCACCTGTCATCCTAGCTACTCAGGAGCCTGAGAGTTGAGGATCACAGTCCAAAGCCAGGCTGGGCAGGAAATTGCTTGAGAGGCCTCTCTCCAGTGAACTACCAAAAACCTCCAGGGGTGCTGTAGCTCAAGTGGTAGGGCCATTGGCTTTAGCTGAAGAACTCAAGGACAGCACTCAGGCCTAGACATAAATTCCTCCAGCTTCCAAAAAAAAGAAAGAAAGAAACCTGAAGTGGAGGGCTGGGAATGTGTCTTAGGTGTAGAGTGCTGTATGAATCCCTGGGTTTGCCTGTATGAATTCCTGGGTTTGATTCCTTAGTACAACATACTAGAAAAAGCCTGAAGTGACTGTGTGGCTTAAGTGATAGAATGCTATCCTTGTACCGGAGAAACTCTGGTCCAGTGTTCAGGTCCTGAGTTCAAGCTACAGGACAAGTGTATGCACACACATACATGTGCACACAGACACACACACACACATACACAGATACACACACACACATACACATACACAAACACAGATACCAGAATTGAAGGTGTGACACCAAATGGTAAAACACAGCTTCTATTATGAGCTCATGGTCAGCACCCAGGTCCTGTGTTCAACCCCAAAACCTAGTCATCCGGGGCCAAACTAGGAGAGGTCAAAGGTTTCAAAACTTGATGAGCATCACCAGCCCTAAATGACAGGGGGCATTGTGATATTACACATGTGCTTAGATTTCCCAAGCTTCCAGAAACCAAGGAAGCCACCATTGCCAATAATGAATCACTTCATTAAGTTCAGCTCCCTTGTTTCCTGCCAAAAAGAACCTTGAAATAATTGTAGCAGGTTATTTCAACACTGGAACATAGTCTAACCAAGACACGATAAATGCAGGGAACTTGGCCTGCTAAGGGAGGTGGCACAAATGAAGGTTTCCTGTCAAAACAGCACTGGGGAGAGAGATAGCTTGGGGTATAAAGAGGCCTTTTTCTCCTGGCCTTTATAGCCTGCCCACACTCCTCCTCACTAATTGGACTGGATGGAGTTGTTTATTACACAGCTGTACTGGAGTGAGGCCTTTGGTCTGCCTGTTCCAACAATGAGGCAGAGTTCCTCCAGCACCCTGGGGTGTGCAGAAAACTTCAGGCTACACTGGGAACAGTTAAGGGAGCCCTGGAACATGCACTGTCTTGAAAGCACGGTCTGTGCTATGAAATCATTCTATTCAAAGCAATATTCTAGCTGGATGCCTTTCATCATAGGGACTCTGGACTTTTACCGATAGAAATACATGCATACATACATGGGGAAACATGGAGTTACTTGTTTTTTATTTTGCTTTTTTTTGGCAGGTGCAGGGGTTGTATTATGAGCCTAGGCACTGTCCCTGAGCTCTTTTTGCTCAACGGTAGTGCTCTTTCCTTGAGCCACAGTCCCACTCATGACAAGTTTTTATTCCTTTGGTCTCTCAGAAATAAGAGTGCTGTGGACTTTCCTGTCCTGGCTGAATTCAAACTGGCATTCTCTACCTCCCAGACTCCTGATGAGCTAGGATTACAGGCAGGAACAAATGACACCTGGCTTTCTTTTCTTCTTGTTCTTTTTTCCATTGTGAGAAACTGGAATCTTTACAGTGTCATTCTAATGGTTTGCATTTTGAAGTAAACTGCCCAGGCCTGGAGTTCCAATGCCAGGACTGCCACCTACAAATGGAGGGAAATCTTGAGAAAGTCTTTCCTATTCATGTGAATGTTTAATGGAATGTTATAAAAGTAACAATTGAATTTGCAGTTAGTTCATGATTGTTTTATAGAAGGCCACACAAAAAGTATCGGATTATGTCTTCCATTTTATCTATTTTGTATAATTCTCCCAAGTAAAGAATACTGACTACTTTTACATTAATGCTTTAATGAGTATTCAACAATGATACTTCATTAAATGGAGGCATAATTTAATAATAATTCATAATATATATAATTTAATATCCTCACACTGTCTCTCTCTTATATATATATATTGTAAACTGCACATCTATTTATCTACCTATATCTATATCTATATCCATATCTATATCTAAACCTATATCTTTATCTATCAGCCACTACTATGGCTTGTTCCCAGGTCCTCAGAACTGGTTGGCAACTCAGTTTGCCAAAGGCTTTTGTACTACAACTGATCCTTTCATGAATTGGGCATTGTGGGCTATGAGTTCAAATCCCAGAATGGCCAAAAATTTGTATGTGGAGTTAGAAGCCAATTTTTACACATTTTTTCCCTTCTCTATGAAAGTCCTGGGTCTCAGTATGAGGTATAATCCATATTCAAATAAATCAATGTTATAAGATGAAATAAATGTTATATATGTAATAATACTAAATAAAATTAAAAAAAAGGATAATAAATGTCATATGGAGTAAACCCATGTATGTAAATAGATCTCATATATGAATATTATTTTTTTCAGTGTTGGGGCTTGAATTCGGGCCCTGGAAACTGGGATGAAATTCTTGTCTTCAATGACGGTGTGCTTCCTCTCCCCCACAGTGCCACAGTTACCCAGACCCTGAGTTCAAATCCCAGGCCAGCCAGAAATATGGTGCAAATTCCAAGCCTGGGCCTTATTTTTTTTTGGCCAGGCCTGGGGCTTGAACTCAGCTCGTGGTAACTCTTCCTCACCTTCGATCATCTTAGGCTGGGGTACAGCCTCTGGAACCACAGTCCATCCTGAGATCCTAGGATCCAAATTCAAATCTTGGGACTGGCAAAAAAGAAGAAGTGCTGGGAAGGTAGCTCAGTAATAGAGTCCTTGCCTTGCATGCATAAGGCCATGGATTCGATTCCTCAGTACCACATAAGCAGAAATAAGTCAGAAGTAGTGCTATGGCTCAAGTGGTAGAGTGATAGCCTTGAACTGAAGAGTTGAGGGACAGCACCAAGACTCAGAGTTCTGACCCCAAAACCAAGAAAAAAAAAAGAAGAAGAAAAGAGAGGGGGGAAAAAAAGGAGAAGGTTAAAACTCGGAAGTATCAGAGGCGGTTTTACTTTTTTTTTCCTTTGCATGGCAAGCAGGGCTCGGAAAGTGACCTTGCACTGGTGAATTTTGGTAGGCTATATGGGAAGCCATAGCCCAAAGCAGAAACCTAGGCCTGGAGTGTGAAGCCCACTACTCCCACCTATGTATGGTAGTATATCCTAAGAAATGCATTTCGATATACATCCTTATGAATGGAATGTTGTAAAGTAACAATTACATTAGTGTATGATTATATTATAAAATTATACACAAAAATTATACTATATTGAATAATTTTCAATTGATACTTTGTTATGTATTCAATCATAATACTTCAATATAGGAAGGAATAATTTATTGATAATTGTTAGTAATATAATATATATAATTAAATAATATACAGACATCTCTGTCTTGTTTCATACATATATATATATATATATATATATATATATATATATATATATACGTTACAATCTACATATCTATTTCTACACTTGTCATTCTTGGAGCTCAGTGGTAGAATGCTCGCCTCGATGTATGAATACCTGGGTTCAATTCCACACTATTACATGCACAGAAAACCCGGAAATTGTGCTGTCAAGCAGTTGAGCACTGGCTTTGAGCATGAAAGCTTAGGGACTGTGTCTAGGCCCTTACTCAAGCCCCAATACTGGAATTAAAAACAAGGTAGAATGTAGAATGTTCTGACTGCAATTATAGAAAGCCAGGATTTCAAATACCTCATCACAGAGCAAGCTGGGAGTCTGAAACTGACGGCTGTCATGTAACCTGACTTAGCCAGAGGTCAATAGCTGCAGCAGAGCATCATGGAACCAGACACTGCTGGCTCACCCCTAGCTGCTCAGGGGGTGAGATCAGACACTGGGGGTTGAAAACTCAGCCCTGGCAGAAATTCTGGTAGACTCTGAGCTGTGCCTGAAAGTGGTAGAGATCTAGCCTTGAGGAAAAGATCTTAGGACAGTACCTCTAACCTATGAGTGAAATCCCTGAGGCTGATGACTTTCCCCCCACAAAACATCCCTCTAAACCATTAGATGTGAACTTGTGCGGTTTGTGCTGTGTATCTGAAAGAATGGTGATAGTGATGAAAGCACTCTAATTCTAATGACAGTTTGTGGGATATAGCTATGTGATGAGTCCTTCCTGGGGTGCTGGGTGTTGAGTATTTCTGGGTTGTCCATGGGGTACTGAGTGCTGAGTCCTTCACAGGGTGCTATTTGCTAAGTCCTTCACGAGTTGTATTCTTTCATCTGGTCCTTATAAGAGCTACACAAGTATGATGAATGTGCACATGAGAAAGTTGAGGCTCAGATATGTCCCAAAGGCAGGGCCAAATTTATGTATGTACTAAACTCCAGTGATTTGTCTCCTGCAGACAATTGTTTTGATTTAGGTTACTCCATCATGAACCTTGAACTCAGAGCATAGATGCTGACTTTCTTCTTGGGCTCATGGCTAATGTTCTACCATGCTGAGCCAAGGACCCACTTGCAGCAAAGTGTCATGGTTTAGATGTCTTTAGCTGAGGTCTATCATTCTGCCTGCTCAGGAAGCTGAGGATCTCATTTCAAAACTATCCCTGATCACGGTCCGAAGTCAGCCTTGGCAGGAAATTCCTTGAGATGGTTATATCCAATAAACCACCAGAAAGCCTGATGGGGCATTGTAGCTCAAGTGGTAGTGTGCTAGACTGAGATGAAGAGCTCAGAGACAGCATCCAGGCCCAGACTTCAACTCCTCCAACTTACAAGAAAAGAAAGAAAGAAACCTGAATTGGAGTGCTGGGAATGTTTCTTAGGGGTAGCCTGCTTTGTGTGTGTGAAACCCTGGGTTTGAATCCTCAGTACCACATCCCTACAAAAAATCCTGAAGTGGCTGTGTGGTAAGAATACTGTCCTTATACAGGAGAAACTCAGGTACAGTGGTTAGGTCCATAGTTCAATCACCAGGATGGTGCATGCGCACACACACACACACATACACACACACACGGAGGCACCGTTGCCAATAATGAATCATTTCATTCTGTTCAGCTCCCTAATTGTCTATGAGAAGGACTGTTGAATTAATGGTAGCAGTTTGTTTCAACACTGAAACATAGTCTAACAAAGACAGGATGAGTGTAGGGAACTTGGTCTGCCATGGCAGGTGGCACAAATGAAAGCTTCCAGTCAAAACAGAGCACAGGGGAGAGAGATTGCTTGGGGTTCAAAGAGGCCTTTTTCTCCTAACCTTAACAGCCTGGGCACACTCATTCCCACTAATTGGCTTGGATGAATTGTTTGTTACCCAGATGCACAGGAGTGAGGCTTATTGTCTGCCTGTTCCAACAATGAGGCAGATTTCCTCCAGCAGCCTGGGGTATGAAGACCCCCTCAGGTTAACTGGGAACAGTGTGGGGAGCCTCGGAACATGCACTGTCTTGAATGCACACTCTGTGCTAAGAAATCATTCTATTCAAAGCAAATTTCCTAGCTAGGTGCCATTCTTCATAGCAACTCTGGATCTTCACCAATTCAAATACATGCATATATACACAGACACATGGAGTTACTGGCTCTTTTTTGTGGCAGGACCTGAGGCTAGAACTGTGAGTCTAGACATTTTCCCTGATCACCTTTTGCTCAAGGAAGCAATTTATTGTGCCTTAAAACATCCCTAGGTTGGGATGCAGCTTTTACACCCACCCAGGGATCCTAGGACCCGAGTTCAATTCCCAGCACTGGCAAAAATACAGCAAACCAACAAAAAGGGATGATGAAAAACCAGGTAATTTTACACAACAAGTTTGCTTTTGTTTACTTAGCACTGTGACCCTCCTGGGGCTCAATGACTTGGCTTGAAAATTGTATGTGACCTTGCATGGATGAAGGCTGGGGGGCTGTCAGTGAAGCATCAGTCCAACCCAGATACTTAGGCCCTGAGATCGATCCTAGGCCTGCCACCTACTCATGGCTGAAGATCTTAGGAAACTTGTTCCTATCTATAGGAACACTAATAGAATATTTGAAATGTGCTAACTGAATTACTAATTAGATAGTCATTCCAGTATAAGATTGTATGCAATAAATATAGATCATTGATTAATTCTTTATTAAGTATCCTACCATGATTAATTAATGGAGGCATAATTTTAGACCAAATAATTGGTAGTAATAGAATATGTGAAAATAAGATATAGACATCACTCTTTATATAGGGTTATACACTAGAATCTACATAAATGTCTGTCTCTCTCTGTATACCTATGTAGATGCATATATGTTAATACACACACACACACAAGCACACACACACACACACACACACACACACTGCAATCTAAACATCTATCTGTTTATATATTGGCCATTCCTCGGCTTGATCTCAGGTCCTCAAATGTGCCCACCAACTTCACTTGCATCAGACTGGTGTGCTAACATTTACGCTTTCATGAAGTGGGCCTGTCAGACCCTGAGTTCAAGGCACAGAACTGGCAAAAACTTAATCCTTTGGGAAAACCCAATTGTCCCACTGTTTTCCTTATCGATGAAAGTCCTGGGCCTCAGGAATGATGTAGAATACATAAGCAAATCTATGTCTTATGTAATAGGATGCAAAAAATGTTATATATGTAATCATACTCACTCAAATGCATAAGAAATAAATAAAACATAAAAAATGAATACACTAACCACAACATACAGTAAACATTTGCATGTAAATATAAATCATGTTTTTAAAATGTATACGAATATTATTTTTGAATTCAGGCCCTAGGAACAGGCCTTTCTTTTTTGTCTTCCAGCATGGTGATCTTCCAATCCCCCAATGTGCTGCAGATTTCCCCTGACCCTGAGTTCAAATCCCAGGCCTGGTAGAAAAAATGGCAAGAATTACAAGCCACGGATCCTCATAATATTTTAAATATTTTTATGTATGTATGTATGTATGTATGCATGCATGCATGCATGTATATTTGTATGTTTTTTTTTAATTTTGTCAAGCACAGGGCTTGAACTCAGGTAGTGGCAATTCTACCTCAGCTTTGATCACTTTAGGCTGGGATGTAGCCACTGGACCTACAGCTGCTGATGGGATCAGGCCTTTCAGGGAAAACAATGCACAGAAAAAATGTGGCCTTTTTACATTTTCTTCATTGCATGGTGACCCTCCTAGGTGTGAATGACACTGTTGCAAAGGGTACTTCACCTTGCATTGCTGAAGGTTGGCGGACTATTAGGGAAGCCATAGGCCCACGTGGCAACATAAGACCTGACCAACCAATGGCAGGAAATACTAAGAAACTGGTTCCCATCCATAGGAATAACAATGGATTTTTGTCAATGTCACAGTTGAATGAGTTAATCATGATGCTCCTATAAAATTAGACAGAGTGTTTTCAGGAGTCTGATTGATTTTATTTAATATTTATGAAGCATTAAAAGAATATTATTATTTATAGGAACACAATAATTTCATGACACTGATTGATTCCATTAATAGTGTAAGGATAAAAACAATAACATTAATTACATGGACGCATAATAAATACCCAAGAATTGGTAGGAATGTAGTCTTATAACTGAATAACGTATAGACATCTCTGGCACTCTATAAAGATATATACTTATTAGTATACTGTCATCTGCATGTCAATCTGTTCATATTTTGTTAACTCCTGGGCTCCATCTCAGGTCCTGGGAACAGCCTGTCAGCTCAGTTTGCCCCAGGAGGGCATGTTCACACTCAACCATTCATGAATTTGGCCCTGTAGGCCATGAGTTCAGATACCAGCACTCCCAAACAATGAATTCTTGAGTAAGAAGCTGATGCTGACACGTTTTCCTTTTCTGTGAATGTCCTGGTGTCAGGTATGAAGTGGAATACATATGCAGGCCTATATCCTATGTAATCAATGTAACCAATGTTCTATGTCTCATACTAATCAGTAAAATAAATGGTCAATACATAAATAAAACAAAAAATACACTGAATGCAATATGGAGTCAACGAATGTATATAAATATAAATATAAATCATATATTTAAATTGTACATGAATAGGTGGGGATCGATTTCAGGCCTAAGGAACAGACTTGAATTTCTTGAGTTCAAGGAGGCCAGATTCCCCTTCCTACACAGTACAACAGTGTTACCGAGACCATGAGTTCAAATCCCAGTCTTGGCAGAAAAATGGCACCTTTATAGTATGTGAGGCCCAATTCTTAGGTATTTCATTATTCCTCCATTTTATGAATGTGATTGTTTAAATGCTTAATAAAGTATTAAATAAAATCGATTAGTGTCCTATAATATAATTATGTATAATTTTATCCTAGAATCATTCAAGAACTGCCCATTCAATCATGACATACATCCCATCCCATTTGTATTCATATGGATATGAATGAGTGTCTTAGTATCTCCTGCCATTTGGAGGTGGCAGCCCCAGGATTCGAACTTTGGGTTCTAGCTCCCCCCACTTAAATCTGAGAATAGGGAACTCATTGTTCTGTCCAAGAACATCAGAAAGAACAATGATTAGGCAGGCACCAATGGCTCTCAACATTCCTCCTTGACGTTTACAAGGCTGTGATGGGAGGATCATGGTCAAGGTCACCCTCAGGAGGAAAGTCCTTGAGACCCTGTCCAACTTCAGTGCCAACAAAGCCAGAAGCCCTGTGCCTCCAGTGGTAGAGGGCCAGCCTTGAGCAAAAGCAGCTCAGAGACTGTGCCCAGATCCTGAGTTCAAGGTTCGCGACTGGCAACAAACAGACATAAACAACAATCTGTGCAGCCATCCAGCTAAAGTGGTCTCCCTCTTGTCCCCAACTGAATGGGACAGAGTTCCCTGAGAAAAGGGCTGGGAGAGCCCCTGTCAACTTGACCCTGCCCATGCTGATTGCATCACAGGGTTCTAGCCACACCCCCATTATTTCATGTTTCTTTCTGACCAATGGGATACAAGAATGGTGGCAACGCCCAAATTCCATGATACCTGGTAGCACCTTTTAGTATACCACTACCAGCAGTTAAGAAAGGTAGAGGTGGATGAGTGGTGAGCAAGAGACTCAAGGTAACTTTAGAGAATAGTAGGAAATTGACATGCCCCACCCCCCTCCCCCCCCTTCCTGTGGTGCTGGATTTCAAATCTCAGTGGGCCTAAGGCCCTGACCTGGTCCCTGCCCCTGGTACTCTGCTCTGGGTCTATGTGTCTGTCATGCCACCGCCATCCCTGTTCGCTCTACCTGGATCAGCTGCCAACAGCGTCTCCCAGCAAGCACAGGTGAGTGGCCGCCCCAACACCATTCCCAACTCGGGTCAGAAACCCCTCTGAGAGCACCATGACCCCCTGCTTGTTTCCTCTCCCTGGTTCTGAGGAGCCACCTTTCTGTCTTGTGCATTTCTGAGAAACAAACAATATATGCTCAGGCTGGGCTGAGCTCAGGCGGTCTTCCTATCTGTGACATGTATGCTCCACCAGTCCTGGTCCTCTGTAGTTGGGATGGTAGACATGTAGAGCCATGCTCATTCATCAGTTTAGATGGATATCACAAACTCTTAGTCCATGTCAGCCAATTCTTGACCACAGATAAAGCTCTGGGAAGGGCCACAATCATTGGAACTCAGTCTCTTCACAGGACAGTTGTGAGGAAACAAGGGATTTATATAGAGAGATCTCTGAAACATGGCTAGGCACAGAGGGAGTGGCCTTCAGGTAATGTTCTCGACAATTCTGTGAGCATATGACAGGAAGATACCTGGAAAGGGTTCAGGTGGCCCCTGTTATTAATGGGGCAACCAGTGTGGGATTATAAAACAAAACATGGCTCTCTTTCATCATTACCCTATCTCCATGAGGAAGGGTATCCTTCACTGTGTTGAGTTTTGCAACTGGGGAAAACAAAGCGTGGAGAAGCTGGGTGACCTACTTGTGACCTCAAGTTCACAGGAAGCTAGGCCTGACTTCTGTACCATGCTCCCTAGTTAAATGGGTGCTATTCAGTCCACTTTTTGTAGTGAGAAATCCACTTCTTGTCAGTCATGGGGCTTGAACTCTAGGTCTGGATGCTGTTCAGGAGCTCCTCAGCTCAAGACTAGTGCTCCACCACTTGAGCCCACAGCACCACTTTCAGTTTTCTGGTGGATCTTTGGAGATAAAGATAAAGTCTCACAGACTTTCCTTCCTGGGCTGGCTATGAACCATGATCCTCATTTCTCAGACTCCTGTGTAGTTGGGATTAGAGTTATGAGCCACCTGCACAGGGCTTAAGTGTATTTCTCACTTTCTTTCTCCCTCTTTCTCACATGAACTGCTTGAATGTGTGCTGGAGGAGGTGGCCCATTGTCTCCATGTGGCTAGAACCCATGGTTGCCCTCTTATTCTGGAGGTGGGCTGTGGGTCAGGAGCTGTCTCGCTGAGACTGTTGAAACAGTCCATGACATAAGCTCCTCTGTACCCTGCCTAGACCATGACGGTTATTCATTTTCCATCCAGCCTTACTGGACTTCTCATATTGAATTGTTTTCTACATCATTTTCTAGCACCTGGCCAAAATTATGATACATAGTTACAGAATCAAAATGTCATGCCTTCTTAAGAAATTCATTTAGGATTCTGGGAATGTGGTTTCATGGTACGGTGATTGCCTAGCATGCATGAAACCCTGGGTTCAATTCCCTAGTACCACATAAACAGAAAAACAGTGGAAGTGGTGCTGTGCCTCAAGTGGTAGAGTGCTAGCCTTGAGAAAAAAAAGCTCAGGAATAATTTCCTAGCCCTGAGTTTAAGCCCCTGGACTGGCAATAAAAAAAAGTATTCAAATATTTTTTCATTCATGTGACTGTTTCTAATATATTTATAAGATGATTTCTTTATTGCTTTATATGTCCCACCCCACATGATATAACCCCTGCTTTCACTGTATTTAATGTTGGTATAATTTGTGGAGGGGAATGGAAAAAAAATCGTTTAAATAGGGATACAGGTGGACCCATTGTAATAACGAGAAGTACAAGTTGTTATGTTGGAAAATGAACTTTACAATTTTGGCGGGGGGGGGGCGGTAGAGATGGGAGGGATGGTAAGGGATAGGAAGGGGAAATAAAGGAGGAGGCAACAATACTTGATAAGAAATGTACTCCTTATCTTGCCCACATGTAATTGTAATTCCTCTGTACAGTATTTTCACAATTAAAAAGAAACCATTTAGTTAGCAAATGCAAAATGAAACCATACTTTGAATATATAATTGCTCCTTCCATACTGATACCTGAACAATAGTCCCTTATTCATGTACTTTACTTATAAGAGCATACTCTTTTGAAAAAAAAGTTTTGGTCATTAGGTCAAAGCAACTGATGCCAGGATTTTGTGTGGTCACTGCTAATCACAGAGAGAAGGATAGTCTAATGACATTTGGAAATCTTTTTGGTCAATCATGGTACCAAAAACGCAGAGGCTAATTAACAGTTGTGACAGAATAGACGGAATAACTCGATGGAAGGAATAAATGATAGTAACTAAGGTGTACCAGAAACTGTTCTTGAGAACCATTTTTGGTTATTGAAGAACTAGTTATCAACTAAGCTTATTCCTCATTGCCTTTAGTAGACTAAATCTCCTAGGCTAGTTCTTAATATCTGTGTGATAAATGTATCTCCTTCTGTGCTGTTCTTTCCTACTCAATCTCCTTTGCTTTCTAAAAATCTCAGTCTTTCTATTTTTCTCTATGAACATTTCCTGATACTAAATACACCTATACAGATGGCAGAGGATGCTAATGTAAGGGTCCCATGAGTCATTAATGTAACAACATGGAAAAGGAGGACATATTTATTGCTACCTCAATTTTTCTGAAAAGGTGCAATGTCATCATTTGGTTCAAATTTCCATACTTTGTCTACATAGTGTCATTAAGTGCACATAAATGCAAATATGACCCAGGTGCTGATGGTTCACCCCTGTAATGCTAGCTACTCAGGAGATTGAGACTAGAGGATTGTGGTTCAAAACCAGCCTGGTCAGGAAAGTCCATGAAACCCTTTTCTTCAATTAACCACCAGAATCCCAGAAGTGTTGCTGGAGCTAAAGTGGTAGAGTGCTCAACTGGAGTTGAAGAGCCGAGGAATAATGCCCAGGATCAGAGTTCAATCCCCACGACCAACAAAAAAAGTGAAATGTGACTTTAAGTTTCCACAAAAGGAACGACAAGTTCAATAATCTTTCCAAGCAGAAAAAATAATTCCTACTTTTGCTGAATTATTTAAGTTATGGCTTTTTTGCTGGACATAATCTATTCTTTTAAAAATTGTCAAATATTAGCTTTACAATAAACTTCATCTAATATTTCTTATTTCAAAAGAGAAGTCTATACAGTTGATATCACATAGCTTTCTTACTAGCTTAGTTCAAAGTCAACCCAGGCAGAAGATTCTGTCAAACTCTTATCTCTAACTAAACACCCAAAATCTAGAAATGGAGTTTTGGCTCAATAGTAGAGTATTGGCTTTGGGGGCAGGTGGACAGGAAAGGCAACTGTTCAGGAACAGGGTCCAGCCTCTGGGTTCAAGCCCCACAACCAGCAAAAAACTAAACAAACAAGCAAACAAAAGCAACAAAGATATTTCTTTGGGACCCTCCTTAAAAGAATACTCCTTTAAGAGAAGGGGCTCCTTTTGTTGACCATACTCACTGGATCCTGCTTTTTGGAATCCTTACTGCTAAGGAGAACTCAGGAGCATACTAAGTAACTGATAACTGACTCCTGCAACAAAAGGATCATCTCAGGAATGAAATATCCATGCATAAGGCTCTTTAAACTTTCCATGTCTTTGTTTCTTTGCAGTAGAACACTTTTAAAACAACGTTATTTCTTTTTGTTCTATGCTGGCCTTCAAATAACACATTATTTCTTTTTGTAATACTCAACTAAAAGTTTACAGAAAAGTTTTATATGAGTAAATAACACACTCGAAAACGTCAGGGACAACGCTCCTGGATTGGAAAGATTAACATCGTGAAAATGGCAATACTTCCCAAGGCTATCTACAAATTCAACGCAATACCTATCAAAATTCCAACCTCATTCTTCAAGGAAATAGAAGAGGCAATCCAAAAATTCATATGGAACAATAAAAGACCCCGAATAGCAAAAACACTACTCAATGGAAAGAACACTGCTGCAGGAATTTCAATACCAAATTTCAAACTCTAGTATAAAGCCATAGTAATCAAAACAGCTTGGTATTGGCATAAGAACAGACCTCAGGACCAATGGAATAGAATTGAAAACCCAGAAATGAACCTACAGACCTATAGCAATCTAATCTTCGATAAGGGAGCTAAAACAATAGAAAGGAAGAAAGACAACCTCTTCAGTAAATGGTGCTGGCAAAATTGGTTAAGTAAATGTAGAAAACTTAAGCTAGATCCTTATATATCACCCTGCACCAGAATCAACTCCAAATGGATCAAAGACCTTGAACTCAAAGCAGACACTCTAAAAACATTACAGGATGGAATGGGAGAAACCATAAGTCTCCTTGGCTCAGGCCGAAATTTTCTGAATAGAGACCTGGAAACAAAATAAATCAAAGAAAGGTTGGACAAATGGGATTGCATAAAGTTGCAGAGCTTCTGCAGGGCAAATGACATAGCTAGCAAGATCGATAGAAATCCCACGGATTGGGAGAAGATCTTTACTAGCCATACAACGGACAAGGGTCTCATATCTAAAATATACTTGGAACTCAAAAAATTAAACCCCCCAACAACAAATCCTCAAAGAAACAACTGCCCAATAAATAAGTGGGAGAAAGACTTAAAGAGGAACTTCTCTGAAGAAGAAAGAAGGATGGCCAATAGACACATGAAGAAATGCTCAACCTCCCTAGCCATAAAAGAAATGCAAATCAAAACAACATTGAGATATCACCTCACCCCAGTTAGAACGGCAAAACTCAAGGACTTTAACAACAACAGATGCTGGAGGGGATGTGGACAGAAAGGAACCTTACTTCATTGTTGGTGGGAATGTAAACTTGTTCAACCACTTTGGAAAGCAGTATGGAGGTTCCTCAAAAAACTTCACATAGAACTCCCCTATGACCCAGCTATCCCACTTTTGGGCATTTACCAAAATGTTTACAAACAAGACCACACTAAACCTACTAGCACAACTATGTTTATTGCAGCATTATTTACCATAGCTAAGATATGGAACCAACCCAGATGCCCCTCATTAGATGAATGGATCAAGAAAATGTGGTATATATACAGAATGGAATTCTATGCCTCCATCAGAAAGAATGACATTGCCCCATTTGTTAGGAAATGGAGAAACTTGGAAAAAATTATATTAAGTGAAGTAAGCCAGGCCCAAAGAAACATAGGTGCCATGATTTCCCTTATTTGTAATATCAAGTATATGTATGAGTCAAGCGCAAAAGGTCAGATAATGTGATGTCAGGAAAATGAACCCTTAGATGTGTATTTTAATGTTTTTATCTTTCATGCATGTGTTTCTAATGCATTTATAAGATTATCTCTTTGTCGCTTTGTATGTCCCTCCCCCACAGTATAACCCCTGCTTTCACTATATTTGATGTCAGTATAACTTGTGGAGGAGATGGGGAAAAACCAGTTGTTTAAGGATACAGGTGGACCTGTTGCAACAATGAGAAGTACAAGTTGTCATGTCCAAAACGAGCTTAACAACGTCGGTGCGGGGGGGGGGGAGGGGGGGAAGGGTTGGGAAGGAGAAGGATTGGGATTGGGGGGGGAGGGGGGAGGCTGGGAAGGGATGTGAAGGGTAAACACAAGAGGAGACTGCAATGCTTGGTAAGAAATATACGCATTATCCTTCCCATGTAATTGTAACTCCTCTGTACAGTATGTTCACAAGCAAAATAAAATTAAATTAAAAAAAAAGAAAACGTCAGGGACAGAGTTTCCTTCAAGCATTGGGATTGTTTTATTGTACAGTAAAAAGGAAATCACATATTAACTTGAACTTTGTCATTCCTCTATGTTCCATTCCTCTCCTGGGATCAGTTTCCACATCCAGTAACCGTTATTTCCAGTAACAACCAATGGTGTTGCTTGAGGTATAATGAACAGGATTTATCGTAGGATACAATTGGATTCAACATACTTGTCAATAAATGTAACACATACCATCAGCAGAAGCAGGGACAAGAACCACATGATCTTTATATGGATTTAGAAATCTTTTAATAAGCTCCAATACCCCTTTATGATTAAAAGGTCTGAGAAGCTAGGAATGCATGCAACTTTCCTCAATATTATACAGAGTATGCGTATGACAAAAAATGTACCTAACAGTGGACACATGAAGATATTAAAATCTGGAATGAAGTCTAGACTAAAACTCTTCTACACAGCTCTTTAAAAACCACTTGACCCACAACTATTTTTCTAATAAAACAATTGTTAATACCAGAAAACTCATTAATTTTTCTTGCATCTGTTGCTTAAAGATTTGTGATAAGCTGGGCTTCTCAATAAACTCTAAAGCAGAAATATTTGTCTTGGAGTCTGTGGATGCTTTAAACCTGTGTTTTAATTCACAATATTACATTAAATGATTTAAGGGTTTTGTATCATTTCAAACTTTTGTGGTGTAATGAATGATCTTTGTTAAACATGTATTCTGTAAAGTGCCATAGTCTTTTTATGTGTAGTGTATTTAAATATATATCATATAAAATACATACACAGATTTGTGTGAAAGATGTGCAATAACAAAGGTGTATGTATATATATATATATATATATATATATATATATATATATATATAT
Organism: Dipodomys merriami; assembly: GCF_024711535.1. Classification (NCBI taxonomy): domain Eukaryota; kingdom Metazoa; phylum Chordata; class Mammalia; order Rodentia; family Heteromyidae; genus Dipodomys; species Dipodomys merriami. The sequence continues at coordinate 1,013,180 of NW_027203827.1, forward strand.
ATATATATTGGAAACTGGACAGGAGTCGAAACGGGGTGTTTCTGTTTTGGCAGAGGAGAATCACACATTTTTTACTTGCATGGCCTCATCATTAGCGTTAAACAATTTTAATGCTACAAAAATTTTATGTGAAGAAATGACTGCTATGAACTCATTTACTCTTAGGTCTAAAATAAAATATTCACTCTAAGTGAGTGAAGCCAGACCCAGTTAATGCTAATCTTTCATGTGAAATGTGAAGCTCCCATGTTGCCTTTTTCTGTTGGTGTGATAACTAGTAATTGGTACATTCTCACTAGAGAGCTATTACTTAACATAAACCAGGTTAATGCTACACCACTGTTTAAAGGGCTAATCTCACACGTTCTTAGCCATGAGTCTGGCTTAGAATGGAGTTCTCTGTGCAATAACGTTTGGCCACTGGAAATCCCTGGCCTCCAGTTGTGTTTGGGTACCAATGACTCCATTGGCCCCAAGAGTTGAAGGGATGACTGGGATTTCAACTGAGATTGTGGTGAAAATCCACCCAAGGCTGAGGGGGGCAAGAGGTGCTTTGGAGGAACTTGGCACCATTTGAAATTCAGTAGCCATTTGAGCCAAATATAAAATTGTATTTACAACTGACAGACTCAATTTGAGCCTTTAAATTTGTGGTTATTCTATTGTAAAGTAATATGTTGTTTATCTAGCATTTATTAGATTTTTATGCATATGTATTTTCACAATGTGCTCCTCAATTTGAATTAAACCAGATTTTGCAAACTCAAAAAATAATAAAATAAAATCTGGAATGAAACAAGGATGTCCACTCTCTCTACTACTCTTCCATATAGTAGTGGACATTCTAGCAAGAGCAATAGGCAAGAGAGAAACATAACGGGGATCCAAATAAGGAAGAAGTAAAACGATCCCTTTGTACAGATGAAATGATCCTGTATTTACAGACCCTGTACCTACCTTCCCAAGTTAGTAAAGGTGTTGCTAATCTTTAGCAATGTAGCAAGGGTATAAAATCCACAAGAATCAGTAGTCTTTCTTTGTTACCAACAATGGGAACATCCAGGTTGAAATCCAAAAAACAACCTCATATGTATTAGCCTCAAAATCAACTCAAATCTAAACAAAACAAAACAACAACAATAAAACTACGAATAAATTTAACCAAAAATGTGAAGGACTTCTACTGTGAAAATTTAAAAATATAAAAAGAGAAATTGAAGGAGATTCAAGGAAATGCAAAATCTTTCAATGCTTTCACAAATAACATTGTGAAAACTGCACTACTGCCCCCAAACAATTGACAATCCACTACCCATCAAAATCCCAACAATATTCTTCAATACAGTAGAGAAAGCAATCCAAATTTAATATGAAATTAGAGAATTACAGATGAAAAAGTAGGCTTAGAAATGAACTCATGGGCCTATAGTCATCTTACATACACACACACACACACACACACACACACACACACACACACACACACACACACACACACACACACACACACACAAACACACAATGGAATTCTAGTCACCCATTAGAAAGGATGTCTTTTCACCAGTCTTAAGGAAAATGAAAGGCTTGGGAAATTTATGCTAAAAGAAAGGAATGCAGACGCAGAAAAATACAGGTTTCATGGATTCATTCATTTATGGTAGCTAAAAGGTGCCTACAAATCTACAAGTAAACAAGACAGATTCTACCCCTTCCCAGTTAGAATGGCCATTATCAATAAAACTAATAAGAGCAAATGCTGCCATGGGTGTAGCCAATTGGGAACCTCCCTGGGCTGGCTTTGAACCATGATCCTCAGATCTCAGCCTCCTGAGTAGTAAGGATTACAAGCGTGAGCCACCAGCACCCGTCTCCAATTGGGAATTCTATTACACTGTTGGTGGGAAGTTAAACTTGTTCCACTCCTCTGGAATGCAGTATGGAGTTTCCTCAAAAGACTAAACATAGATCTCTCTTATGACCCCGTAATTCCCCTCATGGGCAGTAATCCAATAAATAAACAAGCTTACATTAACGCTACAAGCATAACCATATTCAGGGCCTGGGCCCAGAGTTCAAGGACTTGAAAAATATGTTACCACTGTTGGTATTTGATCCCGAAAATATGAACTTTTTGACATAAGATAACAAACCATTGTATTTGCAGTAGCTAGGACAGGATTTAAATGTTGTGAGTGATAAAATGGCTTCTTTGTTGAATGTTAGGAAAAGATGTAGGCAGTCCAAAAAAAGGGAGATTTTTTTGGTCTTGGTCGAGGGGCTTTAAGTCTGGGCTTGTGTACTGTCTCTGAGCTCTTCAACTCAAATGGAGATAAGAGTCTCAGGGACTTTCCTGCCAGGCTGGCTTTGAAAAGCAGTCCTCAGTTCTCAGCTTCCTGAGTAGCTAGGATTACAACTGTGAGCCTCTGGCACCAGGCTAAAAATGGGGGATTTTTAAAAAAGAAAATCCCCCTCTTCATCTATGTCTAAACCTCACATATCACTATTAGAACACTTCACCCTCAACTCCATTTCATCAGACATTTGTAAATTTTCTCTTTTCCTTCATGTGGGAATACTGCAGTAAATATCAACTCAGCTGTGGGAATGGATCAATTGTATGGTATTTGCTAGCACATAAATCAGCACATCAAAACAAATGAAACCCTCATTTGGAATAGTTTTTCTCTTTTTATTACAAATCTGTGCTTGATTCCTTCCTAATGTGATATTGGACCTCGTAACTGAGTGATGACGTTTTCTTTCCCTTCAGCAATTGGCCTTCTCCTACTTGTGGTCAAATATTTAAGAATGCAAAGATTTCCATTGATAATTCATTAAGCTGACCTCTAAGAGAATGCACATATCTGGAATTTGGTCTGCTGTCTTGTTCTTATATGCACAGGCTTTCTAAGATTTATTTGCTGTACAAGGAAGTGTATTTTCCAATCTTCGTGTGACCAATTTTAGTCTCTCTGATCAGTCTTTTGACCCTCTCTCTGAAGTCTTATTTCAGTCTGCCTCATAAAAATATATTAGTTATCAGATAAATGACTCTCAGCTTCCGTATTTTGCCTGACTTCATGTAGGCTGTGATAGTTGCCCTGAGTTGCTGTTCCTACTGGAGTTGTGTTTTGTTTTGTTTTTAGAGGCCTAGGATTACTATTCAAGGTAGTAGCTTCTCTGGACCCCTTTCATCCCCAGGCCTAGAGTCAATGGGTTTTTTCCTAAAGATACTAAGAACAGCTGAATAAATTCCTGTTTTAATTGTCTCAAAATGAGGCAATCCAGCATCCTTGCAAAGCCATGGATAATCCAATGTAACCACTTTAAAAATGGTCTATCAAGATGGCTTTTCAAGGTTGACTGTGAAAAATGTTCATTTCCAAGTCAACAACATAAAACAGATCACATCCCTGGAAGCCGACTTTTGGAAGGAAGGTACCCCTTCCTTCCTTCTTTTATGATAGACCAAACCATAATATTCTGCAGTTGTGGTCAGCCTTGAGCACATTTCCCTTATAATATTCTGTAGTGTAAAAGAGGACCAACTATCAAAATAAAGGTGAAAATACTTATCTACTACACACTGATTTATCTTTTTTATATCTGTTCTTATTTTCATTACATCAAACATGGATAATTTAAACTTGGGATTAAACAAGTGGCAAAATATTGATAGAATAAACATTCAGTTTACCTTCATATATCCAATATAATACACTTAACCCTTTATGGAAAAAATAAATCCAACTATAGAAACAATGGCAGGGATATAAAATAATCCTCAACTCAGTAACTCAGTCTCTCTATAAATATTTATTTGGTAGAAAACAATAAAATTTAATTAATGAATGTGACTTTTAAGTATCATCAGAAACACTCCTCATATACATAATTGTTTATAATTTTATAGATGTCACCTTGGCAAGAATTTAATATGCATGTAGAAATCAAATTTCCACAATTTAAGCTAGATGAGAGGAGCCAAACTCTGATGTACTGTGTGGTGTGAATATTACCACAGTGCTGAACCCTTCCACCTAATACCAAGTCATGTGCAATAATTTATTATTTGATGTTAAGATGAGTGCGAAGTGTAGAAAACACTTTGAATTATTACATTAATTCACAGAAATGAAACAATAATTATGTCATTCGTTTAAATTCTAATGCTTCTCAATTTTACAATTCATGCTATATATTATTGAACTTAGTTTCACTTTCAATTCTATAGCTACTGAAATTAAAATTATATATTAAACATTCAATATTAAGAAATCAATAAGAACTAACCTAATTTTAAAATGATATACTATTAAACTGTGATTTGAAGTATAGTTCCAACAAGTTGTGAGGTTAAGAAAACATTACTAGAATTATTAGTAACATTTTATAACTTACCAGCTTGTTATTTGTTTACTAATTGTGTCATTTTTTATTCTTGGTCCAAGTTATCTCTTCACCTTAATTGTTTAGTTTTCTATTTTATCTCTATTGGTTTACTGATTGTACATTTTGTTTTCCCTTTTTAGTGACTGACATGAGGCTGAAAATCTGCATCCTAGTTTATTACTTCCTATGTTAAAGTCAAATTACTGCTCTCCACAGCTGTTTTACTCTTCTTTGTATAGTACAGTATTTCCCCGCTCACATCTCCTGTATTGCTGCTTGCTATCATGTATTTTATGTTTTATATTTAAATTTTATTGTCAAGTTAATGTACAGAGGGGTTATAGTTACATAAGTAAGATAATGAATTCATTTCTTTTATATCTTGTTATCCCTTCGCACATTTTTCTCCCTCTTTCATCCCAATGCCCCCCAAGACTATTTCCAACGTATTGTCTTGTGAGTATCACTGTTGCATAAGTTCCCCCTTTTGTCCTTTGTCTCACCATTTTGCTTTTTCCCTTGCCCTTAACTAGTTCGGATCAACATATTTACAATATCCAGGGTATCAAAATCAAATACAGTTACTACAGAGGATAAACCATAGGCGTGGAAAACACAAAAGGATAAAAAGAAATCACATATTACATTTAGAACAACAAGAAATAACATATCTTGGAGGTCATTTCCCTTGGAATCACCATACACCCTCATATGTACATAGCTATTCAGCTATTCTTCTCATCTACTAAAATTATCCTTGATGTACACAATAATGCTCCCCTATTACACAGTAATTGCACTTCTTGGCATTTACCCAAGTGATCACAAACAACATCACACTAAAGCTACCAGAACAATTATGTTTATCACAGTATTATTTATGATAGCTAGGCTAAGGAATAAACCCAGACACTCCTCAGTAGATCAATGGATCAAGAGAATGTCACACACACACACACACACACACACACACACACACACACACACACACACACACACACACGGAATACTATGCTTCCATCAGAAAGAATGATACCACCTCATTTGTACTGATATGGAAGATCTTGGGAAAAAAATCATATTAAGTTATGTAAGCCAGACTTAAAGAAACATAGGTCCCATGGTTTCCCTTATTTGGAATTATTAGTTTACATCTAGGATAATCTCATGTATTTAAATTTGACATTTTGTTCTATGTTGAGCATACAACATTATTGCTACCTTGTTTGTTATTTCTGCAAACAGGCAGGTATATTTAAAGAATTAGGTTCATGTCATCCATTACTGAAGGAAGAACATCTAAAAGAGCAGCCCCTACTAGGAAGAACAACTCCTACTCATTTAGCTTCATTCCTATCTTATGCCAGTATTGTCCTCTGTATCCTCATGTTGTACATCAAATTGTATACTTGGTCATCCTGTATATTTACTATCTTCTACATTGTGACCTAAATGCCCCAGCAATTCCAGTTTGCTTTACTTTAAAAAAATTATCTCATAATGATTGAGGTTGGTGTGTGTGTGTGTGTGTGTGTGTGTGTGTGTGTGTGTGTGTGTGTGCACGCGCGCGCGCGCGTAGTTTTACTGGTATCAGAAGACAACATTTTTCTTCATTTAGAATACATTTTTCAGGTCATTGTAAGCTATGCCTAATTGGAGAAATCTCTTGCTATTTTAAAGATGAAACAGAAAAATATATTTGTGCATGCACCACAGTTGTTTTATTAGTCTGTTGTTGAACACTTAACTTCTATTTATATCTGGGCAGCTGTTGTGAACAATGTGAATAACAAACAACTACACATATATTTTCCAGTTACCCAGAGAGAAATAATCAAATGATTGGTGTGTCAGATGGTATTTCAACTTTGCATTTCTTTAGAAAACTGCAAATTACTTTCTACAATGAGAATACTAACCTGTATTTTGAACAAGAGTGTAGAAAATTTCCTTTTCTCACACTCTCATCAACATTATTACATTTTGAGTTTTTTAAGGGCAGGTTTTTACAATGTGCAGAACCCCAGCCTGGCCTTAGACCCAAATCCTCTTACTCCAAACTGCTAAATGCTTGGAATTACAAGCCTTTTAATCACACCTGGTTCCTTTGATTTTTTTGATAAGAGTTGTTATAGTTATGAAGTAGTATCATAGTAATTTTCAATTGCATTTCTATAATGACTTCTGTTCACAAAGCATTAACCTAGCATAGAAGTGGTATTAAACACAACTTTGTAAAAACACTGGCGCTTTTCAGGACTTTTTGGAAAACGTGTCTATTCAGAACTTTTGTCCATTTTTAATCGTTTCTTGTTAATCTCGTCTTTAATCTCTCTATACAAAATCAATACTTAATTCAATATAGTAGAAAGAAAAAAATTAAGCAACTCCTAACATTTTTCAATTTTCAATAATATTATATTATTTAAATCATTTTTTGTTTACACTTAAGACTATATAAATAAATTTAGTTAGACCTTTTACAAGGCTATATGTATTTTATTTATTTTTCGTTCATGGCTCTTTCCAAAGCCTGCGTGTCTAATTTTTCTAGGTTTCTTTCAGTCTCATGTAGTTCAGATTTCAAACTGAAGTATAAATTGAAAGAAGCACAGAAACAATAGAGTTCCACTCATCTGATGATGCCTCTACAAGAATGAGGAAAGAGTTCAATCTTCTAAGGACCTTTGATTGGCTATCAAAAAGAGAATTCATTCCTCTAGGTCTTCCCTATTTTTGCAATTTAACTTAAATGATGTAAAACACAATATACTACTCAGAGACTTTTACGTTTTCATCAGTTTTGCACATTTTAATATGGACTTCACCTCAGTCTACAACATTCCTTCATTATTCTGTCCCTGATGTTTTTATACTGTCAAGACATAATAAAACCAGTTTGATTTACAGCATGAGAAGTTATCCACCTGGCTGACTTTGAAGCAGAGCATGGTCAATAGACAACATTCCTTCTGGTTTCTCATTACTTGTAATGGCTTTTGTAATACTGATTGCATTCTATTTAATATTTTTTAAAAAAAAACTGCTGGCTAGTTTGTGACCATTTGGGTAAATGCCCCAAAGTGGTATTGTTGGATCATAGAGGAGTTCTATGTGGAGTCTTTGGAGGAAACTCCATACTACTTTCCAAAGCTGTTGAACAAGTTTACACTCCCAACAATAATGCATTAAGGTTCCATTCTGTCCACATCCCCACCAGCATCTGTTGTTTTTAGAGTTCATGATTATAGCCATTCTAACTGGGGTGATATGGTATCTCAATGTTGTTTTGATTTGCATTTCTTTTATGGCTAGAGAGGTTGAGCATTTCTTCATGTGTCTATTGGCCATACTTATTTCCTCTTCAGAAAAGTTTCTCTTTAAGTCTTAAGCTACTTATTTATTGGACAGTTGTTTCTTTGAGGATTTGTCTTTGGGGGATTTAGTTTTTTTGGGTTCCATGTATATTTTAGATATGAGACCCTTGTCCATTACCAGCACAACTATGTTTATTGAAGCATTATTTATCATGGCTAAAATATGAAACAAACCCAGATGTCCCTCACTAGATGAAAGGATGAAGAAAATGTGATATATATATATATATATATATATATATATATATATATACATATATATATACACACACACACACACACACACACACACAATGGAATTCTATGCCTCCATCAGAAAGAATGACATTGCCCCATTTGTTAGGAAATGGAAAGACTTAGAAAAAATTATATTAAGTGAATTAAGCCAGGCCCAAAAAAACATAGGTAATAGGTCCCATGGTTTCCCTTATTTGGAAAAATTATTATATGTCTGAGACAAGCAGAAAAGGTCAGATAAGTTGATGTTAGGTGAAATGAACCCCAAGACAAGGATTCAATTGATTTTTTTTCTTTATTGCAATTGTTTCAAACATTTATAAGATTATTTCTTTGTTGATTTGTATGTCCATCCCCCATGGTATAACCCATGCTTTCACTGTATTTGTTGTTGGTATAACTTGTGGAGGGGAAAGGAAAAAACAAATCATTTAAATAGGGATGCAGGTGACTCATTGTAATAATGAGATGTACAAATCCTTATGTCGAAAAATGAAATTTACATCTTTGGTGGGGAGGGAGAGTTGATGGGATGAGGAGTGTGGAGGGAGATGGGAAGGGATGGGAACAAGAAGCAAAGGAGGCATCAATGCTTGATAAGAAATATACTCATTATCTTGCCCATGTAATTGTAATTGTTATTCCTAGCAGTTTATGTTAAGTATTTCACAAGTTTATTTTTCTCTTAATTCTGAAGAAAACATTTGCTATAATTCTAATATTATTAACATTTTAGTGTTAGGAAATATTGTAATTAAAGGCACTAAGTGCATGGCCCAAATACACACAGTGGGGAAAGAAATGATTCAAAATTTCAAAAAGTAAGCAATAAAAAAGTAGGTAAAATCCTCTCCATTCCCTTACTCTTTCAACTCAATATTCATGCTGTCCAAGAAATAATAGCATAGCAATTATTTCCCACGGTAATTGTTTTCTGTCACATTTTCTCTTCAACACAATGTTGGTGACATTGGGTTATCATGCTCAGAGCTGAGCTCATAAATTTAGGTCTAAAGAGAGCCAAATTTCTTCTGTAGCACATTTCCAGTATACATTTTAAAAAGTACTAAAGGTCTGGGAAGGTGGCTCAGTGGTAGAGCGCTTGCCTTGCATGCATGAGGCCCTGGGTTCGATTCCTCAGCACCACATAAGCAAAAAAGAAAAAAAGGAGGAAGTGGCGCTGTGGCTCAAGTGGTAGAGCACTAGCCTTGAGCTGAAGAGCTGAGGGACAGTGCCCAGGCCCAGAGTTCAGGCCCCACGACTGGACCCCCCCAAAAAAAAAAAACAGTACTAAAACTAGCTGGTAGCTGGAGGCTCACACTTATAATCCTGGCTACAAAGGAAGCTGAGATCTGAGGAATGCGCTTCAAAGCAAGCCCAGGCTGGAAAGTCTGTGAGACTCTTATCTCCACTAAACAACTAGGAAAGCAGAAGTGGCACTGTGGCTCAAGAGGTAGAGCACTCACCTTCAGCTGAAAGGCGCAGGGAGAGCACCCAAGCCCAGAGTTCATGCCGCATGACCAATTAAAAAAAAAAGATTAAAACTTTTAAATACCATCACTTACTGTCTTTTAAGAATCCAAAAATGAAATAAATTCACATATAATCACTCCAAAATGCTTTAAAAGTGGGAGATGGTAAACAAGCCTCCATGAAGTAAATTTTCTTCTACTTTTTAAATTATTCTGAAAGCCTTGTGCTGGTTGGTCACACCTCTAATCCTGTCTACTCGGGTATCTACTCAGGAACCTGAGATCTGTGGATAACCGTTAGAAGCGAATCAGGACAGAAAATATTCATGAGATTATTTTTAAAAAATTACAATGGAATTCTATGCCTCCATCAGAAAGAATGACATTGCCCCATTCGTTAGGAAATGGAAAGGCTTGGAAAAAATTATATTAAGTGAAGTAAGCCAAGCCTAAAGAAACATAGGTCCCATGCTTTCCCTTATTTGCAATATCTAGTATATGTATGAGTCAAGCAGAAAAGGTCAGATAATGTGATGTTAGGAAAATGAACCCTTACATATGTATTTAAATGATTTTTCTTTCATGAATTTTTTTCTAACGCATTTATAAAATTATTTCTTTATTGCTTTGTATATCCCTCCCCCACAGTATAACCCCTGCTTTCACTATATTTGATGTCAGTATAATTTGTGGAGGAGAAGAGGAAAAACCAGTTGTTTAAGGATACAGGTGGACACGTTGCAACAATGAGAAGTACAAGTTGTCATGTCGAAAACGAACTTTACAACTTTGGTGTGGGGGGGGAGGATGGGATGGGGGGTGGGGGGAGGCTGGGAAGGGATGTGAAGGGTAAACAAAGGAGGAGGGTTCAATGCTTGATAAGAAATGTACTCATTATCTTGCCCATGTAATTGTAACCCCTCTTTACAGTATGTTCACAATAAAAAATAATAAAAATATTAAAAAAATGAATGAACTAGCAAAGAGCCAAGAATGGAGATGTAGCTTATATAGTAGCTCATCAATCTAGAGAAGAATGGCCTAGCGGGACCTTGACGCACTGAATTCAAACTCTGAGAATGAAAATGCGCAGGCATGCACATACACAAACACACATTTATTCAAAATATCTGCATATCAGTGTTTTGCATTAATTTCTTTGTTAATGATATTATACGGGTAAAATAGGGGAAATATTCTTTTCCATCCCATAACATTTTTATATTTTTTATTGTAAAATACTGTACAGAGTGGTTACAGTTACACGAAAAAGTAATAGTTCATTTCCTATCAAGCATTGTTACCTCCTCCTTTGTTTTTCCCTGCCATCCCTTCCTTCCCACCCCCACAAGTACACTCCCCTTCCCTACCCTCCTAAATTGTAAAGTTCGTTTTTCAACAAACTGTCTTGTGCGTCACATTCTTGCAATGGGTCATACTGTAACCTTATTTAACCGTTTTGTTTTTTCCCTTTCCATCCCCAAATTAGAGAAGTGTATATACAAGATGGAGGTGCACCAACATCAGATACAGTGAAAACAGGGGTTTAACTGTGGGGGATGCACATACAAAAAATCACATCGTACATTATAAATATATTAGAAACCACAGGAAAACATAAAAAACCACTTGTGTCCTTATCATGGGGTTCATATACCTTAACATCATCTTATCTAGTCATATGCACATGCTTTTGACCTTTTTTTTTAATTGTGAAAATACCATACTGAGGAGTCACAATTACATGGAAAATGTAATGAGTACATTTCTTATCAAGCATTGTTGCCTACTCCTTTTTTTCGCCTTACCATACCTTCTTTGCTTATCCCAGATATGCATTAGTTATTGCAAATAAGGGATACCACAGGCCCTATGTTTCTTTTTTTTTTACTGTGAAAATGCCATACAGAGGGGTTACAATTACATGCGTGAGTTATTGAGTACATTTTTTTTTATTGTGAGAATACTGACAGAGGAGTTACAATTACATGGGCAAGAAAACGAGTACATTTCTTATCAAGCATTGTTGCCTCCCCTTTGTTTCCCCTTCCCAACCCTTCCCACACTCCACCACTTTCCCCACCCTGTCCTCCTCCCCCCAAAGTTGTAAAGTTCATTTTATGACATAATAACTTGTACATCTCATTGTTGCAATGGGTCCACTTGCTCCTCCTTTGTTTCCCCTTCCCATCCCTGCCCATCTCCCACCCCCTACACCCACCAACCCCTCCACCACCCCAGCCCCCCCCACTGTCCACATCCCTTAACACCAGGCCCAAATCATTTTTTGACATAACGACTTGTTCATCTCATTGTTGCAATGGGTCCACCTGCATCCCTTTTTAAACGATTTGTGTTTCCCTTCCAGTGCACAAAATATACCAACATCAAATACAGTGAAAACAGGGGCTTTAGCTTGCAGGAGGAACATACAAAGCAACAAAGAATTCATCTTATGAATATCTTAGAAACAATCGCAAGAATTAAAAACCATTTGAATCCTTATCTTGGGGTTCATTTTGCCTAACATCAACTTATATGATGTTTTCTGCTTGTAGCAGACACATACTAGTTATTGCAATTAAGGAAACCATGGGACCTATCTTTCTTTGGGCCTGGCTTACTTCACTTCTTTGGGCTGGCTTAATTCACTTAATATAATTTTTTCCATGTCTTTCCATTTCCTAACAAACTGGGTGATGTCATTCTTTCTGATGGAGGCATAGAATTCCAGTACACACACCAGTACACACACACACACACACACACACACACACACACACACACACACACACACACACACACACACACACACACACACATATTTTCTTGATCCATTCATTTACTGTGGGGCCTCGGGTTTGGTTCTGTATCTGAGCTTTGGTAAATAATGCTGCAATGAACATAGTTTTTCTGGTAGTTTTAGTATGGTCTTGTTTGTGATCATTTGGGTGAATGCCCAAAATGGGATTGCTGGGACTTAGGGGCGCTCTATTGTAGTCTTTTGAGGAACCGCCATACTACTTTCCAAAGTCTTCGAACAAGTTTAAACTCCCAACAACAATGCATTAAGGTTCCCTTCTGTCCACATCCCCTCCAGCATCTGTTCTTTTAAAAAATCTAGAATGCTTCACGAAGTTGAGTGTCATCCTCAGTCAGGGGCTATTCTTCTCTTTATTGTTCCAATGTTAGTGTATGTGCTACTGAATTGAGCACAGAATATTTTTTATACATAAAGTGTAATTGATTTTCTTAAACTAGACAATTCCACAAAAATTAAATTCAAAAGAATTGTCGTTAAATTTTAGAACCATGTATTTCTTACATAAGAACACATTTAAGAATAAAGTCAAGTTTGACATGTCAAAAACAAAATAATTCCAGATATTTGTTGTTCAACAGATGTGTAGGAGGAGGAATTCAATTATTCTGTACAAGGAACTTGCCATAATGAACACTATAGAAAGTGTTAAGTTTTGTTAAAAGTTTTAATGTTTTAAATATGTTTAATTTTGGGAATTTGCTCATATATGCCAAAATTAAGACTATTTAGCAGGTTGTAAGACTTTTTCATAAAGCATTTAAGATTCATGGTACATACTACTAAATATGTACATTTCAGAGTTTATAGAAACTTTACTAATGAGAAGTTGCAAAGTGTTTGTGTAAAGAAGCAGATTTAAGACATTAACTGCACAGTTTCTGTTTAAATTTAAAGGCTTCTTTACTTTATATGTTAGTGAGGAACAAATGATGGTATAAGCCATATACAAATGATGAGATGAACCATAAATAATAATCTTAATAATAATAATAATAATAATAATAATAATAATCTTTAAAGGCTACTCATAGCCTATAAAATTCTTGTTGAACATCATAGACTTAGGCAGTTTTAAATGTACAGCAATATGATAATAAATCGAATATGTAGTACATTTCAAATACTGGAAACAGTGGTAATTGAATTTTTTATTTTATTAATCATTAATATTTATATATTGGTTTTCCTTATTTGTAGCATTGTTTTCCTTGTTGTAATATAAAACAACTTTTTGTAAGTCATCATTAGGAAGTACTTTGAGAATGTTATTGGGATGGCCACAGTGTTTATTATAGGTATATGTGAACTTACAAAGAGCAAAATTAATAAGAACAAAATATTGATTAAAATTTTATCAATTAGAATCTGAATAAGGAGTGTTGATAAATGTCCACAGCTAACATCTTAGCCCTAGACTGAAGCACTAGTGTTACAATGTTGAGCACACAAAAGTGAGAGAACTGTGTTTTGTTTTGTTTTTGTTGGTTTTGGGGCTTGAATTCTGGGTCCTGGGTGCTGTCTCTCAGCTCTTCAGCTCAAGGCTAGTGGTACTACTTGAGTCACAGCACCTCTTCCATCTTTTTCTGCTTATGTGGTGCTGAGGAATCAAACCCAGGACCTCAAGCATGCAAGGCAAGCACTCTACACTGAACCACCCTCCCAGCACCTGAGAGACTGTGTTTTAAAAAATCATCTAAACAACATTTACTTTCTGTTTTGTGTTATATAATGAAATAAAGAATATCTTTTTATATTTTTGAATGGTCATACTTCTAAATTTATATTAAATTCAGTCACTTTATCCTTTTCAAAGTCATGTAATATCTCTGAGAGTTTGCTTCTGTAAAGATTGTTTTTGCATTGATAATTTATTCTGAGTCATTTTTATTTTTTATCAAAATCACTTTATACTTTATGGTGTTTTGTGTTTTTTTTTAAGTGTGAAAATACCAGACAAAGGGGTTACAATTAAATGGGCAAGGTAATGAGTATATTTGTTATCAAGCATTTTTGCATACTCCTTTGTTTCTCCTTACTATCCCTTCCCATCTCACCCCATTACGTCCCATTTCCCCCTCCCCTTTCCCCCAACCAAAGTTGTAAAATTTGTTTTTCGACATAATGTCTTGTATATCTCATTATTGCAATGGATCCACCTGTATCCCTATTTAAAAAATTTTTCCCCTTCCCCTCCACAAATTATACGAACATCAAATACAGTGAAAACAGGGGTTATACCATGCGGGAAGGACTTAAAAAGTAACAAAGAAGTCATCTTATAAATATGTTAGAAATAATTACAGAAAAGAAAAAAATTTGAATTCTTATCTTCGGGTTCACTTCACCTAACATCAACTTATCTAACAATTTCTGCATGTCTCAGACATACACCAGTAATTGCTAATAAGAGAAACCATGGGACCAATGTTTCTTTGGGCCTGGCTTACTTCACTTAATATAATTTTTTCCAAGTTTTCCATTTCCTAACAAATGGGGCAATATCATTCTTTCAGATAGAGACATAGAATTCCATTGTGTATATATTCAACATTTCCTTGATCCATTCATCTACTGAGGGACATCTGGGTTGGTTCCATATCTTAGCTATGGCAATGCTGCAATAAATATATCTGTGTGGTAGCTTTAGTATGGTATTGTTTGTGATCATTTGGGTAAATGCCAAAAAGTGGGATTGCTGGGTCATAGGGGAGCTCTATGTGGAGTCTTTGGAGGAACCTCCATACTATCCAAAGTGGTTGAAAAAGATTACACTCTCACTAACAATGAAGTAAGGTTCCCTTCTGTCCACATTCCCTCCAGCATCTGTTGTTATTAGAGTTCTTGACTATAGCCATTCTAACTTGGGTGAGGTGATATCTCAGTGTTGATTGATTTGCATTTCTTTTATGGCTAGGGAGGTTGAGCATTTCTGCATGTCTTTATTGGTCACCCTCCTTTCCTCTTCAGAGAAGTTTCTCTTTATGTCTTTAGCCCACTTATTTATTGGGCAGTATTTTCTTTGAGTATGTGTTGTTGGGGGATTTAATTTTTTGATTTCCAGGTGTGTTTTAGATATGAAACCCTTGTCGGTTGTATGGCTAGTGAAGATCCTCTCCGATTCCGTGGGCTTTCTATTGATCCTGCTAGCTATGTCCTTTGCCATGCAGAAGCTCTGCAATTACATGCAATCCCATTTGTCCAACCTTTCTTTCATTTGTTGTGCTTTTGCATTTCTTTTCAGAAAAATCCAGCCTTTGTCAAGGAGACCTAGGGTTTCTCCTATTCCATCCTGTAATGTTTTCAAAATATCTGCTTTGACTCCGAGGTCTTTGATCCATTTGGATTTGATTCTGGTACAGGGTGATATATAAGGATCTAGCCTTAATTTTCTACAAGTGATTAACCAATTTTGCCAGTACCATTTACAGAACATCCTTTCTTGATTTTATCTTTTTAGATCCTTTATCGAATATTAGATGATTATGGGTCTGTAGGTTCATTTCTGGGTTTTCAATTCTATTCCATTGTTCCTGAGATCTTTTCTTGTGCCAGTACAAAACTGTTTTAATTACTATGGCTTTGTAGTAGAGTTTGGAATTTGTTATTGATATACCTCCAACACTGTTCTTTCTGTTAAGGATCGCTTTTTTCAATTGGGGGTCTTTTGTTGTTCCATATGAATTTTTGGATTGCCTCTTCTATTTCCTTGAAGAATGCGGTTGGAATATTGATAGGTATGACATTGAACTTGTAGATAGCCTTGGGAAATATTGCCATTTTCACAAGGTTCATCCTTCCTATCGAGGAACATGGGAGGTTTTTGCCACCTTCTAAGTTCTGTTTTGATTTCCTTTTTCAGATTTTTAAAGTTTTCATCATAGAAGTCCTTCACTTCTTTGGTTAAGTTAATTCCTAGGTATTTTATTTTTTGTGGGGCTATCACAAATGGAAAAGCTTTCTTGATTTGAGCCACACTTTTCTCATTATTGGCATACAAAAAAGCCATTAATTTTTGAGGGTTAATTTTATACCCTGCTATTTTTCCAGGTTTGAATCAGCTTGAGTAATTTGGGAGTGGTGTCCGTGGGATTCTTTAAGTACAAGATCATGTCATCTGCAAAGAGGGAGAATTTTACTTCTTCTTTCCCTATTTGGATCCCTTTTATGTTGGCATATTGTCTTATTTCTGTAGCTAGGCATTCTAATACTAAATTGAACAGAAGTTGAGAGAGTGGACATCCTTGTCTCATTCCTGAGTTAAGAGGAAATGGCTTTAGTTTTTCACCATTAATTACAATGCTGGTTGTAGATTTTCCATATATAGTTTTTATTGTATTGAGGAATGTTCCATGGATTCCTAATTTTTCCAGAACCTTCATCATAAAGCGGTGTTGGATCTGGTCCAATGCCTTTTCTGCATCTGTTGAGATAACCATGTGCTTGTAATCCTTGCTCTTGTTGATGTGATAAATTATATTAATTGATTTGTGTATATTGAAACAGGTTTGCATCCCTGAAATAAATCCTGTATATTGGTGTATGATTTTTGGATGAATTGTTGAAGTCGATTGGCCAAAATTTTGTTGAGAAGTTTTGCATCAATGTTCATCAATGTAATGGGTCTATAGTTCTCTTTCTTTGATGAGTCCATGCCTGGTTTTGGGATGAGGGTTATGATGGCTTCATAGAATGTGTTCGGTAGTGAACTATCTCTTTCAATTTCATTGAAGAGTTGGAGTAGTATTGGTATGAGCTCTATTTTGAAGCTCTTGTACAATTCTGCTGTAAATCCATCAGGTCCTGGGATTTTCTTACATGGGAGGTCTCTTTTTGCTGTGTCTATCTCAATGCTTGATGTGGGCCCCTTAATATGCTTTAACTTCTTGGTTTAGTATTTGCATGTTGATAATTGCTAGCAAAAGGTCCATTTCTGCCAAGTTTTCAAACTTATTAGCATAAGGATTTGAAAATATTCCCTTATAATGTTCAGAATCTTGGTTGTTTCTGTGGTGTTGTTTCCATTCTCACATCTGAGTTTATTTATATGGGTGTGTTCCTTCTTTTTCTAATAAGATTTGCTATGGGTTTGTCAATTTTGTTAATTTTTTCATAGAACCAACTCTTTGTTTTGTTGATTCATTCTGTTTTTTTTTATTTCTAATTCGTTTAACTCGGATTTAATGTTAATTATTTCTTTCCATCTATTGAATTGGGGTTTATCTTGGTGCTCTTTGTCAAGGTGGTTCAGATGTCTCATTAAGTGGTTGGTTTCAGATCTCTCGAATTTGTTGGTGTAGGAACTCAGAGCTATAAACTTGCCTCTGAGTACTGCCTTTGCAGTGTCCCAGAGGAGCTGGTAATTTCTGTGTTCATTTTTGTGGAATATCATGGACATTTGAATTTCCATTCTAATCTCTTCCATGAACCCCTGGTTATTCAACAGTGTGTCATCCAGCCTCCATGTGTTACAAGACTATTTTGGTGTTGAGTTCTAATTTTATTAACTTGTGGTCTGAGAGGATGCAAAGTGTAACTTCAATGTTTCTGAATTTGGACAAGTTTGTTTTGTGACCTAAAATGTGATCTCTTTTGGAAAATATTCCATGAACTGCAGAGTAAAACGAGAATTCTGATGTTACTGGGTGAAATATTCAGTAGATGTCTGTTAAATCTATTTGCTCTATGCATTTGTTTAAATCTGCGGTTTCCCTGTTGATTTTTTTTGTTGATTTGATCTATATAGTGGGGATAGTGTTGTGTTAAAATCCTCAACAACTAATGTCGTTGGATCCATGTGAGATCTGAGGGAAAATAGGGTCTCTTGGATAAATTTTGGTGCTTTATTGTTTGGCAATTGCATATTTAGAATTGTAATATCCTCCTGAATTAGAGAACCCATAAGTCATATGTAGCGACCTTCTTTATCTCTTTACACTAATTTTAATTCGAGGCATATTTTATCTGATATTATTATTGCAACTCCTTCCTGTTTATGGCAGCCGTTTGCTTCATAGATTTTATTCCATCCTTTCATTAACAAAATGTGTTTGCTTTTATAGGTAAAGTGTGCCTCCTGAAGACAGGAGATAGAATTATCTTGCTTTTTAATCCAACTAGACAGTCTATTTCGCTAAATTGGAGCTTTAAGTCTGTTAATGTTGAGAGGTAGGACTGAGAGGTGTTTGGTAGCTCTTGCCATGCTATCCACCTCCTTGGGGGCTGTGGAAACTTGGTTTTTCCTATGGTTCTTGGATTCTCAGTTTGGGTGTGGTTTCTTAGCCCTTATTGTGGTCTTGTTGGTTTTCTGTGTGTAGGTCATCTTTATGTATTTTTTTAGGGCTGGTTTGGTGAAGATATATTTTTCAGTTTTTCTTTGCTATGGAAGGTTTTTACTTGACCTTCGGTTATGGAGAGTTTAGTTGGGTACAGTAATCTTGGTTGAAAATTGTTTGTCTTCAGAGCATGGCATACAGCCTGCCAGCCTCTTCTTGCTTTACTTATCTATGCTGAAAAATATGAGATGATTCTACTTGGTTTTCCTTTATAGATGATTGATCTTTTCTCCTTGACATTTTTAAGATCTTATACTTGATCTGAATTGGTCCTGTGTGGATTATAATGTGACAATGGGAAGTGCTGTTCTGTTCTGGTCTATTTGGGGTTCTACAAGCATCTTGTATCTGAATAGGCCTATCTTTTTGAATGTTTGGGAAGTTCCCTGCTAGGATCCTGTTAAACAAATTTCCTCAACAATTAACATCTGTCTCTACGTGCTCCTCTATACCATTTGTCCTAGTAGGCCTTCTGATTGTGTATTCCAAATGTTGAATAGATCTATCATATTTCTTGGATTTGTCTTGGATAGTTGTATGTTCTTTCTCTATAATACCTAGGCTGTCTTCAATCCCCAAGATTCAATCTTCTACATGCTCTAACCTACTGTTGAGACTTTGTACTTTGTTTTTTATTTCTTTTCCTTCTAATTTGTCGGCCTTGATGGCTTCAAATTCTTTGTTGGAGCCTTGTTTTAGATCTTCTATGAACTTCTTTACTTCCTTAATTTGGTGTTCTTAAATCACTTAGTTGATTGGTTATGGATTACTTGGACTCCGATTCCTGCTGTCAGGCTCCATTCAGCATTCCCTGTGTGGTCGCCCTGAATTCTTTCAGCTGTCTGTTTATGGATTCCATGAATGCCTATATTGATCTTTGTCTATTCTCATCCCAATGTCACAATTCCTGTGTTATGCTTTGATTAGCTTCCTCACGTTCATGCAATTCCTGTAGTTACCTTTGACTGTTCTCAGCCTGCTCACACAATTCCTGTGTCTCTTTTCATCTGTTCTCTGCCTGCTCACGCAATTCCTTTCTTTCTCTTTGACTGTTCTCAGCCTGCTCACGCAATTCCTTTATTTCTCTTTGACTGTTCTCAACCTGTTCACGCAATTACTGTATCAGTCTTTGAGTAGTTTCCTCAAAGTCACGAAATTCCTGTACTAATGTTTGGTTTGCCTCCTCTCTCTCTCCCTATCACGTTCAAACTGAGTCCTTTGCAAGCTTTCATTTTTTTCATTCACCAAGTTTTCCAGTAGTGTTTGTAGTGCTTTGCAGGAACTCTCCTCCGGATTATTCATTAACTGTTCTGTCACTGGATTATCATGAATGGGAGTTGAGATACCCAGACTTGCCATTTTTCTCGTGTTTTCCGGCTTGTTCTGCACACTTGATATGAAAGTCACACCAATTTTTTTTTGCTAAAACACTATTTTAAGGCAAGCATCAACCAAAGTCCTGTAGTTGCATAGTCAAAATGGCTGCAGATAGAACCTAGTGTAACGGATACAATCTATTCAACATCAAAAAACTATGCATTAATGGGCTAAGAACAGCAAAGATGAATTTTTCAAATCAGAAATTATTATGTTTAGGGAGAAATGTGGGGAAAAATAGAATTAGAAATATGTGGAGAAGTTAAAGTAAATTTAACCAAGTCCTAATCTCAGAGAGGGAAAGGGATTAGACAGAATGATAGGAGAGAAATTAAAAAGAAGATAATAAAAAAATGAACAAAAATTTAAATTTAAAAAGTGAAACATTTAAAAATTATGTAACTTTAAAGAAGTGATATTGAGAGAAGAAAAGGATAGGATGACAGGAGGGGATGATAGAAAAGAGACATGAAAAACTAAAAAATAAAAATTCTTAAAATATTTACTTGAAAATTATATGGTATATAGATATAATACTACTATTAAACAGTTAAGCCTACAAGTTTGTGAATTAGGTAATACATTTCTGGATTAATTATGTACACAATGGGGGATAAGTTCTAATAATTGATGAAGGTATTTATCTGGGGATGAGGCAAAACAGCAATTAAGTCACACACACAAAAAAAAGACAAAAAATAATGAAAAGAATCAAAAAAATAAAAACAATTTAAAAAGGACCACATGTCAATAGCGATTTTTTTAAAAGGCACACACACACACACACACACACACACACACACACACACACACACACACACACACACCCCTAAAATAAAAATTAGGAGAAGAAAAAACGATTAATAGAAAACAATTAAAAAATTAAAAAAAATAGTACCAAAAAGAGTTGTTTAATTTTCCGGGTGTGTGTGTGTGAGGAATGGGAACATCCTGTATCTCCCCTGTGTCTGTAACCAATCTCTTTGTCCACGAAGAGATTGGTCTGCTTGTGGTGTTTGGTTTTCCTGTGGCCTGATTGATTTCTTACATCAGTTTGTTTGAGCAGTCAATAAAATGTTCCGCTTTATCCAGGATATTGTGATCCTCCTTCAGGCTAGTTCAGTGGGAGGGAGATCTGCTTTGAGTATCATGAAAGAGAAAGATGGCTGTTTCCTCTAGTTTGGAGATGCTGTGATGAGGCTACGTTCTGGGTAGAGTTGAGGCGTTTCAGCAAACAGTAGCTTTTCCCTGAGGGGCTAGCTCTTGATACACTCCCAGACCCCAGCCTGGAGACATTCTCAAGGTTTATGTTTATTGAATTTCAATTAATTGTCTAGGCTGCTGTAGGTAGGGGCAGCATCTGGTTCTGTTAACCCAGTGAAGATATTCACTCCTCTGGGGGGCAGAACTCTCTCTGCTTGGGTTAGGTGACTGTTTCCTGGGTGGATCTGAGCCTGGAAGGTCAGGTCAGATACCTGTGACCTACTAAATGACTCTTTTGTTTTCTTCCAAGGCCTGAGTTGGAGCTAGTTGCTCAGCCTGGCCTTTCTCAGTATCAAAGATGTTATCTGGTGGGAGGGGGAGGGGCAGCCTTCCCTCTTCTGCTCCATGAGAAGGAGTGAGGATGTCAGGATTCTACTCAGACAGGAGTCTTTGTTCCTGGTTATCTCTGGTCTGTGATCTGCAGGATGAATTTATCTGCTCCTTTTCATTTCTTGTTGGTGTTGAGTAGAATCCGCTCACCCACTGCATATGGCGCCTTTGTCCTGGACACTCTGTTGTAGATATGGTGGCTATGGGTGCCACAGATGCTGCCACAACCGTGGCTACTGGCAAGTGCTCAGATCTGTCTTCTTGCCTGGATCTTCCCTCTCTAGTCAAACTCTGTGTACAGTGTTGGCACACTTGGTGTGATAATCTAGGCTAGTACTGTTCACTGGAACACTAAAACTGCTTTGTATGTGAGAGCTTGTTTAGCCTCCAGGTTCTCCTCTACCATCTTCCTCCGACCTCCACGAAACGCTTTATATTTTATGTTGATTGGTTATTATGCAACAAATACCTTCAAATGTACATGTAGTGTCAAAAGATAGGCATATGAATATTCTCATACAGCTCTTATTTATCTGTTACGCACTTTCAAAATTATGATATTTCTCTCTCTACTCTCTAACATTTCCTCACTTTCTCTTTCATGCTTCATGTCTGCTGCTTAGAATTTCTGGTGGTCTACTATTATCCTTCAGGATCCACTGGTTTGTGGGAACATGATATGGACAATCAGTCACCTTTGCCTTATTGAGGAGTTACAACTGTGATGTGATATTATTATTTGCCATTCTAAATGGTAAAACAACAGATCTAGGAATTCCTTTTCAATTTTATTACTATTATAAATTTTATCTCATAGGAATAATTGGGATGGATAAGATACTTTTAACCTGTGACATAAAAGTACGTTTCCTTTTACAAACAAACTTTTCCTTTGAGTATCAGTGAGTAACTACATGTAATGAAAACAAAGCTATCCTATGGAAAGTAGACTAAAAAACAAGATAATGAGGAAGTGAGTACAAAGGATACCCGTCATAGAGCACAGATCCTTAGAGCAGGTTATCATGTACACTTTGTGAGAATGACAATGTGTTAGTAACTATACATTAAATCACTGAACACTTGATATATATATGCAAATATATTTATATATTTACATTTGTTTATATATGCATATATGTATGTGTCCTTATATATGTACACATGTATGTTAATATACTCACAAATACACACATACATATACCCATGTATACATGCACACATGGAGAAAGACACATAGTTACAGTCAACATAAGTTTCACTAGTTGTTGAATATGCCTTAGATGGAATTCTTGGAACCAAATATGTTGAAGATGTATTTGTCTCTAAGAGTTCTTTTACAACTCCTCTTATCTCTTTTTTTTAAATTAATTTAATTTTATTTGTGAACATACTGTACAGAGGGGTTACAATTACATGGGCAGGATAATGCGTACATTTCTTACCAAGCATTGCACCCTCCTCCTTTGGTTTACCCTTCACATCCCTTCCCAGCCTCCCCCACCCCCTCAATCCCAATCCTTCTCCTTCTCCCCCTTGCCCCACACCCCGCACCGACATTGTAAAGCTCGTTTTGGACATGACAACTTGTACTTCTCATTGTTGCAACAGGTCCACCTGTATCCTTAAACAACTGGTTTTTCCCCCTCTCCTCCACAAGTTATACAGACATCAAATATAGTGAAAGCAGGGGATATACTGTGGGGGAGGGACATACAAAGCAACAAAGAGATAATCTTATAAATGCATTAGAAACACATGCATGAAAGAAAAAAAACATTAAGATACATATCTAAGGGTTCATTTTCCTGACCTCACATTATCTGACCTTTTCAGCTTGACTCATACATATACTAGATATTGCAAATAATGGAAACCATGGGACCTATGTTTCTTTGGGCCTGGCTTATTTCACTTAATATAATTTTTTCCAAGTTTTTCCATTTCCTAACAAATGGGGTAATGTCATTCTTTCTGATGGAGGCATAGAATTCCATTCTGCATATATACCACATTTTCTTGATCCATTTATCTACTGAGGGACATCTGGGTTGGTTCCATATCTTAGCTATGGTAAATGATGCTGCAATAAACATAGTTGCGCTGGTAGCTTTAGTGTGGTCTTTTTTGTAAACATTTGGGTAAATGCGCAAAAGTGGGATTGCTAGGTCATAGGGGAGTTCTATGTGAAGCCTTTTGAGGAACATCCATACTGCTTTCCAAAGTGGTTGAACAAGTTTACATTCCCACCAACAATGAAGTAAGGTTCCTTTCTGACAACATCCCCTCCAGCATCTGTTGTTGTTAGAGTTCTTGATTTTTGCCGTTCTAACTGGGGTGAGGTGATATCTCATTTTTGTTTTGATTTGCATTTCTTTTATGGCTAGGGATGTTGAACATTTCTTCATGTGTCTATTAGCCATCCTTCTTTCTTCTTCAGAGAAGTTTCTCTTTAAGTCTTTCGACCACTTATTTATTGGGCAGTTGTTTCTTTGAGGATTTGTTGTTGGGGGGGTTTAATTTTTTGAGTTCCATGTATATTTTAGATATGAGACCCTTGTCCGTTGTATGACTAGTAAAGACCTTCTCCCAATCGGTGGGCTTTCTATTGATCTTGCTAGCTATGTCATTTGCCTTGCAAAATCTGTGCAACTTTATGCAATCCAATATGTCCAACTTTTCTTTGATTTATTGTGTTTCCGGGTCTCTATTCAAAAAATTTCGGCCTGAGCCAAGGAGACCTAGGTTTTCTCTTCTTCCATCCTGTAATGTTTTCAGAGTGTCTGCTTTGACTTCAAGGTCTTTGATCCATTTGGAGTTGATTCTGGTGCAGGGTGATATATAAGGATCTAGCTTTAGTTTTGTAAAAGTATTTAACCAATTTTGCCAGCACCATTTACTAAAGAGGCTGTCTTTCTTCCATTCTATTGTTTTAGCTCCCTTATTGAAATTAGATGGCTATAGGTTCATTTCTGGGTTTTCAATTCTATTCCATTGGTCCTGAGGTCTGTTCTTATGCCAATACCAAGCTGTTTTGATTACTATGGCTTTATAGTAGAGTTTGAAATTTGGTATTGAAATTCCTCCAGCAGTGTTCTTTCCGTTGAGTAGCGTTTTTGCTATTCGTGGTCTTTTTTGTTCCATATGAATTTTTGGATTGCCTCTTCTATTTCCTTGAAGAATGAGGTTGGAATTTTGATAGATTTTGCGTTGAATTTGTAGATAGCCTTGGGAAGTATTGCGATTTTCACGATGTTAATCTTTCCAATCTAGGAGCATGGAAGGCTTTGCCATTTTTTTAGTTCTGTGTTGATTTCCTTTTTCAAGATTTTAAATATTTCATCATAGAGGTCCTTCACTACTTTAGTTAAGTTAATTCCTAGGTATTTTATTTTTTGTGGGGCTATTACAAATGGAGTTGCTTTCCTAATTTCAGCCACACTTTTCTCATTGTTGGCATACAGAAAAGCCATTGATTTTTGGGGGTTAATTTTATAACCTGCTACTTTGCCAAAGTTTTGAATCAGCCTGAGTAATTTGGGAGTGGAGTCTATTGGATTCTTTAAATACAAGATCATGTTATCTGCAAAGAGGGAGAGTTTTATTTCTTCTTTCCTTATTTGGATCCCCTTTATATCTGCATCTTATGTTATTGCTGTAACTAGGCATTCTAATACTAGATTGAAGAGGAGTGGAGAGAGTGGGCATCCTTGTCTTGTTCCTGAGTTAAGAGGAAATGGCTTTAGTTTTTCACCATTGAGTATAATGCTGGCTGTAGGTTTGTCATATACAGCCTTTATTGTATTGAGGAATGTTCCATGGATTCCTAATTTTTCCAAAACCTTCATCATGAAGGGGTGTTGGATCTTGTCGAATGCTTTTTCTGCAACTATTGAGATAACCATGTGGTTCTTATTCTTGCTCCTGTTGATGTGATGAATAATATTAATTGATTTGCGTATATTGAACCAGCTTTGCATCCCTGAAATGAATCCTGTTTGATCATGGTGTATGATTTTTTGGATGAATTGTTGAAGTCGATTGGCCAAAATTTTGTTGAGAAGTTTTGCATCAGTATTCATCAAAGAAATGGGTATATAGTTCTCTTTCTTTGATGAGTCCCTGCCTGGTTTTGGGATGACGGTTATGATGACTTCATAGAATGTGTTCGGTAGTGAGCTTTCTCTTTCAATTTCATTGAAGAATTGGAGGAGTATTGGTGTGAGCTCTGCTTTGAAGGCCTTGTAAAATTCCTCTGTAAAACCATCTGATCCTGGACTTTTCTTAGCTGGGAGGTCTCTTATTGCAGTTTCTATTTCAGTGCTTGATATGGGCAGGTTAAGATAGTTTAACTCATCTTGGTTTAGTTTTGGCATGTCAATATTTGCTAGGTAAAGGTCCATTTCTTTCAAGTTCTCAAACTTATTAGCATAAAGTTTTGAGAAGTATTCCCTTATAATGTTCTGAATCTTAGTTGTTTCCATGGTGATGTTTCCATTCTCATCTCTGAGTTTATTAATTTGGGTGTGTTCTCTTCTTTTTCTGATAAGATTTGCTAAGGGTCTGTCAATTTTGTTAATTTTTTTCAAAGAACGAACTCTTTGTTTTGTTGATTCTTTCAATAGTTTTTTTGGATTCTAATTCATTTAATTCTGATTTAATATTGATTATCTCTTTCCGTCTTCTGGATTGGGGTTTATCTTGCTACACTTTTTCAAGGAGATTTAGATGTGTCATTAAATTGTTAGTTTCAGATCTCTCCAATTTGTTGATGTAAGAGCTCAGAGCTATAAACTTGCCTCTGAGTACTTCTTTGCAGTGTCTCAGAGGAGCTGGTAATTTGTGTGTTCATTTATGTTGAATAGCATGAACATTTGAATTTCCTTTCTAATCTCTTCCATGACCCACTCATGATGCAGCAGCATGTTGTTCAGCCTCCATGTGATGCTGGACATTTTTTGGTGGCTTTTGTTTTTGAGTTCTAATTTTATTCCCTTGTGGTCAGAGAGATTGCAAGGTATAACTTCAATGTTTCTGAATTTGGACAAGTTTGCTTTGTTGCCTAAAATATGGTCTATTTTAGAAAATGTTCCATGTGCTGCTGAGAAAAACGTGTATTCTGATGCTGCTGGGTGAAATGTTCGGTAGATGTCTGTTAAGTCTAGTTGATCTATGCAGCTGTTTAGATCTGCGGTTTCTCTGTTGAGTTTTTGCCGAGTTGATCGATCTAGTGGGGAGATTTGTGTGTTAAAATCCCCAACAATTAATGTCTTTGGATCTATATGGGATTTGAGGGAAAGTAGTGTTTCTTTGATAAATTTGGGTGCTCCATTGTTTGGCGAATAGATATTTAGAATTGTAATATCCTCCTGAAGGCGAGATCCTTTAATTAGTATATAGTGACCTTCTTTATCTCTTCTCACGAATTTTAATTTGAAGTCTATTTTATCTGATATTAGGATTGCAACTCCTGCCTGTTTATGGGGGCCGTTTGCTTGGTAGATTTTGTTCCAGCTTTTAACATTTAAAATGTGTTTGTTTTTACGGGCAAGATGTGACTCCTGAAGGCAGCAGATAGAGGGGTCTTGTTTTTTAATCCAACTATACAGTCTATGTCGCTTAATTGGAGAGTTCAGTCCGTTAACGTTAAGAGATAGGACTGAGAGGTATTTGGGAGTTCCTTCCATGTTATCCACCTTGTTTGGGGCTGCAAAAACTGGGTTCTTCCTATGGTTCTTGGATTCTCAGTTTGGGTGCAGTTTCTTGGCCTTTGTTGCGGTCTTGTTTGTTTTCTATGTGTAGGACATCTTTAAGAATCTTTTGTAGGGCTGGTTTGGTAGAGATGTATTGTTTCAATTTTTCTTTGCTATGGAAGGTTTTTATTTGGCCTTCAGTTATGAAGGAGAGTTTAGCTGGGTACAGTATTCTTGCTTGATAGGTGTTTGTTTTTAGGGCATGGCATACATCATTCAAGGCTCTTCTTGCTTTGATTGACTCTGCTTTGAAATCTGAGGTGATTCTAATTGGTTTCCCTTTATAGGTGATTACCCTTTTCTCCTTGACAGCTTTAAGGATCTTTTCCTTGGTCTGAGTTGATCCTGTGTGGATTATAATGTGACGGTGGGATGTCCTATTATGGTCTGGTCTATTTGGTGATCTAAAAGCTTCTTGTATCTGAATAGGCCTATCTTTTTGTATGTTTGGGAAGTTTTCTGCTAGGATCCTGTTAAACAAATTTCCTAGATCATTACCTTCTGTTTCTAGGTGCTCATCTACACCCATTATCCTTAGATTAGGCCTTCTGATGGTGACTTCCAGGTGTTGGGTAGATCTATCATACTTCTTGGACTTGTATTGAATGGTTTTATGTTCTTTCTCTATAATATCTAGGCTGTTCTCAATCCCTGAGATTCGATCTTCTGCATGGTCTAATCTGTTGTCAAGACTCTCTACTTTGTTTTTTTATCTCTTTTCCTTGTAATTGGTCAGCTTTGATGGCTTCAAGTTCTTTGTTGAATCTCTGTTTTAGGTCTTGTATGAATTTCTTTACTTCCTTAATTTGGTGTTCAGTGTTTGTTCTCAAATCACTTAGTTGATTGGTTATGGTTTCTTTGGACTCCCATTCCTTCTGTTGGGTTCCATTCAGCATTCCCTTTGTGGTCTCCCTGACCTCCTTCAGCTCTTTGTTAATGGATTCCATGAATGCCTTTAGTGATCTTTGTGTATTCTCTACCTGGTCTCTCAATTCCTGTATTACTCTTTGATTAGCTTCCTCCCGTCTGTGGGATTCCTGCAGTTTTCTTTCTTCCCATTCGTGGGAATTCCTGCAGTTCTTTTTGAGTGTTCTCAGCCTGCTCACGACATGCCTCCCTTTCTGTTTGAGTATTCTCAAGTTGTTCACGCAAATCCTTTATCAGTTTTTGAGTGGCTTCCTCAAGCTTTTGATATTCCTGTATAAGCTTTTGGGATGCCTCCTCTCTTTCCCTTTTACGCTCATACAGAGTCCTTTGTAAGTTGTCAAACTTCTCGTTTATTATGTTTGCCAGCAGTGTTTGTAGAGCTATTTGGGAACTCTCCTTTGGATTATTCATTATCTGTTCTTACCCCTGATTATCAAGATTGGGAATTGAGATATCCGGATTTGCCATTTTTCTTGTGTTTTTCTGGCTTACTCTGCCCATTTGAGATGAAAATAGCACCAGTTTTGTGCTAGAAGACTATCTTAAGGCAACCATCAATCAAAGTTTGCATTTGTACAGTCAATAATCTACAGATACTATCTAGTTCAACCGATACATCTATTCAACATCAAACAACTATATATTAATGGGCTTCCAACCGCAGAGAAGAATTTGGAAAACCAGAAATTATTAGAGTTATGGAGAGATGTGGGTAAAAAATAGGAATAGATTGGTGTGGGGAGGCACAGGGAGAGTTAACTATATCCTATTCCCAATGCAGGAAATAGTTTGGGTAGGATTCAAGTAGAGAGAGAGAGAAAAAAAGAAGAAAGGGAAATGAAAAGAGACCAGAAAAAATAGAAACATAAAAATTACTATTATTATGGAGATTAAAAGACCATCTATTTAGAGAGGAATGTGAGTATATTAAGAGAAGGGAAGGGACATAGAATGGAAGTGAAAACCTTAAAAAATGCTTAAAATATTTTATAGGTATAAAGAGGTAGTACTGCTATTAAGGAATTTAAGTCTCGGAGGTTTTGAATTGAGTATTAAATTTGTGGATTAAGTGTGTACACAATGGGGGATAGGGTCTTCTAGTTAACTATGGGTTTATCTGAGGATGTGCAGGACAAGAGTTAAGTCACATAAAGAAGATCAAAAGAGAGGAAAAGGTGCAAAGGATAAGAAATGGAGAAAAAAAGATCAGAAGTTCAGTAGAGATAGACAAAAAACAAAAAACAAAAAGATAGTTAAGAAAGAAAGAAAAAGAGAAAGAAGACAAGAAAAGATAGGAAAACGCACATTCACGTATTCCTAAAATAAAAATTATAAGAGTAAAAAAAGTTACTGGAAAACAATTATTTTTTTCAAAAAAGGCAAAAATTAAAAATTAATAAAATTTTTAGAAAAGGAAAAAAATTTTTTATATATATAAGGTACCAAAAAAAAAAGACAAAAAAAGTTCTTTGATTTTTTTTGGGGGGAGGGGTGGGAAGAATCCTGTATCTCCCTTTTGTCTGTAACTAGCCTCTTGTTGGAGTCTCTGGTCAGCTTGAGGTCCTGTGGCTTGATTGGTTTCTTAAGTCAGTTTGTTGGTACAGGCAGAAAAATGCTCTGCTTTACCCAAGATTTTGAGATCCCCCTCCCAGATTAGTTTAATGGGAGGGTGATCTGCTTTGAGAATCACAAAATAGGGGGATGCAGTGTTGAGGCTATGTTCTGGGTAGAGTTGAGGCCTTTCAACAAACAGTAGCTTTTCCCTGGGGCTATTTTGTGAAAAAGCTCACAGAGCCCAGCCTGGAGCCATTCTCAGGGTTTCTGTTTTTCAATTGATTGTTGAGGCTGCTAGAGGGAGGTGCAGCCTCTGGCTCTGGTTACCCAGTAAGGAAAGCCACTCTAATGACTGGCACCTGAGCTGTGTGACTTTTCCCTGGATGGAGCTGAGTCTGGCAGGTCACTTCGCCATTAAGTTCTTGTGACCTGCCAAATGACTCGTTTTATTCTAAGGCCTGAGTTGGAGCTGGCAGCTCTTCCGAGCTTTGTTGGTATCCAAGATGGAGATCACCCGTGCTGGGGCGGGAGGAGTGGCCTTCCCTCCTCTGCTCCCTGAGAAGGAGTGAGGACGTCGGGTTTCTACTAATGCCGAGTCTTGGATCCTGGGTCTTCTCTGGTCTGCAAACTGCAGGATGAAGATGTCTGCTCCTTGTCGGTTCTTGCTGGTGTTGAGTAGAATCTGCTTGCCCACTGGTTCTGGTTCCTTCGTACCGGACTCTCTGTGTGAGCGCTCAGGTATCGCTCCAGCTGCGGACTCCGCGCAACCCTCCCGCAGCCACCGCCGCCGCGGCAGGTGCTGGCAAGCGCTCAGATGTGTCTTCTTGCCTTGGCTTTCCCTCTCTTGTCTAACTCTCTGTCCTGTGATGGCACACTTGGTGTGATTCTCTGGCTTAGGACTGTTCGCTGGAACTCTAAAATGCTTTCTATGTGAGAGCTTGTTCAGATTCCAGCTTCTCCTCCGCCATCTTCCCGGAACCTCTCCTCTTATCTTTTAAAACTGGTATGTTTTAAGACATGAGATTCGACTTGCAAAATGCAGTACAATTGTTAGGAAGTCATTCGGAAATCTCAGTAAGTAAAGGTCGTATGGTGTCACCCTGTTCCCCATGGAATGCTTGCTCTTGTAGACTCTCTACAACCAAAGTAGCAGGAGAATATCCTATCAGAATATATACTATCAGAGGGGGGTTGGAGGGAGGATTTGGGTGACGTGAAGGGAAGGGATGGTAGGGGAAAAACAAAGGATTGGGTAACAATGCTCAATAAGAAATGTACTCACTTCCTTCCTTATGTAACTGTAACCCCTGTGTACAGTGTCTTTACAATAAAAATATATATTAAAAAGATACAAGGAAAACTTCTGTACTTATGGGAAGTTGTATTTATCAGTCAATATCAGTAAGGTATTGGTTTTAGGACCACAGGCATATTAAAATGTTGGATCCTCAAACTTTTTACTTGAACACAGTATATTAGTTACATTAGAATGTGTCCACAACCTAGTTCAGAGTAATTGCTATGAAACATTTTACTACATTTTATGTTTGTAATGGAAAATAAAAGTATATGCACTATCAACAGATACAAATTTTTTCAATTTTTTTGTCTTTTTGTCTGCATTTTGTGGATGGAATTGGGAGAGCAATTTTGAAAAGCTCAAATTTCATCACCAAGAGCTGTCTGCAAAATGTAAAAGGATCTAATACAGCATCTTGAATAGTATGGAACTTCAAGGACTTTTTAGAAGCACAGCTGCTAGATTTCTAATGGAGAGCTTTCATAACCCTTGTGAAACACAAGTCAGAACCTCATTGAAGTGTAGATTTTTTTCCCTCACCTTTCTGTCAAGCTCAGTCATTATCAATCAACATTTAGCTAATCTTGAATAATCCTCTAATAACCAAATGTTGATGGAATGTTCATATGCAGAAAACCTGGGAAGGCAAACTTTTTCCAGTTAAGAGAATCTATATTCTATGCTCCAGAAGAGAGAAAACTAGGTAAGCATCTATTTACAACCTTCTGAATAGTTCTGATTCTGCCCACATCAGTTATCTATCCATACCTGTGATGGAGTGAGAGGATTTTAAAAGAATTTAGTGATCTAAAATTTAAATTTAAATGTGGAATGAATTTAGTTCCAATACATTACATTAAGATATTTAGAAACAAGTGAAAAACCCAAAGGTCTATACGATTTTTTTTTATTGGAAGTGTAGGGATATTGGAAATTGTTTCTCTATATTTTAAGCAACTTGCAAGAAGAATTGGCAAAACACAATTAACATTCGGAGTAGACTTGTCACACTAATTTTTGTATATTGAAAGGAGCACAAGCCTCAACAATATGTAAATGCTATCCTCTTATTTATCTCTAAAGTTTTATGCATCTGGTCCATTAACATTAAAATTTCAAAAAAATTAATTTTTAGCTAATTGTCCAAAGGGGTTTTGCTTCATCATGTCAGTGTTGAATAGAGAATATGTGCATTTCAATGTACAATGCATCTGGATAATTGTCAACCTTTCCATTTTTCTTTCTTCCTTTACCCCAACCCCACATATCCCTTCAAGTTTCCTACTTATATTCTCAGTTATGTATATTGAGTTATATGACTGTATTAGTCCACCATTTCCATCTCCATTCTTCTGCCCTACTCCCTTTATGCCCAAATCTCCCTTTTAAGACTGATTTCAACTTCATGGGATTTTGTTAAATATCTCTACCATTGGTATGTGGCTTTGGGCTTGCCATATCCTCTCTTCCATGTTTGACCTACATAAATGAGGATATTTCTATATTTTTCTAATCTCTAAATGTCTGAGTAACGTCATTAATCTGGGTATCCTTTTCATTTTTTAAATTTCAAATATAATATAAGCTTTGTTTGACTAGTCATTTTCTAAAAATGAGTGATATTCCTGAACACTAATATTTTGGTAACAAATTGAGACTGTAGTAACCTTGATGATAATAGTAACCAATCTATTTTAAGTAGATTGAGATGCAACTAAAGTATTTTCATTATATTTATTTCTTAGTGATCAGTTTTTAATGAATAAATGAGACTTTTCCATCCAGTTTAGGTTAAGAGCTTTAAGTAATGGACTAGATGGTAAGTAAATCCGAAAATGTTTTAGGCTACAGGGGTTCAGGAAAATGTAGGATAAATGGATACTACAGTCTTTTTCCTGATAATAGAATTTGAGGGCAAGTTATTTTATAATGGTTCATGTTAGGGAACAAGAAAACTTCAGAGGAAGAGTCAGAAAATTTGTGGGAATCAGGGCAATCTGAAACTCATTTCCAGAGTGCAAACTGATTAAAACTAGACTATTTTTCTTAAACATTAGAACTGGACTATCATTAGGGTGAAAGTTAGGTTTCAGTTGCAGCTGTGGTTAGTGTTAGCATTAGGGCAATGATAAGTTTAGTGTAAAACTGAAACTATCTTTGAATAACAAGTCATGTTAGAATTAGGATGAATGTGAAATATGAAACTGCTAATTATATTAAGATTAGGATATGGTTAGTGTGAGGGTTAGCCTCAATATTCCAGTTAAGGTTAGGGTTAAAAAATGGCAAGATAATGAGTAAAACTACAAACTATTTTTAGAGAGATTAGTTGAATCAAAGTTAGGATGAATAAATCTAATGTATTTGTATGGCTTTTAGAATCCAAAGGCTATTAGTACTATGGTTAGGGTTACTGTTCTAGTTCAGGTTAGACTTAGGGGTAGGGAAGGGTAATAGGGGTAGGGAAGGGTAAGCTTTAAGGTAAAACTGAGAGTTTTCTGCTAACATTTTCAAGTAAAATAAGTGTGAAATTTAACAAAAACTACAGAGTTTTCCTAATTTTCCTGTTCAGGGTTCAATAGGGTTAAATTTAGAGTTAGGTTTCTAGTAAGGTTTAGATATATAGTTAGGGTTAGGAAGTAGAGTATAATTTAAGTAAACCTTCAACTTCTTTTTAGAGATATAGGAGTTCAGTAAAAGTTAAGATCAGTGGAAGCTATGATAGTTTTCATGATTTGAAGGTTTGAGGTTAATATTCATAATAGGGAATGATTTCAGAGTCCAATTCAGGGAATCTGTAGGATTTGGTGCAAAGTGCAAATAAATCATTTCAAAGACCATGAGTATATATTAGGATATATTTTCCATTAATTTTAAGGTTGGGTTACTATTATCATCAAGATTACTCTCAGGGTTCTGACCAGGATTAGAGTTAGGATTATGGAAATGGAAGGTTGAGAACTTGAGTGACTTACTTCCTTTGTGTATGTATATGCACTTTTCTAAGGTTAGAAGTCAAGGCTTGGGTTCTATCCCTGAGCATTATGCTGTAGGCTAGCATTCTACCACTTGAGCCATGATTCCACTTCCATCTTTCTTTGGCATTGAATTGGAGACGAGAGTCTCACAGATTTTCCTATCCAAGCTGACATTGAACTGAGATCCCAGATCTCTGCCTTATGATTAAAGGTAGGATTAAACTCATGAGCTACAAGTGCCATGGAAAGTGCCTGACTTTTATTGATTGTTTTTACTTTTGTTCAAGATCAACATTGAATTCAATATCTGAAAGCATTGCTCACTAGGTAACAAGTTGCCGCTTGAGCCATATCTCCAAAAATGATTATCTTAAATAGCTGGAAATCATTAAATTTTCTTCAGATGATATGTATCATTAGTGTTGTTCTAAAAGTTATCCTAACCAAAACAGATTTGTAGACCCTAGAGGTGATCTGAGCAGATTTTTATGGTTGGCTTCTAATTGCATAATATTTTAGGGACATGATTTTTAAATTATTGTTTTAAGTAGCAAAGGAGTTAGTAAACAAGGCAGTTTCTGTGTACAATATATCTTGATCAATGCCAACCCTTTCAACATTCACATCCTTCCTCTATGCACCTCTTCCTTCACTCTTCTTAATTTTGTAAGATATTTACTGGATTACTCTGTGCACTTCCCCCATTTTCTCCTGGTCATTCTTGTACCTTTTCCCCCTTCACCCCTGTTTTGACTAGCCACTTACATGTGATCCAGCAACTCTACTCCTAGGCATTTACCTGAAAGATTACAAACCAGGATATAGTAAATATTTCAGCACAACCATGCTGACTGAATCAGCCCAGCTACCCCTCAAGAGAGAAATGATTCAAGAAAATGTAATACACACACACACCACACACACAAACACACACACACACACACACACACACACACACACACACACACATAGAGGAAATCCTACTTACCCATCAGAAAGAGTATTGTACTATTTGTATCTCTCATTTCTCCTTTCTTCTGCCTGGTATCCCATTGTTGTCGTACTGTCCCCGTACTGCAGTAAGTGACACATGCAAACTGATGTAAAAGATTGTCAGTGTTATCGCCTAGCCATAGATTCCTAAATATGAGTTCTATGCTCATTCTTTTTGTTTATTCATGCCTTTGAGTAGTGATTGCACAGTTTCATTTGTACCATTTGCTACACAGAAAAGAGATGAACCACGTGTATGTATATATATATATATATATGCACATACATGTATATACATACATACATGGATATTTGTACACATATAGGTATATATTAAATACTTGAATACATTTTATATTTTTGAGAATTATCGAGCTAACAAAAATCACATGCATTTTGCTTCTTATTCAATTCTTTCAAAGCCTAAATAACTTTGTCTCCTTTGAATACATAATTTTAAAGGGAATATCACCATCTCTAATCTTTCAGTGGCCTTGAAATTAGATGTTCAAATGAGAAAAAGTTATTTAGGCTTTTTGGTGGAAGAGAGGAGTATTACTAGGGTTCTATTCAGGTGTTCTCTGCTTGCTAGATAGGACTTTATTTTTATAGCAACAAGCAGCTCAATTACTTTTGCCATACTTCTAGTCCATTTTATTTACTTGAAATTTTGAACTTTTTGCCCGGTCTGATCTTAGATTGACTGAATGATCTTAGATTGCTTCTTATGTCTCCCACACAATTAGCTAGGATTGCAGATGTGAACCACTATGGCCAGCTCATTGTTGAGATGGATGTCTTGGCAGTTTTTTTCTCTGGCCTGGCCTCATTTCTGCTTCCTGATCAGCTGGGTTTACAGATGTAGGCTACTATACTAAGTGTACATGACACCTTTATTTAAAAGAGGTTTTGATTGAAAAATAAAGTATAGAGGGGTTATAGCTACATGAGCAAGGTAATGAGTAATTTTCTATTAAGCCTTGCTACCTCTTCCCTTGTTTTCCCCTACCCTTCCTTCCTTCCCACCTGCACAATTACTCCTCCACTCCCACCTTCCCCTCTTCCCTGCGTAAATTGCAAATTTCCTTTTTCAACATAGTGTATTGTGTATCTCATTGCTACAATGGGTCAGCCTGTATCCCTATTTAAACAATTTGTTTTTTCCCTTCCCCTCCTAAAGCTAGAGAATTGTGTATACAAGATACAGGGCACTGACACCGAATACAGAGAAAACAGGGGTTATACCATGGTGGAGGAACATACAAAGAAACAAAAATATCAGATGTTATATTATAAATCCCTACCTTGTAGTTCAATTTGCTTAAGAATATGTTATCTGGTCAAATGTACATAGTTTTTGAACTTTTATTCTTGTCCCAGATATATACTACTTATTGCAAATAAGGGAAACTATAGGACCTATGATTTTTTGGGTCTGACTTATTTCAGTTAATATAATTTTTTCCAAGACTCCACTTAGAGCTCACCCAGCAATCCCACTTTTGGGCATTTACCAAATGATCAAAAACAAGAACATACTAAGCTACCAGCACAACTATGTATATTGCAGCATTATTTACAATAGCTAAGATATCAAACGGACTCAGACGCACCTCAGTAGATGAATGGATATATACTTATATACATATGTATGGAATATATACATATATACCTATGTATATATATACATATATATGTGCCACACTTTCTTGTAAATATATGCATATATATATGCTACACATATATATGTATATGTATTTATCTATATATATACATACATACATATATGTGTATGTATATACATACACATATATACATACACATATATGTATGTATGTATACATACATACATATACATATATATATATATGAATTATATTCCTGCATCAGAAAGAATGACATCATCCCATTTGTTAGGAATTGGAAAGATGTGAAAAAAATATAGTAAGTGAAATAAGCCAGGCCCAAATATCCATAGGTCCCATGGTTTCCCTTACTTGAAGTAACTAATACAGGGTAGCATATAATCATATAAGATGTTGTTAAGTGAAATGAATCCCAAGATAAGGACACAAATGATTTTTATTCCACAGGCTTCTTATCTTTGTATAATCCCCCACATAAATTTGGAAGGGAGTTGTGGTTCAAGTATAGATCACCACCAGTTAGGGAAAAAGCTTAAGTGAGAAGGTAAGGTTTAACCACAATATCAGAGTTTAAACCACAATATCAGCACTCAAATAAGTTTATTTCTTTCTTTGAGGTTTTTATTAAATTGCTCAGAAAATAGCAACATTATATTTTTGTTTAACAGTACTATTAAAATCATGTTATATTTATTGATGTTATTCTTTATTTTCCTAAATTTTACTTACTCATTTATAATATCCAGTAATGAAAAGAGATGAATACTGTTTCTCAAGTTTTTATGACAGTTGAGTATGAATGAAAGATGCATACAAGCAGTTTGTACTGAAAATAGATATTTGAAAGCTCTTCACATAAATAAATGATAGTTGAAGAAGCTGTGGGCATGTATGAAATAAACTAAAGAAATCACAAGGAAAGATAAGGTATGATTCTGGAAACCACACAATTTTGGAAGAAAAAAAATGGAAAATATGTAGCTTCTGGTAAGAACTTTGTAACCCACCTATACATTTGATTCCTTATTTCTAGTGGAAGGCATTTCAGTTAACTTTATTTTACAAAGTTAAACATGATTGACATTTAATATTAACTGGCCTCGGTCTCAAGTAAGCTATTATTCTAACCAGGCGCCAGGAACTCATGCCTATATTCCTAGCAATACAGAGGGCTGAGATCTCTAGATCCTAATTCAAAGCCAATTTGGAGAGGAAAGCTGGTGAGTCGTTTCTTTTCAATTAACCACAAGAAAACTGGGAGTGGCACTGTGGCTCAAAGTGGCAGCACTAGCCTTGAGTAATAAACCTCAGAGACAGAACCCAGGCCCTGAGTTCAAGCTCTATGAAATTATTCTTATCAGGATTTCTCTAACTTGTTTAGAAGAATGTTTTAAACTTAGGGATTTTTTATTTCATGTTGTCAGCATTGATTTTTAAGATGTGTAGAGAAAAATTATTTATAGTCAGAACTGTTTTGTATTGTTTTCTATTACACATTGCCTCTACACCCAGACATCAGCAGGAAAGTAGATGGCCAAATCCTGACTGTTGGTAATGTATATGGATATGTGTTTCTTTTAGCAAAGAAAAAAATTATGAATTGGTAGCCCTTATATATAACACCTTAATAGTAATTATATAATTACTATTATTACTAGTATTTTTTTTGTCAGTTGTGGGACTTGAACGCTAGGCCTGGGCATTGTCCCTCAGTTCTTCAGCTCAAGGCTTGCAAAAGTGCCAGTTCACATTTTCTGACCCTTAAGTTGGAGATAAGGGTCTCACAGACTTTCCTACCAGTGCTAGCTTTGAAAAGAGACCTTCAATCTCAGCCTCCTTAGTAGCTAGGATTACAGGTGTGAGCCACTAGCACCTGGCAGTATAATTATTTTGAAAAAGAAAAAAACCCACGATTGTGTCCTTAAAAATTCACAATATAAGGTGAAGGGTAAACAAAGGAGGAGGCTGCAATGCTTGTTAAGAAATGTATGCATTATCCTGCCCATGTAATTGTAGCCCCTATGTACAGTATGTTCTCAAATAAAATAAAATAAAATTAAAAAAAAATTTACAATATGGCAAGTGTATCTGTAACATAAGTTGTATCAAGGAACCATCGGCAGCAATCATTTTCAGATCTCACTATGTCCTGTCCAATGCCAGATAATATTTCATTAATTTATTTTATTTTTTCCTAACAAAGTTTATTATGAATGTACAACAGCACGAATTTCTATCGAGTATAAAGAATTATTTAGCCCTGGTGCTTGAAATCAGGGAGTAGGCACTCTCTCTGAGCATCTTTTGCTCAACGCTAGCACATTACCAATTGAGCCATAGCACCACTTCCAGTTTTTCTGCTGATGTCATACTGAGGAATCAAATTAAGTGCGTCATGCATGCTTCCCTAGCACTCTACTACATTCCCAGTCATTGAGTCTTTTGTTGTTGTTGTTTTAAGATAGCATTTTACTATGTGTCCTTATGTTGGCCTAAAATTTAGACTAGTCCCAAGCCTACTCCTAAATTAGCCTCCCAAATTCAGAGATTACAGACATTGACCATCATATTCAGCCCACGATTCTTTGTGATACTCTTTTCAGAAATAGAAAGAGTTATTCTGTCTTCCTTGGATTGGATGTTTTTTTCTGTTAATCACTGTTAATCACATTCCTTGTCCTGGTATGTCGCCCCTTCTAGATCAATAGAAATATTTCAGGTTCTGATCTTGAAAATGATCCTTGCCATCCAACAACATCACATTTTTGTGAAAAGCACTAGCTGGCTTAATGAGCATAGCAGCCAGCTGGAGCTCAGCTATCTGATGGCCTTAGGGTCCAACAATGCAATCATTACTGTGCACCGGATGAAAACTGTCACATGTAATTTTGATTTATTCCATACAATTCTCAACTACTTGCCATTCTCAATTTTGTATGCTTTAAATTCTGTTAAACATTAATTACTATTTCGTCATTCTCACAAGTAACATATATGTCTTACTTTAAAATGTATTCAAACATGCAAAAAGTTATCGTACTGCTGTCCACCAGTGGCTCATATTTTAAAACCTAGCTACTTTAGAGGTCAAAAACTGAGGATCCTGGTTTAAAACAGCCCATGCAGAAAATTGTGAGATATTTCTCCCATTAAGAAACCAAAATCCAGGGCTGGGAAGGTGGCTCAGTGGTAGAGTGCTTGCCTTGCATGCATGAGGCCCTGGGTTCGATTCCTCAGCACCACATAAACAGAAAAAGCCGGAAGTGGTGTTGTGGGCTCAAGCAGTCGAGTGCTCACCTTGAGCTGAAGAGCTGAGGGACAGCGCCTAGGCCCAGAGTTCAGGTCCACAACCGGCAAAAAAAAAAAAGGAAAAAAAAATCCAGAAGTGGAGATGTGGCTCAAGTAATAGAGTGTCAGTTTTGAGCAAAAAGACTAAGCAAGAATAATATGTCTACTTCTGACTCCATTATTTACTTATGGAACACTCACACCCACTCACACACACACACACAAACACACACACAATTTACAAAATATACACATTCTTCTAGACTCTCCTTCTTGAGCAGTACTCAATGCCATTAACTTAATGCATGTTTTCTCTAAATTATTTTGGTAGGGATTAAAGTACACTTGTATTACGATACTGCACTTTTTGTACTTTTTGTTGTGCAATTTTTTGGTACTTATGTAAGAAAACAGTGTTTTGTGAAGACTAACCAGAAATAAGTGTGTCGGTAAATAGGTAGGTGGCAGGTAGACTGAAACTTGCATATAATACCACTTGAAATTTTATTTCTCCAAGTTTAAATATATATACATATGTACGTGTTTAAAAGTTCTGCCAAAATTTTATTTCCATTAACAATGATCTATTTGTTCCATTATATAAATTTATAGAATTTCTTTTATTTAGAGACAAGATTCTGCAATTAAGACCAGGCTTTCTTCAACTCCTAATTCTCATGTTTCAGGTTCCTGACTATTGACTGTAACAGTACTTGTGACGGAATCTACAGTCAAACTGTTAGACCTGGAAAGGATAGATTGGGAAGCCATCTCAAACAGCAATCAAAAAGCTGAAAACTGTGCTCTGGGTAGGTCAAACAGTCAAGGGAAGACAAGAGTATGAGTTATTACCTCAAGAGTATTTAAGTGTGAGCTGTTGGACACTATAAGATTAAGACTTTGGAGACAAGATGGATGTCTGTGCTATGGTTGTAATGACTATTGCTCCCTTCGGCTCTCTAACAAAAAGGGATTTATCATTATGTATACAAACAATACCTCATGTTAATAGTTGTAACCACAAGCTAGATTGATGCCTTAGTTTGTGGACATACCTGTAGGCACTGACCACCTCCCACCCCTGTAGTAGAATGAATATAAAGCATGTTAAGCAGGATTTTGGGATCCAGAAGCTGGCAATGAGGCTGTGGGTCGTCTGGTGTCTTCTTTCCTATCACTTCCTGTGATTTCTCAGATTTTTGGCCAGGTATCCCATCATGTTTGCTGTTCCATGGTTGTTGTTAGTTTCAGTATTGATATTCTGATCACCTCAAAACAAACTATGGAAAAACACCTCGTTGAACAAGATTCAGAAGTGTATAGGAGCATCTCGAAAGATAGCAAACATCAGCAGTCATCCTCTGATTGTCTAGCAAGAAAGTAAAATTCAGAAGTATCTTTATTTTTAATAATATAAAGAGATGGATAATTGTCTTTTTGTATATTTTGTACTTGATATTGCATAAATTTTCAGAAAAATATATACATTGTGAAACAATGTTAATTTATTCATAGGTTACAAAACCACGTCACTGGAGTAATGACCTAATGTCTTATCTTTGTTGACTGAATCAGATTTAGATGAGTGTGAATTGCCTAAATATGAACATTTCTCCATGAAACTCAACAACATAGGATGAAGTGTGAGGGTCAGGCCATTCCATACCTCTAAGGATTTTACATATGTTAGCGTAATATACACTCACACTGCTTAGCACTAATGGCATATTGCTGTGTCATAATTGTCTTTATATAAGAATTACGCTAGAGCTTAAAGTA
Organism: Dipodomys merriami; assembly: GCF_024711535.1. Taxonomy (NCBI): domain Eukaryota; kingdom Metazoa; phylum Chordata; class Mammalia; order Rodentia; family Heteromyidae; genus Dipodomys; species Dipodomys merriami. The sequence continues at coordinate 1,055,002 of NW_027203827.1, forward strand.
GAATGATGGGCTGTACATTTTCAAAGCAAGAATGATGATCACCCCCTGCAATTATTCTCAGTGGAGAATCCTTCCTATACATTTTACTGACTTAGCTTCTACTCTATGCTTTACCATTATCAGGGAGGGTCACACTGTATCAAGCTACAATACTGCGGCAACCCTAGCTCCCTTTGAATTTTACCTCCAATCTTGATCCTAAGGTCAACTCTGCAACTCTAATCACATAGTTAGTGGTCACCCGAACTTTTCAAGCCTGGTTAAAATTTCAGCTATCATTGCTCATTGCCAGGGTTAAAGATCTCACTACTTTAGATTTGTTGTTTATCTTCTTGTATTTCCAACACTGCCTTTGAAGTTGGTTTTTGAAGTAGAGCTTTTAGTTTGCATTTGATTTATGGAGGTGTTAGTGATGCCAGTTGAACCGCATATATTATAATGTAAGTAATTTGATGTTTTGGTATATGAATTTAATTTTGGCAGTTGAGGAAGTGAATACACATCACTCACAAAAGTTTATTTATGTGTATTGGTATTGCTTTATTGTGAGCTTCCTAAAAGCCAGTCATGAGAGAACATGTCCCTAATCCCATCACTTCTGTCACTGAGACAAGGCTTGAAATGTCCAGACCACTTGGCACTTCATAGTGAGAACCTTGCTACAAAGAAGGGGAGATAATAGCAAAAAGAGAAAATGAATCTTCCAACAGTTTTGTTATATGTGCTTTACACGTAGCCATTAAGACCAACATAATACTATTTTTATGATTTCTTACCTACTCTTTCCCTGTTCTGAGCTGTTTTATTTATGGATATCTAAGAAATCATGTAAGAATCATATAAGAAATATACAAATCATATAAGAAATCATAAAAAGTAGATTGTTAGGGATATATAATCCAAAAGGAATAATTTCAGGAAACTATTAAGAACATAAAATATAATGCACACCTAATATTTTCTCTTTGTTGAAAACATCAGCAGTTTTAGTTTATTTATTCTGATAACAAAGATTATAAACTAAGTTACAATAGTATTCCAAATGGAACACACAACTAGAAATATGAAGGGTAGTACTAAAGAATGCTACTAAAGAATGAAATTTAGGCAGAACTACTTCAGAGTAAAAGCCACAGGACAGCCCTAACATTATTTCTTTGTTTCATATGAAGACAAGACTCTTTTTTAATAAAGACAAATTTTCACAGATATTAATATCAATTGGGTATATATTTCTTAAGGCCTTCAGGAAGGATGCTGTGACCATGTTGATGGAAATTGACTTCTCTGGGATCTAGTACAAAATGTGCAGACACCATTCCAAGCACTGCACCTGCATTAGTGTAATTTTATGCTTATGACAGTTCTTCAAGTTAGGAAATTAATTATTTTTTATTTTTTTATTATTATCTTTTAGTCAGTCATGGGACCTAAACTCTGGGTGCTGTCCCTCAGCTCTTCAGCTTAATGCTAGCACTCTACCACTTGAGCTACAGCACCACTTCCGGCTTTTTCTGTTTATGTGGTGCTGAGGAATCGAACCCAGGGCCTCATGCATGCAAGGCAAGCACTCTAACCCTGAGCCACCTTCCCAACCCTAAGAATTTTATTAAAAGCAGAAGTAGGCAACAAGGCCAAACAAATTTTCCAAGTACCTAAGACTAACCAGATGTAGACCCATAATTCAAATCCAGGTTTTTACCAGGCATATCTGAGAATATTCTGACCTTTCAAGAGCTATTGAGTAGATGATCTCACATTTTCTTCCTAATTATGGTTATAACGGCAATAACATTGCTACAGAATATAAGTATTTTAAATGAAAGGGTCTGGGTAATGACATTGTAAGTGATTTTTATTCCAAATGAAATAACTGAATGAACATCATTCAGTTTCCACTGTTTATTATTCCAGGAGTAATTGTTAAGGAGAACAAATACATGTCAAAGACAGCTGTATTGATGATGAACACAGGCTTTTATCATTAAGTACCTTGAATACACAAGGAATAATTTGCTATGGATATATAATACAAAATGAATAATTTTTTTGACTAGTTTCTTCCTTGTTGTACCAAAGAAAATTTATTCCCTATTCTAAAACATATATCAATTTAATGGATATTAGTGTTATCAGTATAAAATTGGTGTGCATAATATATGCAATATATTATATAACATAAGAATGATATATATAATATGAATAATTACTGATACTTTATAACTACTATAAATAATACATGTATAAACTGGTTTTAGTATTATACTGTGAAGGATACAAGTAATGACATCTTTATTTAAATACATGTATTTGTATGTTTTAGTTACATAATTTATTTTTGTGCCAGTACTGAGGCTTGAACTATACTCTGGATGTTGTCCCTGAGCCATTTCACTCAGAGTGGCTTCATATATCTATCCTCAGATCTTGGCCCCTAAGTAGCTGGGATTACAGACATGAGTCATGTTATATTTTTAATTCCATTCATGGCATGTTCTTACATAATTATTTTTGAATGTTCAATTATATTACAACATTTCATTTCTAAACCATTTCAGGACAAATAACTAATTATTAGATAAAACTATATGTTACATAAAATTCTAAGGACCATACTTTGCTATCAATTTTCAAAGATATTTCTAGTTTAATTCCTGGACAGACAAGTAGAAAAATTAAATTATGTGTGCATAATATATGTATTGTTATATTACATAACATATAAATGATATATTTGTAATATATGCATAATTAGTGATATTCTATAATTGCTATGAATAATATTTGTATAAAACTGGTTTTAATTTAATACTGTGAAAGATACAAGGAATGTCAACATCCTTATCTTGCCTCTTTTTCAACTGTATACAAACTATGTTACAAACATATATCTTCAAGAAAGCTCACCTTTGTAATCACATATGCACCTTCAAATATTCTCCTCATCACTATAAACATCCTCTAAGATTGGCTACACTTATCCACTAGAATCATCCTACAACAGCAAACACTGTTATACTTTCTGAATAAAGTTGCTCCTCCTCATCTTCATCAACTTCCAGTAACTTCAGTGAAGAGCATTTTCTCCCGCTTTGCCTTAGGCGATATCATCCTTTGTTATTTCCCAGCAAAGAAATTGTGGCTTGCAGGCTTGAGCATTTGTACATTCATAGCTTCTTTTGTTGTGATTTTTTTCCTTTCCTTTCTTGGTAAGAGAGCTGGAATAACAAAAAGCATTTAAGGCAATGTGTTTTAGTGTAAATGAAAACATACTGATTTGAAAATATTAGAAATATTCGTTCTTTTTTATTGTGAAAATACTGTACAGAGGGGTTACAATTAGATGGGCAAGATAATGAGTACATTTCTTATGAAGCATTGTAGCCTCCTCCTTTGTTTCCCCTTCCCATCCCTTCCAAGCCTCCCCCCGTCCTCCTTACCTAATCCTCCCCCCCATAAAAGATGTAAAGTTCATTTTCAACATGACAACTTGTACTTCTCATTGTTGCAACGGGTCCACATTTATCCTTATTTAAACGACTTGTTTTTCCCCTTCCCCTCCACAAATTTTACCAACATCAAATACAGTGAAAGCAGGGGTTATACTGTGGGGGAGGGACATACAAAGCAACAAAGAAATAATCTTACAAATGCGTTAGAAACAAATGCATGAAAGAAAAAAAAAATTTGAATACATATCTTAGGGTTCATTTTCCTAACATCACTTTTTATCTGACCTTTTCTGCTTGACTCTTACATATACTAGATATTGCAAATAAGGGAAACTATGGGATGCCCCTCAGTAGATGAATGGATCAAGAAAATGTGGTATATATACACAATGGAATTCTATGCCTCCATCAGAAAGAATGACATTGCCTCATTTGATAGGAAATGGAAAGACTTGGAAAAATTATATTAAGTGAAGTAACCCAAGCCCAAAGAAACATAGGTCCCATGAAATATTAATTCTTTAAATTTATTTTTCATTCAAATATAATAAGGGTGATTTTAGTGGTGCATGCCATTAAATCTAGCTATTTAGAAGGCTGAAAACAGAGGATCATAGTTTCAAGCTAGACTAGTTAAATGGACCATGACACACTTATCTTCAACTAAAAACCAAAAAAGCTAAAAGTTGAGCTGTGATTCAAATGGAAGCCTGCCAGCCTGAGCAAAAAGGAAAAGTAAAAGAACCTAGGCTCTGAATTTAACTCATAGTACTAGCACACATATTTTATGTATGTATGGTTCCTAAAATATTCTGTGAGTTAATTTGTTGAAACCTGGTCATAGATTAAATATGAGGTGTGAAAAGTACGTAAGTTCGAAATGACTGCAGGTATTTTGACAAGACAACTAGAAGAGTTATCACTTAATTAAATAGTAATGAGGAATAGGTATGTATATAAATATCAAAGCTCACTTTGGGATCTTTTTAGATTGTTAAAATCAGTAGCTAGTTGTCAGTAAACAGGATGCTATTAAGGACTTGAATTAAAGAAAAAAACAGAGCTGGATAGAAAAAAACAGAAATAATTACATGTATTCAGTGATAACAACCATGAGAATGAACATTACAGAACTAAGCCTTGGGCCAAACATAGCTAATAGTTTAAGTAAAACACGGCCACAATATTGTGTCTTGATTTACCTAAGTAAAAACAGGTCAATATTTGGAAAGTTTTTTTTTGGACATGTGGTTGATGTGACAATTACTGACGTTTGTTCAAGTGTCAGTAGAAGGGTACAGTTTTAGCACAATGATAGAAATCTTTCAGGGATCTGGTAAATTTTCCCTCTGTCTTCAATTTCCTTTTTTTCTGAGAACTAAAATATCGTTACTGGAAGCCAGTCCCAAATTGTGCCTTTTCCAAGTTATCAGATATTCCGTGCATCACATGCCCAAATAATAGAGAATGGGAACAGGTCTACATTGAGCACTCACAGTAGACAGGTCTCTGGAATTTCTCAGGAAGAGCTTTCTGCCATTGTGGGATGGATAGGGGTGGATAATATACAAAACAGATATCATAGATTGAAAGTATTGTGCTAAGTTGACACCTGAGATATTGGATATTTTAACTGCATAGTATTGGTTTTCATGAATCAGTTAATCAGATTTTTTACACAATATTATGTTACTAGACTGTGGAATGCATGTTTATTGCATTTACTTTGTATAACATATTTTGAAATTTGGTATAAATCGTTCATCAATTTTTTTGGTATATGGATTACTCCTAGTTGTCAATAGTGAGGAAATGCCATGGAACTTTGTAACTTGAAGTCTTATGTTGCCATGTATCATATCCTATTTTCCTTTTACGGAGTTGGTAAAAAATTATATGTAATTTATTTTTTATTTTATTTCTTATCTATTACAGAATTTGAACTCAGAGCCTGGGCACTGCTTCTGATGTCTTTTGCTCAAGGTTAGCTCTCTACAACTTCGAGGCACAGAATCAATTTTAGTTTTCAATGATTAATTGGTGAAAGGCGTCACGCGGGGACTTTTCTCAACCTGGATTTGAACTGTGATTCTCATATTCCAGCTTCCAGATTAGCAAATATTACAGGCATGAGCTACCTCCACCCGGTTATACGTAATTTAAACTGTAATTTCTGAAGTGTTTCATCCTACATTGAATATTTTTTCTTACGAGCTTTCTAATAAATATGTAATCTATTCAATTTTGAAAAGTACTGTGTACCTCCCACTTATTTGTGGCATTTCTGAAATCCAAGTTTCTTGTGTGTCAGGGTGGATACTTTTGCCTGTAATAAGTATGTTGAACACATAACATCTGGCTACTTACAGAACAAAGGATGTGAAGCTAGAGTAGCCAGATAAAGAACTTCCAGGACAATTCAATGGCAACTCATGTACTCTCTGTGTAGGTGAATAGGCAGCATAGAAAAGAAATTCTTATATTTGAAAGTGATTGAGTGTGTGTGCACATAGGTGTTCACTTATTTATCTGTTATTATAGTTTTAGATATATTCACTAGTACAAAACAATATTTCATATATATATATATATATATATATATATATATATATATATATATATATATATATATATATATGCAATAACAGTTTCCAAAATCCAGGGAACCACCTCCATGGGCATTGCTTTCCTAGGTTGCTCTTCAGGTAATAAGAATGAAACTTGGAATTGTCCTGTGGTAGAGAAATTACTCAGAGATTCAAGCATTTTTCTTTTAATATGTTGCTTTTTCCTAACTCTAAAATTAGGAAGTCTGTTAATATATATGTTATATTATAGTATATTTAATATATTATATATAATGTATAATATATTGTTTATTATGAAATATATTTCATATAATACCTGAGAATATTATATATTTATGAGGAAAATTACAACAAACGTATCAGTCCATACTTTCCTAGCCATGATTAGCTTCAGTACAGTTAGGCACATTACATATCAACAGGAAAATTCTACTGAAGTTCTCATCAACTTGAGCTAGAAAAGAATTCCTGTAAAAGAAGCCTCTACTCAATTATGAGAAAAGATATGTTTCGAAGTTTAGTTTAGTTATTTTGCTTTGTTTTGTTTTGTTTTTATGGCCATTCATGGGGCCTGAACTCTGGGCCTGGGCGCTGTCCCTCACCTCTTCAGCTCAAGGTTAGTGCTCTACCACTTGAGCCATAGCTCCACTTCTGGCTTTTTCAGCTTATGTGGTGCTGAGAAATAGAACCCAAGGACATGCATGCCAGGCAAGCATTCTACCACTGAGCCACCAACCCAGCCCACATTTGCAAGTTTTTGAGAAGAGACATTTGGCATTTGCTTTGCAGCCTTGATTAGTCATGAATAGATATCATTTTGCTCCAAATTTTGTCTCCTTGTAGGTTCCGTAAACAGTTACACATCAGCCTCATTCCATCACATATCTTTAAGTCCTTCTTTTATTTCTTTTTATCATTATTGTTTTGTTGTTGTTGCATTTCTGATGCTGAAGATTGAACTCATGGCCTAGGCAGTGTCCCGGAGCTCAATGCTAGTGCTCTACCACTTGAGCCATGTACCACTTCTGGCTTTTTCTGTCTGGACATGCTTTGAATCATCATACTCAGATGTCAGCCTCCAGGGTAGCTAGGATCACAGGTGTGAGCCACCAGTGCCAAGCAAGTTCCTCTGTTTTAGATATTATTCTAAAAGCCTCCTATCCAATGTCACTCCTAAGATAGTAAATGGACCTATGCCAATAGTTCCTTCACACTCTCATCTCCTGTTATGGCTATGGTGTATCTTTTGCAAATTATATTGAAACTACTTCACTGTTCTCTTCCTAACCCATGATTCTAGATGTGTTAGTAATAATTACTTAAATTTAATGGCTATAAACCCTAAATCTCTCAATTATTAATTTCTTTAATTCTTTGAATATGATTATTTTTCAATACAAATATGAGCTTATACTCATCTTCTTGAATTTACCCCTTGGCACGAGCAGTGCCTGGGCCTATTCTACCTCAAATGCAAGAGGTTGGCAAAAGAATAGCCTACGGTATTCCTGCCTAAGAGTCAGGACAAGTAATTGAGTGCCTAAAAGAAGCAATGCATTCCTGGCATGAGAAGGGGTGGGAGAGACAACAGCCTAGAGAGCAACCTGACAGTCACAACATTTAACAACTTCTCCTTTGGGAAAACTGATCTCCTGCAAAGTGACAGTGAGATAACTCATCTAGTGAATTTTCATATATGAAGGATGTTGTCATGTCTCACTACACAACTTACTTGTAGTCAAAGAGAGGGTCATTCTTTTGTGTCCTCCTTAGGCCCAGTCTCATTTTATCTCCATCTTAGACTTTGCCCAGACTCTATTCTTACCAGAAGGTCCCTGGTGAGGAGGAATGTATGATCTCTTGGCTTTTGATTAGCCCTATGGGAACTGAGGCCACTTTTAATTTTGATCCTGTTCATTTTGACAAGGCTGTGGTGGGTGATGAGAAAGCTCATTCTCTGAATTGTTCCCTATTACCAAATCTCTTCAGAGAAAGTCAAGGAATGACATAGTCTGCCTGAGGGAGTGAGTTTCTCCATTTCCAAAGAGGACAATTAATACCTGATTATGAGGCTTACATGGTGATCCTTCCCCAGATCCTCCGAACAGGAGTGGATGTGACCTCAGACACCAGGCCATCCTCATAGTTCTTCAGCTCTTTCTCATGCAACTAAACGCCACAGGACTTGAGTTGACAATCAAGAATAAATGAGAGTAGCAGAATCATTGGCATGGGGAGGAATTAGGAACTCTGGGTGAAAAAAGGGCTCAGAAAATCTAGTATCACACATCATTTGGGAATCACATCACAAGATTATGGAATAAAAGTAATAAATTGCTACCTAAATTAGTAACTCCACTGCTCTGACTACATTACAAGTGTTCTCTCCAAAGGTAGCTGTCCTATTTTAATGAGGAAAAAGGAGAACATTCTTTCCTCACAAAGTTCTACTATGTGTCTTCTTCCATAAACCAGGTTGTTCTTACCCTATACTTGTCGGTTACTTTCCTTTGCTGGATTCAATCAATGACACTTGAAAGTATTATCATCTTCAGACATGTAATTACATTTTGTTTTAATCCATTTGTTATAAAATAAAACAAATTTTGGGGAAAATATGACTATGCTATATTTTCTTCCATGCCATAGTTATTAGAAGTTATTAAGTATTATTTTAATAGTTTCATTATTAAAACTTGAGGAAAATGTTTGGTTACTGATAGCACTAATTAGTTGCACCTTTTTTTGGTATTTTTCCATATCTGTATATTTGTTATTAAGCTTCTAACATTGTATTTTCCCCCTACTGTTGCCTTCTTAAAATTGCCTCAAATTATAAAATCTATATGATGATCTGTATGTGTTCATTGACATATTTAAATTTTTATCTAATATGCACATTTTATATGATATTTTCATCCTATTGTAACTGCTCTGAAATCAATAAGGAAGTCCTTCATTAAAGAAAAAACAAAATACCACAAAACTCAGTGAAATTAGGATTAGATATCTATCCAGAAATATTTAGCAATGATAAAGTAGAAACATCCACTTCTCTTATATACCAAAACATGTTTATAGCTATGAAAGGTGCATTTTCTTTATTCTCTCTTTATGGAACATCCAGGTTGATTACACAGTTTGGTTGCTATGAATATTGCTGCCATGAACATGTTTGTTCATATTGATTTATATTCTTTCAGTATGGATCCAATTTGCAATAATGGTCTTCAAGATATGTGTCTTTTTTGTATCGAGTAAACTTCCATCATGATCTCCATATGGGTTGCACTAGTTTACAATGCCACACCACCAAACACAGTTCCTGATTTATTTCAACCTCTCCAGGAGTTTGTTTATTTGCGTGGTGATAGCTATTCTGGTGTGTAAGTTGGGATCGCAGTGACTTTCCTTTTTATTTTCCTATGTATTTCCTATGTGGATAAGAATCTCAAACATTTCATTTATTTACTAAACACATTGGTAGTTCATTTTTGATCAATGTCTTTCTTTTTCTTTTGGTATTTGATCAATTTTTAAGTTTTATAATATTTGATTTTTCCCATTCCAAATACTCACTTTAGTAAGAAGATTTTTTTCATTACAGTGGTGTATTGCTTGGATATTTTGATTTTGTGAAGGCTAAGAGAATTTGATGTTGTTCTCTCAGTCAAATTATAAGCATGTAAAAATGAAGTGAACCTGATTAAATGAAGTTCTTTCTGCACATTTTCTCCGGTACAGATTTCTCTGATTTAAGAAATGTATATTTTATGTCATACTGGATGCCTAACTAAGTCTGTTTGTGTGGATGATTCAGTAAGAATTGCAGAATTCGCCACATAGATTTTGGAGCAAAGGGTTACAGCTGGTAACATTGCAATGATTTAGAACACAGCTGAGGCTGAAGCTGTGATCCCTTCTACCTGTGTTCAGCCCCCAATCTCTTCTAATACACCGCTCATGTCCCATGCGGCAGTTTCTTTTTCTAACCGAAATGTTTCTAAAGCTTCATGTTATTCTTGCCTCCTAGTATGCCAACATGAGGGGAGTGAAAGCAAGCAAGGCAGATGTGACAGAGGAATTTATTTTTTAAAATTGTGCAAATACCATACAGAGGGGTTACAATTACATGGGCAAGGTAATGAATACATATCTTATCAAGCATTGTGTCAGCCTCCTTTGATTCCCCTTCCCATCCTTTCCCAACTCCCCACCCCCACCCAGCGGTCCCCCTTCAGACCCCCCTCCCGCCAAAGTTGTAAAGTTCATTTTTCAACATAACGTCTTGCACATCTCATTGCTGCAATGGATCCACCTGTATCCCAATTTAAATAATTTGTTTTTTTCACTTCTCCTGCACAAAGTATGCCAACATCAAGTGCAGTGAACACAGGGGGCATACCGTGGCAAAAGGACATACAAAGCAACAAAGAAATCATCTTATAAATATGATAGAAGCAATCACAAGAAAGAAAAAAAAAATGAGTTCTTATCTTGGGGTTCATTTCGCCTAACATCAACTTATCTGACAGTTTTTGCTTGTCTCAGACATGTACTAATTATTGAAAATAAGGGACCTATGCTTCTTTGGGCCTGGCTTACTTCGTTTAAAAAAAATTTTGGTTGGTTTTGGGGTTTGAACTCTGGGCCTGGGCACTGCCCCTCAACTCTTTAGGTCAAGGCTAGCACTATCCCACTTGAGCCACAGTGTCACTTCCAGCTTTTACAGTGTCACTTCCATCTTATGTGGGGCTGAGGAATCGAACCTAGGGCCTCATGCATGTAAAGCAAGCACTCTACCACTGTGCCACCTTCACAGCCCTGGCAGAGGGTTTTTATCTGAAGATCCATCACACTTCGGAGCTTCTGGCTGAAAACTCCAGAAAGACAAAAGTGAAGAAACACTTAAGAGAAAATGTAAAACAGAAAGCCACAACGTTTAACCCTAAAACCAGTTTCTAGAATAAGGAGACTCAAGAACTGGTGTCACCTGAGGAGAAAGAGGAAATATTCAGGAAGAATGAGAAGGAAATATTCAGGAAGAATGGGAGGGAATAGAGAGAAAGAGACCTAGACTACTTAGAGCTGGGACCTCAATGTGAGCTTAATTTTAATATGGGAAACCAGACCCAAGGACGCAATACCTTACAATTTTGATTACTCTCTCTCATGCTACAAAGCCTATTCCAGATCTACTTCCACTCAGCATGGTGTCCATTCTGGGATCCAGACTGATTGCTGGACGTTTCCAGGGGATGCAAAGAGTGAAAACCAAAGGGCTAAAGCTCAGAAAAGACACATGCCATCACTTCTCACATGTCATTTGTCAAAGTAAGTTCTACAACCAAGCCTGGTATCAGTGGGGATGGGAGTAGATATAGAGAGCATTATAATAATATCTACTATTATTATCATATAATAATCTAACATCTATTGTTTCATCAAAGGGAGAGGGATAGCATTTCTCCCTTTTTAGGAGTATGGGACAGGGCATTCTATAGAATGTCTTCAATTGGGGGCTCTCTGCCGCGGACCGGCTCTGTAGGGAGGATGGAGGATACCTAGGGGAGGAACCTGGAATAGGGGGGGAGATGGCACCAGACAACTCACACACATTAGGAGTGGATGCTGAGTATGATTTAATGCAGAGGATAAGAAACTTTTATAGCAAAAGTCTCCATAAGAAAGGGCAAAAGGTTACACAATCTTACTGCAGGACTTCATTCTTGGGTGGTCACAAGCTGGTCGCCTGAAAGGCACTTGTTTCCGGCTTATCTCTAAGAAATATAACGGGTTTCGATGTTTGTCACCATCTAACCATTACCTTATTTCTATAGAAGCTTTAATTGTCCCATAAGATCTTTCCTGTTCCTTCTTTAATATTAAGGTTACGGAGGCCTAGATCTAGCAAGTCTCTTAGTAAATAAAAGAGAGTAACAGGAAGTTCTTTCTCCTAAGTAATCTCAGCAACTTCCATACATTCATTCTGTTCTAGCTGCGCCTACAGTTTCTGGTAAATCTCTTACAGACAATTCCTTCTGCTGAAGTGACTTCATGAAACCCATTTATTTATGACTTGTCTACTCGCCTCCTTAAGAGGGCTTTCAGGTTTCACTTAACTCTGGTGAGTTAGTCATATTTTTAAGACACTCATCAGATGTTGGAGTCTTCAACACTCTTAAGAAAGAGCTTTGAATAAAGGAACGTTGAGCATGAGTAAGTACAATGAGCAGCAGAAACAGTAAAAGATTAATAGGCACTCTTATACAGTGAAGAAAAGAAAAGAAAAGCAGAAACACATCTTTCCCAGGGGTTTGCCAGACTTTCCAGGAGTAGGCCTCTTTGAAGCCCTATTCTCCAAGGTAGACTTCGGTGAAGTCCCAATACTCAGAGATAGGTCTCTGTAAAGCCCCATTCTCTGAGGTAGACTTCAGTGAAGTCCCAATACTCAGAGATGGGCTTCTGAAACCCCATTCTCAGGCCTACTCCACTGGAGTAAGCCTGGCAGCTCTCTGAATCTTTTCTCCCGAGATTGTGGCTATGAAGTTTCAGAAAGGAGAATTACAATAGAAAAGTGAGTTCTCAAGCTGGGTACTGATGGCTGACACCTATATTCCGAGCCTGAGATCTGAGGATTATGATTTGATGTCCGTCTGGGCAGGAAAATCCATGAGACTCATCTCCAATTAAAGAAAAAGAGCCAGAATTGGATTTGTGGCTCAAATGTTAGAGCATTAGCTAAGAGTGGGTGGATGGGGACAGAATCTTGGTTCTGAATTTAAACCCAGGATTGGGGGATGAGAAGAAATGTGTTCTCAGTGCATGAAATCAAGGGTGTATGGTCAACATCACTATTGATGTTAACTTTGGGGTAGAGTTGATCAGTTTTATTCTGGAAAGGATTTGTTCCACTCTTCTCTGTCCTGTATTCTTTAAAAGAAATAGCTTTGAGCAATCTATACCTAAGATGTGTGGATTGCACTGAAGCACTGGTTTCATTTTTTTCTACTTACAAAATGATACATAAGTAGTGTACAAAGGAGTTTTAATTTAATATGTCGGTTTGTGAGTACATCTTGATCGATGTCATCAATTTGATCATTCTTCTCTTCTCTTTTTTGATCTTGTCTTCTCTATCTCACCCCCTCCATTTACGTGGTCACATTTTCACACATGTACATTGAATATTATGACTGGATTCTCCCACTGAACCAGTTTGGCAAAGAAATTTCTTCATTGTACAGGTAAAGAAGATGAAGAGGACTACAAGCCCAAGACAGCATAGCTATTATTTTGCATCGAGATTATTTGACTTACAAAATCTCCACCAAAAGAAGCATTATAAAAAAGAACATGGCCAGGAACTAGAAGCATCTATCTTTGTGTGTGTGCTGGTTTTGGGGCCTGAGTGCTGTCCCTGAGCTGCTTTGCTAAAGGTTAATACTCTACCACTTGAGCCACAGTACCACTTCCAGCTTTATGGTAGTCAATTGGAGGTAGGAATCTCATGGACTTTCTATCTTGGGCTCATTTTAAACCACAATCTTCAGACCTCAGTCTCCTGAGTAGCTCTGATTGCTGGTGTGAGCCACTGGCAGCTAGCAAAACATCTATTAGTTGTCCCAATTAAACATGTGGAGCAATAGGTCATTTGATACTGGTGACACTCAGATAATGATTCCTCTACTTGTTCCTTTCTGGTGTTATTACTAGTGTGATAATGCTTGCTCAGGTTTATATCACTGTGCAATCATTGCTCCATTTTGTTCAGTAAAGAGCTTTTCAGGACAGGAGAACTGTGAGAGGAGAATATGGGATGAAAATTTTATCTGTACTTCTTGTGGCCTGGCAAAAGCTTCTCAGAATGTTTGCAAGCAGAAATAAGAGTCCACTTCGGCCGAATAAAATGAAAGACACACACCTGACACAGAAGCAGTGCCACAGAAGGACAAACGGGAAAACTCATCCAGGCTCAGAGCAAAGCATCAGTATGAGTTATTCAGGTGCGTGAAAATTTGTGAAGATTGTCTTTCTAACCATGGAGAAATCATTCAATGCTGACATTTACAATATGTTCCAGGACTCATATCTGTTTAGGTCTGTTTCCTCTGAATCATCTTTGATAAAGACAGAAATGAGAATGTAACAATGGAACCTAATTATGTTTTCTGAATGAGATTTCATCCCTTTCACAAATCAAGTAAGGGTTGTAATGAATGACTTGGATTTCCTGAGAGAAATACATGTTTGATTCTTTGTTTCTATTAAGCTTATCAACTGAATAACTTTACATTTGTAAGCTGTTATTATAACAAGTATGAAATAATTTTTTTTTATTTTTATAGGAGAAACCCAGATTCTTTTTCTATAGAAAATATTTATCTGGCTTCCAACCAAAATCTTTACATCTCAGACTCCAGAGTACGTAGGATTGCAGGCATCAAATGTTTTTGGAACGGAAAATCACTATGATATAGAACATGAGGAATGAAGAATTTAGACTAACAAGGAATATTTTGAAAACATTAACAAAACTGAAGTTATCAGAAACTTGCCTGCTTCAGTGAGGAGAAAAATGAGAAAGAAGTTACAGAGGCAGAGAATTGGAGACTAAAGAGAAGTGAGTGAATAGTTCTTTGTTAGAAGAGCTACTGAAGATTTCTTTTTAAGAAAATTCAGCTTGATATAGTGGTACATGTCAATAATTCTAACTACTTATGAGCTAGACTCTGGAAGGGATAGGAGGTTTGCAGTTGGTATGGTAAAATTATAATACTGAGACTTCAATATTTAAAACACACTGGTGACACATGGTGATAAGAGAGGCAGAAGTAGGAGGCTCATGGTTTGAGTCCAACCTAGGCAGTTAATAAGAAACTATCTGAAAATCAATCTAAAGCTAAACAAAGTGCTAGGTGTATGGATCAAGAACAATTATCCAGCAAGTTTGAGGCCCTGAGTTCAATCCCTTCTCCTGAGAAAAAGAGACAAGAAAAAGGAAGAAAGATTATAATACAATTTTCAAGATATTTCCTTTGCAACTTTCTGCTATAATTTCCTGTTTCAATTGCCTTAAAATGTTTACGAAGTCACTTACACAAATGACTACCATCATTTGGGGAAATCACAAGGAAGTCTTTGCAACCAGCTTTGTAATAGAACAATTTTGTCAAGGAGATTTCAATGAGCTGAAAATGAGAGATAATGGGCTCATGAAATTGCACTTCATAGCTATGTGTCAGAATGTGAGCAGCTCATAAAGAGGATTTATTTCTTAAGAGAAGAGGAGGATTAAGTTGATTTATCAACTTAAAAAATTACGGTAAATTCTGTTGCTATTTGGGATACAATTTCAAGCAAGGTGTTAAACCAATAAAATTATGGTTGAGATTTTTATAAAAGCTGTAAGATAATTTTTTCATAGATTTTTATAGAAGCTATTCAACAATTGTTGGATAAATCACAATAATGCAAAAATGTGTTCTGTGTCATCTGATGGTGTTACCTATCTCATCATCTAGGGTTGGAAGAATGTTATCTTCATTTTAAAAATGCAGAAATGGAGGCATGAGGAGAGTTGGTGTGTTTCTGAAGGCTGATGTGTAAATGACAATTGAGATTGAGCTAAACCAGAATCCATGGCTCAGATTTAATTCATAATTTGGAAACCCTGTGACTATACTAATATCTAAAACTCTTGTGCTAGCTGGGTGACATTTTACATGTTTCTTAGAGTAGTCATCTGTTTTTGAGAATTAAAGAATATACCTTGGGAAGGTGGTTCAGTGGTAGAGCACTTGACTTGCATGCCTGAGGCCCTAGGTTCGATTCCTCAGCACCAAATAAGCAAAAAGAAAAAAAGCTGGAAGTGGCATGTGGCTCAAGTGTTAGAGCACTAGCCTTGAGCTGAAGAGCTGAGGGACAGTTCCCAATCCGAGTTCAGGCCCCACAAATGGACCCCCCCCAAAAAAAAGAATATATGTTTTGTGAAATATTATGCACAGAATATGAAACAAGAATTCTCTGAATTCTGAAGTTCTTTATGTATTTCCCTTTAAATTATTATTTTTAAGACTCAAGATAGTGAAATTATTAACATTCCTTACATTCCAGAAAGCATTATTTGAACCCATTTGGAAGAATTTCTACAATAGTATTGTAATGTATGGGTTTTTGATGTGCTTATTTGCCTTCTCTCTGTATCTGCTTAATTGGGTTATTTATTGTATGATTCATGTATTAAGAATTCTTTATATATTATGAATAAAAGCTATTTGACAAGAATTTTATATTTTGCTTCATTATATTAGCAAAAATGTCGGCTTTGTGTTTGAATAGACTACGGGCTTATCTGAGGATGTGCAGGACAAGAATTAAGTCACATAAAGAAGAACGAAAGAGAGGAAAAGGTGAAAAGGATAAGATAGGAAGAAAAAAGATCAGAAGTTCAGTAGAACTAAACAAAAAACAAAAAGATAATTTAAAAAGAAAAAAAGAGAAAGAAAACAAAAAAAAGAATGAAAAACACACACTCACATATCCCTAAAATAAAAATTATAAGAGGAAAAAAAGTTACTGGAAAACGATTTTTTTTCAAAAAAGGCAAAAATTAAACATTAAAAAGAGTTTTAGAAAAGAGAAAAAAAATTTATATAAGGTACAAAAAAAAAAGAAGAAGAAAAAACTTCTTTGATTTTTTTGGGAGGGGTGGGAAAAATCCTGTATCTCCCTTGTGTCGGTAACCAGCCTCTTGTTGGAGTCTCTGGTCTGCTTGTGGTTCTGCTGCTTGGTTGGTTTCTTAAGTCAGTTTGTTCGAACAGGCAGAAAAATGCTCTGCTTTACCCAGGATTTTGTGATCCTCCTCCCAGGCTAGTTCAATGGGAGGCAGATCTACTTTTGAGTATCACAAAACAGGGGGATGCAGTGATGAGGCTAGGTTCTGGGTAGAGTTGAGGCCTTTCAACAAACAGTGGCTTTTCCCGGGGGCTAGTTTGTGAAAAACTCACAGAGAACAGCCTGGAGCCATTCTCAGGGTTTCTGTTTACTGATTTTCAATTGATTGTCCTGGCTGCTAGAGGGAGGGTCAGCCTCTGGCTCTGATTACCCAGTGAAGAAAGCCACTCCTTGGGCTGGCGCTGGAGCTGGGTGACTTTTCCCTGGGTGGAGCTGAGTCTGGTAGGTCATGCCGCCATTAAGTTCTTGTGATATGCTAATTTACTCGTTTTATTCCAAGGCTTGAGTTGGAGCTAGCAGCTCCTCGGAGCTTTGTCGGTATCCAAGATGGAGATCTCCGGTACTGGTGGTGGAGGGGTGGCCTTCCCTCCTCTGCTCCCTGAGAAGGAGTGAGGATGTTAGGCTTCTACTCACACTGAGTCTTGGTTCCTGGGTCATCTCTGGTCTGTGAATTGCAGGATGAAGATGTCTGCTCCTTGTCGGTTCTTGCTGGTGTTGAGTAGAATCCGCTCGGCTGCTGCTTCTGGCTCCTTTGTCCTGGACTCTCTGTGGTTCAGGTATGGTGCTTGCGATCACCGCTGCCACCGCTGCCGCTGCTGCAGCAGCAGCTGGCAAGAGCTCAGATGTGTCTCCTTGCCTGGATTTTCCCTCTCTGGCCTGACTGTCTGTCCTGTGATGGCATACTTGGTGTGATCTCTGGCTTAGGACTGTTCACTGGAACTCTAAAACTGCTTTCTATGTGAGAGCTAGTTCAGACTCCAGCTTCTCCTCCACCATCTTCCCAGAACCCCTATGTGTTTGAATAAAAATGGATGACATGTTTGCCTGATTTCAGAGCAACTGGGAATATTTTCATTCTAATGCAGTACTCTTTATCAGATCAAGAAAGTTCCCATATAATAATTTTGACAAATTTTTACCATTCTGCTAGTTTGAAAAGATAAGATTTATTTTAGAGTTACAGCAGGGAATTCCCCTGTGACCAGTCTCCTCTACAGGCATGGAACCCCTCTTTGCAAACTGCTGATCATAATGGAAGCAAATTTTTGTTTGTTAGGAATATAAAATTTTTGACCTATGTACTCAGGATGTTTTCCCAGGAAACAAATCCACACGTAGAAATTAGATCATCACAGCTGTTTGAAATGTCATTAGCAATATATATTTGTATTATTGATGTGCCATATCGCTATATAAAACAGTTTGTCACATAACAGTTTTTGAAAGAACAAACAAATGAATAATCTAGAATCTGGTATGGCAGTAACTTCTAGATGATTTTCTCATATTTTCAGACTTTTCATAAACATAAATTATAAAAGCCAAATGAGGTGATTTATACCTATAATCCTAGCTACTCTGAAAATAGAAACGTAGATAGTCGCAGTTCAAAGTCAAACTGGAAAACATACAAGAGACCTCCATCTCAATCAATAAAATCTGGATGTGCCAATGTGTGGATGTCATCCTACCTATTACTGGACATACAACTAGGAAGTTCAGTATCTAGGTAGCCTAGGAATAAACAAATTCAGGATTCTATATCAAAAACAATCAAAGCAAAAATTACTGGATGTGGCATGATTCTAGTGGTAAGGTGCCTGCCTGGCAAATGCAAGGCTCTGAATTTGAACCCAAGTACTTACCAAAAAATATTAAAAGTAAACATTATGAATTAATTCTCTAAATAATGTATCTGTAAATATTGTATATTCATATAGACTTGATAAAATTATATTGTGGTTAATATGTCACAAAATAAAGTAACTGAAGTCTCCATAAGGTACTTGTGAAATATTAATGTCGTATTTGTGATGTATAATAGAAATACTTAAATTGGAAAAAGATTTCAAGGGAATTATATGTGTTCTTACAACATCATAAAGATCCATAATAACCTCAATATAATTTAATGATATCTAGAAAACAGAAGTCAATATTGAATGTTTACATTAAAAACAAGTTTGCTCCCAAACTTGAGATGAAATATACCTTGCTAATTAGGAGGCAGAGATTTAGAAGACTGATATAATGGACAGTTTTGACAAAAAAAATTCGTAAAAAATCTACAAAAACAAAGAAAGCTAGATATAGTGTAATTTTCCTGTTATCTCACGATGTGGAAGCCATAGGTAAGAGAACATTGCTCAAGGGAGGCTTCGCCTGAAAAATAATCTAAAGTGGTTAGAGCCTTAGCAATTTCAAGCACCAATAGTGCCAAAGGAAAAAGAAAAGAAGAAAACAGAAAATGAAAGGAATGGATAAAAAGAAAATATTTTCTCTTCATTCTTGATTTCATTTCATTGGATATAAGAATTGACAGTATTTTGTTTACTGTTTCAGGATTCAGGCCTCTCTAGTATAAAAATATTTATTTCAAGTAAATATTGTATTATTACTATTTATTAACTTATTATTAGACCTTTAGGTTTGGAGATTGAAATCATGGCTTTGTATATATTAGTCTCGTTCTACAACTTAGCTGTACCAAAGCTCTCTTGTACAGTTTTGAAAATTGTTTATGGATTCTTCAATAGTTACCTATTATACTTTTCATCTTATATTTTTTCTCCCACCTTTTCCCCTATGTATTTTATTTTATGTGTTGAAAACTCAATTCTATCTTCTAAATTTAGAAATTTGCTTTGGAGTTTACAGAGAAGTCAGTTATTTGTGACATCTTTTAAAATTATATATAGATATAAGTATTTCATATATATGATTGATTCTTAGAGTTCATTGCAATAAGCAACATTTATCTGTTCATATTCACATAGCTATTGAGCCATTGTGATCCTCTCCTAAGAATAGCTTCCCTTGTTCTTGCCATGTGAATTCTTAGAGTGCTGTTAATCATATCCGTTTAATTATTTGTCTTTTACTATCTATTGGATTAACTTGTAGATTTATGGGCATATCCAGTTATTAGAAATGAGGAAAACCATGCAGCATATATTTAATTGGATCTGGTTTATTTCACTTAATAGCATTTCCCCCCCAGTCTTTCCATTTCTTCAGAATGGGGTAATACCATTCTTTCCCATGGAAGCACAGAATTCCATCAATGCAACAGAATTCAAGATCCAGAAATGAATCCACTCCTATAGGCACATAATCTTTAATAAGGAAGCCAGAAACACAGGATGGAAGAAAAACAGGCTCTTCAAAAAATTGGTTTAACTGGCTGTACACAGATCATTTTATAACCTCCTGCACCAGAATCAATTCCAAATGGATTGAAGTGCTCAATTTAAGTCCAGATGCCGTAGGAATCTTACAGGAAGTGTTAGGGGAAACATGAGGGCTCCTTGGAATAGGTCAAAATTTCCAAAGTAAGTCTGGATAAATGGGATTACATCAAACCAAATCAATCATTTGTCAGACTTAAAAGCGATGAAAAAAAGAGATAGTGTAGCACAGATTTATTAGGGAGCAAACCTACAGATAAGAGCCTCAGCCAATGGTAAACCCTTTCAAACTTTTCTAACTAGGTTATTTATAGTGGGTTTACATGAATATAAGTGTTTTTTGATAGGGATTAGTCAGAAAACAACTAATGCTAAGACAGTGATAGTATGTAGCTGGAGAAAGGGAGTCATTAAGGCAGGAGGGTCTAGTTCAAAGACTTGGCTTGGTGCCAGCTAAGTAAGGTATAGTTGCACAAGGGAAGGGTGGTAAAACAGGAGTGGTTATAAACAAAAGCATTGGTCTGAAGCCTCAAAATAAGGACCTCAGTCTGTGTGGACCAAACAGTCTCTAACAATAAGTTTTATTTAAATTAACAAGCACGATTTTAAATTTTGCAGAGTGGGATGGTACATAGTCACAGGCAATTTCTCTTATGTCAGGTAATCCAGTCTACTCTTTCACATGTTACTCAGTAGCCAGGTTTCAACGCAAATGACTACAATAAGATTGTACAAATGTACAAATGAGGCTGTGACTTTTCCCTCTCATGAATCAAAATTCTGTCAAATGATTTCTGTCAAATGTCTTCCAGATGTTTACACATTTCTCAGGATCTTTTTTTACTATTTTGTCTTCATTATTGATAATCATAGTACATTTTGTTGTTGTTGTGTGTATATGTCATTTTTAGGGAGCAAATGGTCCCTAAATGTTTAATGGTCTCCCTTGTATTTTTTGCTCATGGCTGATGACACTCTATCCTTGAGTCACATGCTCACCTTATGTTTCTTGCTGGATAATTGGAGATAAGTTTTCATATTTTATATGTTTGGAATGACATTGAAATAAAATATTCAGGTCTCAGCCTCCTGAGTTCTAGGATTATACACATGAATGCTAACACCAATCTTTGCTTTACTGTTATTTTAATTATGTGGTAGAGGAAAGTGGAAGTATACTTGTGTTAAGTGTGCAATTTTCAAATACAAGTTTGAATGAACTTGATATAATATAACTGTTATTAATTTTAAAGTTAAATCAATGAGTGTCA
Organism: Dipodomys merriami; assembly: GCF_024711535.1. Classification (NCBI taxonomy): domain Eukaryota; kingdom Metazoa; phylum Chordata; class Mammalia; order Rodentia; family Heteromyidae; genus Dipodomys; species Dipodomys merriami. Next base: position 1,076,457 of record NW_027203827.1, read on the forward strand.
CACATTCCCACAGAAATATAATTGAAAGCAAAAGGCATAATTGTTTTCTTAAAACAATCAATGAAACCATAAATTACTTTCACTTTACAAATCATGTTTTATTTAACTTAAATTAGCAGACTTCTTTTAGTAAAAGTAAATATATTAATTGTATACCACAAGAAACAAAGCTATTATAGTTAAGAATAAATATTTCATCACACCCAGAATATACGTTTTAGTATATCCTCACTAAAAAGAAACGTTACATGCAGAAATTAATGGGTATGATGGAGTTTATCATTACACAATATATAAATAAATGGGATTACCACTCAATACTTTAGAAATATGTAAAAAATAATTATGTATCTAGGAGCCAGTAGCTCATGATTGTAACCCTAGCTACTAAGGAGGCTGAAAGCTTAGAATCATGGTTCAAAGCCAGCCTAGGCAGGAAAGTCGACGACCCTCTTATCTACAATGAGCCACCAAAAAACTGACAGTGGCTCAAGAGGTAGAGCACTAGTCTTGAGCTAAAGAGCTGAGGGACAGTGCCCAGTCCCAGATTTTAAGCCCTACAACTGACTAAAAATAAACAATTAAAATAAATATTTTGACATAAATGTTAAAATATCTATTCTAAAAATTTTAAATCCTCACTAGTTATACTAGTTTATATAAATATAGAGAAGTTTTTTTCTGGATTTAGTTGTCATTGAATTTTGTAAATCACGTATTTGTCACTCAATTCATATTTGTATGTTTATATACTTATATACCGTAAGTATAATTAAATGATATGTGATAGGCAGTGCTGTTTTAGGAATTTCACTTGGCTTTTTAACATTAACCCTTCTACCCTAAAATCGATATACCCTCCAACCTTATCAGAGATTTCATCTCATTGGAGCAAAAAAGTATAAGCTATAATCATTGTTTGGAACAACTGTAACATTTTACATGAATTTCACTTAGTTTAAGATCCAAAACATTCAAGTTATCTTAACCATGCCAATAATAGCAAAATGTCTTCTGAGCTTTGCAGTCTCTTAAGATATGAAAATCTTTAATTATACATCTAGTTTTTTCTGCCTAACATCTTATGTCTTAGGAAGATCTTGTTGGGTAACCCTCTGTTCCTGACTAGAAGACCGCACCAAAGGCAATATGGAAAATACTTGAAAACAATTAAAAAAGCAATCACAGATACTCCTCTAATCACCAGTTTCAATGAGAATATACATTAAAGTAACACGTTATTGTTGAATTTAAAGAGCAATAATTAAACTTTAATTAGCAATGAAGAAGATAACAGAAAACTGTGTTTGAAGACATCTTGACTTTCAACAATTCAATATAAGCGTAATGGATTTATCTTGTTTTTCTATGGTGTTGCCAAAATAATAGGGACCAACACCCAAAGGCAGGAAAACACCTAAGCCAAAGCAGTAAACTTTTGTCTATAAAATAATCGTGAGGGTGTGACTCTTCCAAAGTCAGGCTTGCAAAGAGGAAAGTGTATTTGCTTTGGAGTGAACAATAAAAAATATAAAAATCCTTTATTAATGTTTTACATATCTTGACTAGAACTTCTCATGTTGGAGAAGAGGAAAGGTATGAAAAATGTCAAGATTGTTTGACTATTCCCGAAGATCATTCTTATTTATCAGCAATAGCTTGGGTTACACTTAGTATCATGCTTGTTTAAATTTAGAAGTATTATTTGTTTCTGGGTTATAAGCCGCAAAGCCTTGAGTATTGGTAAAGGTCATTTCCTAAGAGGTGAAAGTTGCTGTGTAAACAAACCTAAAATATCAAAGACAGCATAGTGGAAACTATTTTCTAGCTATATGGCAATCTGTGGTGTAGATTTTGTTTCGCATTGTTCCAGGGGACTCATTTTTGTTATCTTCTTTTTCACCATCTAGTGTTCCTGTAATATTCTATACCATCCTCTGATGACTATAACCTTACTGGATTCTCTAATTTCTCTGTTTCTGTTTTACCTTTTTTAATTACTTTAGAAACTCTAACTCAACATGACATAAATTATGTTTATAATATTAGCAAACAGATTTCATTTCCATATTCTTAATTTAGACTTCTACATAATTTTGGTACTTAGTGATCCCCAAATGTGAAAATAAAGGTAGGAAGCTTCTTATTTAGATATTATTTAGTATTTCAAGACTTCATTAATTCAAGGCCCTTAGTAGTATGTACATCATACATGTGTACTAAGCTGGTGGCAACTTTTTCTTATTCTCAGAAACTAGGAAATATGGTGTCCCTGTAGTTTCATTAGGAAAAGGCTGTAGTTGAATTAATTTATTAAACCAAATCTTCTGTAAATTATTTCTACAAGTTATTTGGCTTAAATAATCTGTATTTACCATTTTTCAGTTCTAAAGGACAGAAATCTAAAAGAAGTCTCACTAGATAAAAATAGAGACACCCACAGAGCTAAAATATTTTTCAAATGATTCTAGTGGAAAAGATATTTATCTCCTGTACTGCTTCCCAGAAATTCAGAATCTGGGTTGTTATTTTTTCCTTTATCTTCTAATGTAGCATCTTTATATCTTTCTGATGGTTCTTACCTAATCATGTCCCTTTTGAACTACACCTGGGACTTTTAACTACCTTTGAGTATACTTCCCCTATATGATAATTATTCAAATTTGTTCTCCTTGGGTAATGAGAGGTTATTATTTTACAAACATATATATAATGCAAATCTACATTTGAAGGATTAGGTATGTGGGAAAGACTGATATTTTGTGAAGGTATTTTGCTATGTACAATGAGTGTGTAGCATGCTTTCTATTATAACCTGTTATCCTTTCATTAACCTGAACAAGATATTTCTTCAATGAAATATAACTAGAAAAAATTTAGTCCCTGAAAGCAATTAATCCTGATTAAAACATTGTCATGTACTAGAAATCAAGAATGCCTGAAGCAGTTCGGGCACTATCACATTTTATATATTCTGCATACAATCTTCTCTTTTCAAGAGCATTTGATTGTTATTATTTTGGAATTATGGTTAATATTTATTTGACTGCTATTTTTAAAGAATGCATCACCCAATACTGGTTCTCTTTTTCTAACTTTTTTGGGTCTAATCTATTTTTGAAAGGCAGCCATTTGAATTACATGAACTGCTTATTGAAGTTGAATCAGCATGGAGAGGAAAGGAAGAAAATTGATGACCTTGTGGGTGTATGACATTAAAAATGTATCTACAAGCTATTTGTCTCAAAATCGTCTATTTTTCATTATATAAGATTCTGATATAATTTAGTCTCTCAACTCACACATTGTTAATGCAGTCTTATTTCATGCCTCCCCAAAACAAACACCAAATTACTATTTATTTTTAAATTATCATTTATTTAAAAATATATTTTTTAAAAAAATTAGTCGAGGGAAATGGTTTATTAGATATTTAGAGTCATGTTCAGACTCTAAGGTGAAAGCCAGAGAGGGGAAAGAATCCTGATTTTATTCTTCCTTGTGCCACTCTGATTTACTTCATCTGTTTCTGAAAGAATGAAATTCTTGATTTGAAGCCTTTTGCTTGATATCCACAATGTGTCATTCTTCCCTTATTAATAGAATTTGGAGAAAGGATGAGAATTCACACTAGAAATAGAAGAGGGAAAGAGAAGAAGAAATCAAGATATTTTATTCTTCCTCATCACAATCACAAGGTCTGGATAATGATAACGGATATTAGATACAACGCTCTAGAGTGATTAAACCCATCTATAGAAAAAGATAACCCTACAAGTGATCACATGGAGAATGCTTATTTATAAAATATTGTAATAATTTCCTACAGAAAATGTTATCTATTTGTTAAGTTCTTGGTTAGGATTTGTTTAATTCTGGTGTGCTATAGTCAACTATCATAATGGTATACAAGGATGGTAAGAAACTAACATCTTAATATCACATTCTAATATTAGCTTAATTCTGCCTGTGTTATATGTATGAGGCTGTATTTGAGTTTTGCTTCAATTTCACATGCTATATTCTTCCTGTATATAAATTGAAGGAAGACTCCCTCTGAATATGCTATTTTTATATGGCTAAGGGAAAACAAGTTAGCTTTTAGACACAGACAATGAGATAGAAATCTTCCCCTAGAAATAATCTTTCTCCAATTCTGGTTCACTTTTGTAAGCTGAAATAACTCACATAACCCATTTTGACATTGCAGGTAGAGGTAAATCTCACCTAAAGAAGCTGATGCAACACATAGAGTAATATACCAAGATATGCAACACTGGATATAAAGAGAAAAAAAGAGAACTATAATACAATCAATCATACTTGTGCTCACAGGTCTCTGCAGGAAGGAAGGTATTATGTACCTTTGTTTCTAAAACTACTGAGATCTTCAAATCATGTCTTTTATGCTTGGATGTTACAGGAATTATGCTTGGATGTTACAGGAATTAGAGAACATTTTGATACTGAGACAGCATAAAATCTCGAAGAAAGCTGGACTAATCATTTCAATACTACCTTTTGTTCTCCAAGAAAATAAACCATTTTAAAGACAATACTTTATAATTTCTTACCTAGTATCTTTTATTTTCCAGAAATGGATTTTGTTAATATATGTGACTATCCAACAGAATAAATACCTTCATTTTTATGCATATTGTGCAGACAGCAAGTCAATTAGATGTAAGTGTGAGTTCATCAGAAGCACTTTTTCAAACTGCAAAACTTTGTTTAAATAGAGATACAGGTGGACCCATTGCAACAATGAGATGTAGAAGACGTTATGTCGAAAAATGAACTTTACAACTTTGGTGGGGGAGGGTAGCGGGGAGGATTGGGTGGAAGGATGGGGGAGGATGGGAAGGGATGGGAAGGGGAATCAAAAGAGGAGGCTACAATGCTTGCTAAGAAATGTACTCATTATTTTGCCCATGTAATTGTAACCCCTCTGTACAGTATTTTCACAATAAAAAATAATATAAAGAAGAAAAATAAATAAATAAAACTGCAAAAAATTTGGACAAGGAGATAATACATATATTTTTTTCCATCATCAACTACCAAATCCTCCTTCTTCCTTCCTAAGAAACACACCCAATTAATAAAAAGTCATAGATATTTGGCTCTTGATCTTGAAAATGAAAGCAGAATGTTATGGATGTCTGAAATGATAGTTAATAGTGTTTTACATAGTAATGTCACATGCAACAACCCTATGAGTCCTGCAGGTCCTAACACTACTTCCTTAGTGATGTAATAGCAATGTCAGCTTTATTGGATGTAGTATTGTTTTCCACTTCCTTTCTTACCACCTGACCTAAATTATAATACATATGGGTGAGTTCTCTTCTTTTTCTGATAAGATTTGCTAAGCGTCTGTCAATCACTTTGATTTTTTCAGAGAATCAACTCTTTGTTGTGTTGAGTCTTTCTGTGTTTTTTTATTCTAATTCATTTAATTCTGATTTAATTTTAATTATTTGTTTTCGTCTACTGCATTGGGGTTTATTTTACTGCTCTTTTGCAAGGAGGCCCAGATGTCTCATTAAATTTTTGGTTTCAGATCTCTCCAATTTGTTGATGTAAGAACTGAGAGCTATAAATTTGCCTCTGAGTACTGCCATTGCTGTTTCACAGAGGAGCTGGTAGTTTGTATGCTCATTTTTGTTGAATAACACGAACACTTGAATTTCCTTTCTAATCTCTTCCATGAACCAATCATGATTCAGCAGTGTGTTGTTCCGGGTCCTTGCATTGTTACAGGACCCTCTTTGGTGGTTTTTAGTGTTGAGTTCTAATTTTATTCCCTTGTGTTCTGAGAGAAAGCAAGGTTTAAATTCAATGTATCTGAATTTGGACAAGTTTGCTTTGTGGACTAAAATGTGGTCTATTTTGGAAAATGTTCCATGTGCTGCTGTGAAAACCATGTATTCTGATGCTGCTGGTTGAAATATTCGGTAGGTGTCTGTTAAATCTAATTTACCTATGCAGTGTTTAGGTCCACAGTTTCTCTTTCAAGTTTTTGCCGAGTTGATCTATCTAGTGGGGAAAGTGGTGTGCTAACGTCCCCAACAATTAATGTCCTTGGATCTATTTGGGATTTGACGGAAAGTAGTGTTTCTTGAATAAATTTGGGTGCTCCGTTGTTTGGCGAAAAGATATTTAGAATTGGAATATCCTCCGAAAGGAGATATCCCTTATTTAACGTGTAGTGACCTTCTTTATCTGTTCTCACTAGTTTTAATTTGAAGTGTATTTTATCTGATATTAGTATTGCAACTCCCACTTGATAATGGGGGCTTGGTAGATTTTGTTCCAGACTTTCATATTGAAAATGTTTTTGATTTTATGAGCAAGACGTGAATCCTGAAGGCAGCAGATGGAAGGATCTTGCTTTTTATTTGAACTAGACAGTCTATGTAGCTTAATTGGAGATATAAGTTCATCAATATTGAGAGATAGGACTGAGAGGTATTAGGGAGTTCCTGCCATTTTATCCACCTTCTTGGGGGCTTAGGCAACTGAGTTCTTCCTATGCTTCTTGGATTCTGTTTGGGTTTAGTTTCTTGGCCTTTATTGTGGTCTTGTTGGTTTTCTACGTGTAGGACATCTTTAAGAATATTTTGTAGGGCTGGTTTGGTGGAGATAAACTGTTTAAATTTTTCATTGCTATGGATGGACTTTCTTTGACCTTGGGTTATGAATGAGAGTTTAGCTGGGTATAGTATTCTTGGTTGATACTTGTTTGTCATTAGGGCATGGCATACATCATTCCAAGGTCTTCCTGCTTGAATTATCTCTGCTGAGAAATCTGAGGTGATTCTAATTGGTTTCCCTTTATAGGTGATTGATATTTTCTCCTTGACAGCTTTAAGGATCTTTTCCTTGGTCTGAATTGATCCTGCGAGGATTGTACTGTGAGAGTGGGATGTCCTGTTTTGGCCATGTCTCTTTGTATTTCTAAAAGCTTCTTGTATCTTAGTAGGCCTATCTTTTTGCATGTTTGGGAATTCTCTGCTAGGATCCTGTTAAACAAATTTCCTAGACGATTAACTTCTATTTCTAGGTGCTCCTCTACACCCATTATCATCAGATTAGGCTTTCTGATGGTGTCTTCCATGTGTTGAATAGATCGATCGTATTTCCTGGATTTTTCTTGAATGGTTGTATGTTCGTTCTCTATAATATCTAGGCTGTCTTCAATCCCCGAGTTTCGATCTACTATCAAGACTTTCTACTTTGTTATTTATTTCTTTTCCTTCTAGTTGGTTGGCTTTGATGGCTTCCAATTCTTTGTTGGAGCTTTGTTTTAGATCTTGTATGAACTTCTTTACTTCCTTAATTTAATGTTCAGTGTTTATTCTCAAGTCACTTATTTGATTGGTTATGATTTCCTTGGACTCCCATTCCTTCTGTTGGGTTCCAGTCAGCGTTCCCTTTGTGGACTTCCTGACTTCTTTCAGCTCTCTGTTTATAGATTCCATGGATGCCTTTAGTGATCTTTGTGTATTCTCATGCTGCTCTCTCAATTCCTGTATCACTCTTTGATTACCTTCCTTATGTTCACTCAATTCCTGTAGTTCTCTTTGAGTGTTCTCAGCCTCCTTACACCATTCCTGACTTTCTCTTTGTCTCTTCTACGCCAACTCCCGCAATTCCTGTCTATCTCTTTGACTGATCTCAGCCTGCTCACACCATTCTTTTATTTCTCTTTGAGTGTTCTCAAGCTGCTCATACAATTCCTGTATCAATCTTTGAGTAGCTTCCTCAGGCTCATGATATTCCTGTATTGACCTTTCGTTTGTCTTCTCTCTCTCCCTATCACGCTCACACGAAGTCTTTGCAGGTTTTCAATCTTTTCATTTACCATGTTTACCAGTAGCGTTTGCAGAGCTTTTTGGGAGCTCTCCTCTGGATTATTCATTTTCTGTTCTGTCCCCTGATTACCATGAGTGGGAGTTGAGATACCCGGATTTACCATTTTTCTTGTGTTTTTCAGGTTTGTTCTGCCCATTTGGGATGAATGAAACACCAGTTTTATGCTAGAACACTATCTTAAGGCAAGCATCAACCAAAGACCAAAGTGTGTAGTTGCAAAGTAAAAAGTCTGCAGATACAATCTAGTTCAACAGATATAGCTATTAAACATCAAACAACTATGTATTAGTGTGCTGCGAACTGCAAAGAAGAATTTGGCAAAGCAGACATTATTAGGTTAAGGGAGATATGTGGGTAAAAATAGGAATAAAGGAGTGTGGAAATGTAGAGGGAGAGTTAACTTGACTAAATACTAATATCTAAGCGGGAAATAGGTTGGATAGGTTGGATAGAATGATAGTAGAGAGAGAGAAAAAAAGAAAGAAAAAAGGGCAAGAAAAAATAGGAACAAAAATTAAAAATTAAAAGTGAAACAAATAAATTATGCAAATTAACAAAGTAATATTCAGAGAAGAACGAGGATAGGATAAGAGAAGGGGAGGGATAGAATGAGATGTGAAAAACTTAAAAATAAAAATGCTTAAAATGTCATATAGGTACATAGAAGTAATACTGCTGTTAAGGAATTTAAGTCTAAGAGGTTTTGAACTGAGTAATAAATTTCTGGATTAAGTGTGTACAAAATGGGGGATAATGTTTAATAATCGACTACAGGTATATCTGAGGATGAACAGAACAGCAATTAAGTCACACAAAGATGAACGAAAGAGAGGAAAAGTGAAAAGAAAGAGAAACAAAGGAAGAAAGGAAGGAAGAAAGCAAGAAAGAAAGAGAAAGTAGAAAGAAAAGGAGGATCAAAAGTATGTAGAGCTAAACAAAAAAATGAATAAAAAGAAAAAAAAAAGAAAAAATCACACACACACACACATACCCTTAAAATAAAAAGTATAAGAGCAAGAAAAAAATTGTTAATAAATATATTTTTTAAAGATAAAAATTAAAAGTTTAAAAAGTTTAAAGAAATTATAAAATGTACAAAAAATAATTCTTTGATATTTTTTGGTGGGGATGGGTAGATCCTATATCTCCCTTGTGTCTGTAACTGTCTCTTGTTGGAGTCTCTGGTCTGCTTGTGGTGTTTGATTTTCCTGCGGCTTGGTTGGTCTCTTAAATCAATTTGTTTGAGCATGCAGAAAAATGCTCTGCTTTACCCAGAATTTTGTGATCATCCTCCCAGGCTAGTTCAATGAGAAGATCTGGTTTGAGTTTCACAAAAGAGGGAGATGGCTGTTTCTTCTAGTTTGGAGATGCTATGATTAGGCTAGTTTCTGGTAGGGTGGAAGCCTTTTAGCAAACAGTAGCTTTTCCTTAGGGGGCTAGCTTTTGATACACTGACAGAGCCCAACCTGGAGCCATTCTCAGGGTTTATGTTTACTGAATGTCAATTGATTGTCAAGGCTACTATAGGGAGGGGAAGCCTCTGGCTCTATTTACCCAGTGAAGAAAGCCACTCTTGGGGCTGGTGGAGCTTTCTCCGCTGTACTGGGTCACTTTCCGCTGGGTGTAGCTGAGCCTGGAATGTCAGAATAGGTTCCTGTGACCTGGTAAATGACTCTTGTTTTCTTTCAAGGCCTGAGTTAAAGCTAGCAGCTCAGCCAGGTCTTTGTCAGTATCAAAGATGGAGATCTCTGGTAGTGGGGAGGGGAGGGATGTCCTTACCTCCTCTGCTCCCTGAGAAGGAGTGAGGATGTCATGCTTCTACTCATGCCAGAGTCTTGGTTCTTGGGTCGTCTCTGGTATGCAATCTGCAGGATGAAGATGTCTGTTCCTTGTCAGTTCTTCCTGGTGTTGAGTAGAATCAACTCGCCTGCTGCATCTGGAGTCGTTGTCCTGGACTCTTTGTGTTGTCACAGTGGTGGCTGCTGACAAGTGCACAGATCTGTTTCCTTGCCTGGATTTTCTCTCTCTGGCCTAACTCTGTGTACTGTGATGGCACACTTGGTGTGATTCTCTGGCTTAGGACTGTTCACTGGAGCACTAAAACTGCTTTCTATGCAAGAGCTTGTTTAGCTTCCAGCTTCTCCTCTGCCATCTTCCTGGAACTCCTGTATGTATTTTTATTTTGTCAAGCACTGAGCTTGAATTCAGGTAGTGGCAGTTCTGCCTCAGGTTTGATCACTCTAGGCTGGGGTGCAGCCACTGGACCCATAGCCGAACCTGGGTTCCTGGGTCCCAATGGCTGACAGGAAAAAAATTTAATGCAAAACAGAAAAAAATACTGGCAATTTGCAGATGGCTGCCAATTTTACATTTTTTTCTTTGCTAGGTGACCATACTGGGTCTGAATGACACGGTTGAAAAATGTTGGTAACCTGGCATTGCTGAAAGCTGGCAGGCTACCAGGGAAGCCATAGGCCAACACACCAACATAGGCCCTGTGTTTGATGCCTGGTCCTGACCCCTAAGAGATCTAAGAGTCTCATTCCTAGTCATAGGAATACCGATGGAAGATTATGAATAGCAAGGTTGAATTAGTTATTTCTGAATACTTCTATACAATTAGAGTGATTTTAGGAGGCCAATTGATTTTAATGAATGCTTTTTGACACATTCAAAGAATACTATTAATTACATGTATGCTATAGTTTCAGGACAGTGGTTGATTTAATTAACAATTCATTAAGGCTGAAAACAATAATATTAATTACATGAAGGCATAATAAACACCCAAGAATTGGCAGGAATGTAGCCCATATAGCTGAATAATGTGTAGACATCTCCGGCACTCTATAATGATCTATATTTATTTGTGTACTACAATCTGCATATCAATGTGTTCTTATTTTGTCAACTCTTAGGGCTCAATCTCAGGTGCTGGAAATGCTAGTCAGCTTAATATGCTCCAGGCTGGCATGCTGACACTTACCCAGTAATGAATTGGGCTTTGTAGACTGTGAGTTCAGATGTGAGAAGCCGAGAGTAAAACATGTTTTCTTTTTCTTTGAAAGTGGCGGTGACAGGTGGGATGTATAATTCAGATGCAAATCTATATGCTATGTAATAGGATGTAATAAATGTAAAAAATGTCGTAGGTGGAAGAATTGTCATTACAATAAATGAAAAACAGATTGAATTAGTAGGGAATCATTCTAGGATAAAATTAGACACAAAAATTATAGGACGTGGATTAAGTTTAATATTTTATTAAGCATTAACAGAATAAAAATTTCATGGAAACACAAATACCTAATAATTGGTAGTAACACACGATGCATAATTTAATAATATATAGGAATATGTCTCATTCTATAAAATACATAATTATAGTAAGAATGTACGTACATATGTGATAAACAATAACAGGATATTGAGTAATTTTAATTAATGCTTTATTAATTGTTAACTGGGACACGTCATTAAATGGAGACATAATTTAATACCTAATAATTGGTGGTAATACTATCTATAATTTAATAATATGCAGACATCTCTCTTTTTGTGTATATAATATTTTTATACAACAATCTCTATCTATTTATATCTCATTCACTCCTGGGGCTCAGTGGTTGAATGTTCACCGAGGAAGCATGAAACACTGGGTTCGATTCCTCAGTGCACATAAACAGAAAACCCAGAAGTTCTGCTGTCTTTCATTCAATTGTGTGCTAGCCTTGAGCACAAATGCTTAGGAACAGGGTTAAAGCGCATCCTCAAGCCCCAGGACTGCCGCCAAAAAAAAGTAGAATGTTTTAACTGCAACTATAGAAGGGCAAGAAGGACAGGACTTCAAATACCTCATCACAGGGTAATCTAGGAGTCTGGGGCTGACAGCTTCCACCTAACCTGACTTAGCCAGATGTAAACTGCTGTAACCCAGATCCATGGGTTATCCCCATCATCCTGGTTACCCTGGCTTAACCCCATATCCTGTTTGCTCAGGGCCTTTAAAACTTGGCAGGAAGTCTGCTAGAATCTTTGATATATGGCTTGAAGTGGTAGAGCTCTAGTCTTGATCAAATGTTACTAGAATAGTATCCTCATGTTTTGAGTTCAAGCCCCATGGCTAACCTCCTCCCCCCCAAAAAAAAACACCACACTAAACCATTAGATGTGAACTTTTGTGGTTTGTGAACTGTTCCTCAAAGAATGGTGATACTGATAAAAGCACCCTAATTCTAATGAAAGCTTGTGGAATAGAGCTAGGTGCTGTGTCCTTCACAGGGTGCAGTTTGCTGCATCCTGCATTGGGTGCTGTGTGTTGAGTCTTTCAAAGGATGCTGTGTGCTGAGTCATGCAAAGAGTGCAATGTGCTGTGTCCTTCACAGGGTGCATTCTTTCTTCGGGTCCTTATAAGATCTCCACAACTGAGATGATTATGCAGACCAGAATATTGAGGCTCATTTATGTCCCCATGGCAGGGACAAAGATGTATTACTGAAGACTAGTAAGTTATCTCCTGCAGACAATTGTTTTGTTTTGTTTTTTCTCAGTCATGAACCTTGAACTCATGGTCTAGGTGCTGGCCCTTACCTCTTGGGCTTATGACTAGCGCTCTACCATGTGGAGACATGGATCCCCTTATAGCAGAGGCCACAGCCTAGGGGTCTATAGCTAAAGTCTGTCATCCTGCCGTCTCAGAAAGCTGAGATCTGGGTTCCAAACTATCCCAGACACAAAAGCCTATTATCTCCAATTATCTCCATGAGCCTATTATTTCCAATTCACCACTAAGAAACCTGAAGTGGAATCTGGGTGCTTGTTGCTCATGTCTGTCATGCTAGCTATACCGGAGGATGAGATCTGAGGATCATGGTTCAAAGCTAGCCTGGGCAGGAAAGTCCTTGAGACACTTAGCACCGATGGACGCCCAAAAAAGCTGAAGTGGTGTTTGGTTCAAGTGGTAGAGCACAAGAGTTGAGGAGAAGAGTTCAAGGACAGTACCTAGGCCCAGATTTCAACTCCTACAACAATAAAGAAAAGACAGAAACAAACTAACAAACCTGAAGTAGAGGGCTGGGAATGTGTAGAGTGTAGATTGCTTTGCATATATGAAACCCTGGGTTTGATTTCTCAGGAACATATCACTAAAAAGAAGCCTGAAGTGTCTCTGTTGCTCAAGTGGGAGAGGGGTATCCTTGTACAAGAGAAAATAGGTACAGTGATCAAGACCTGAGTTCAACCTCCTGTGCACACGTGGGCTCACACACACACACACACACACACACACACACACACACACACACACACACACACACACACACACACACACACACACTCACAGACTAGAAGTGATGCTGTTAGACAAAATGGTAAAGCACCGGGCTTCTACACTGAGCTCATGGTCAGCACCCCAGCACTGCTTTCAACCCCCAACATAGCCAGCCAGGGCCCAACTTGGAGAGGTCAAATGTTTCAAAACCTGAAGAGCTTAACAGCCCTAGATGACAGGAAGCTTTGTGATATCAGATATGTGCTTGGATTTCCCAAGCTTCCAGAAACCTAGGAGAGACATCATATGCCCATCATCATCCTCAATGAAACATTTCATGAGTTTCAGTGCCCCACTTGTATGCCAGAAGGACTGCTGAATTATATTGAGCACTGTATCTGAACACCGGAATATAGTCTCACAATGGCAGGATAAGTGCACAGGACTTGGCCTGCCACGGGAGGTGGCACAAATGGCTTCCTGTCAAACCAGAGCACTGGGGAAAGAAATAGATTGGGCTAAAATTAGACCTTTATCCTGACCTTCGGAGCCCACTCACACTCATTCTCACAATCTGACACAGATGGAGTTGTTTGTTACGTAGCTGTACAGAAGTGAGGCCTTTTGTCTGCCTGTCCAGACAATGAGAGAGACTTCTTCCAGCAGGCCTGGGATGCAGAGAAACCCTCAGGCTATACTGGAAACAGTGAGGGCAGCCGCAGAACATGCACTTTCATGAAATCAGTCTCTGTTATGAAATCATTTTATTGGATACAAATTTTCTAGCTTGGTGCCATTCATGGTAACTACTCTGGAGCTTCACCTATAGGAATGCATACATACATATACAAAGATATGGAGGTACAGGTTATTTTTGAGGGGGCAGGTCCTGGTGTTGAACTATGAGCCTAGGCATTGTTCCTGAGATCCTTTGGCTAAAGGGTAGTGCATTAACCTTGAGTCAAAACCCCACTTCTGGGTTTTTCTGTGATCTCTTAGAAATAACATTGTCATAGACTTTCCTATGCTGGCTGGATTCAAACTCAGATTCTCTACATCTCAGACTCCTGAGGAGCTCAGATTACAATGAGAAGCCACTGGCACCTTCTTTCTTTTCTTCTTCATTTTTTAATCTGGAAACCTGACTTCTTAACAGGGTCATACCAGTCTTATGAATTTATAAGTTAACTACCCAATGTCCTTTATACTTGCTTTCTCTAAGAAGGATTTTGCTTCCTCATCTTACCATCTGTTCATAGGTTTGAAACCAAAAGTGAGAAATGAATGTCATAGAATTTCTGTGCAAATGTCCACAGGACATACCAGTTTGTCAGTTAGCATTGAGCTACAGCAACTTACTGTCTCAAGATGGGAGGACCAAAAGCTAGAGCGATCCTTATATTGTCTGCGTTGCTTCTTTTGCCTATAAAATGATCTAATAATTAGGAGTGTTGTGTCTCTCCAACCTTAAGTATCTAGAATATACTAGAAGCATCTTCATGCATCACTTTTCTAGTGTCTCTCGAGATTTAGACTCCAGGTTTGTGTGGAGGTGTTCCTTGGTGAATCCCTGAGGAAAGCCGCTTGAAACCTTTTTGAGAGATCACCCTTCAAAGTCAGCCTGAGCAGGAAGTCTGTGAGACTCTTATGTCCAATAAACTACCAGAAAACCAAAAGTGAAGCAGTGGACCAGAAGGTAGAAATGGGGCTTTGAGAGAGAAAGTCAAGCAGATGAAACAGGCTAGACCAGGCTGGAAAGCCTGGGAGGCACTTATGTCCGATTAACGACCAGATGGCTGGACGTGGAGCTGTGGGGGTGGTAAAGCCTCAGCCTTGGGAAAAACAGCTGAGGAACGCATCAGGCCCTGAGTTTAAGCCATGGGATAGCCTCAAAAACGTTTTCAAAAAGAGAAGGCCAAGTTTATGAATCAGTGCCCTACTTACTTATGTGTGTATATTACCTCCATGAGTTCAAACACACTGTATGCAATGATGCTTTTATTTATTTATTTATTTATTTATTTTTCAGATATGATCCTTGCGCCTACTGCATTATCCTCTTCATGTCTTTCTCTTCCAGGGTTCCAGGCCTGTGTCCTTATATGATGCACACTGAAGATCTCAGCAGTATTTATTTACATTTTATTATGAGGACAATGCAGGAACAGTCACAAATCAGGCAGGGGTACACAAGATAGGGTTTCTTAGAAGTAACCAGTCTTCAGAAAATTAAACTTGAGGAAGTAAAATGGTAGCATACTTATGTAATGGTAGCATACTTATGAGGGGGCTGGGAATGTGGATTAGTGAGAGAGTGCTTTCCTAGCATGCAAGAAGCCCTGGGTACGATTCTTCAGGAGCACATACACAGAAAAGGCCAGAATTGGTGTTGTGGTTCAAGTAGTAGAGTGCTACAGACAGTGCCCAGGCCTTAAGTTCAACCCAAGACCTGGCAAAGAGATACCTAGGTAGGTAGGTAGATAGGAAGAAAGAAAGAAAGAAAGAAAGAAAGAAAGAAAGAAAGAAAGAAAGAAAGAAAGAAAGAAAGAAAGAAAGAAAGAAAGAAAGAAAGAAAGAAAGAAAAGAAAGAATGAAAGAAAGAAAGAAAGAAAGAAAGAAAGAAAGAAAGAAAGAAAGAAAGAAAGAAAGAAAGAAAGAAAGAAAGAAAGAAAGAAAGAAAGAAAGAAAGAAATATGATAGTTTAATCTTTGGACGTCAAGAGGAAAGAAGGGAACACTTCCCAGTCAGGAGGCCTTTTGCAGTGTGCCTTCACATAACCACAGAGCAGGAAGACTGTCTCTTTCCCACTTCTCAGGCAACCAAGGGCCCATAGTCAAGAGGGCAGAACTAGGTTCTAAATCATGTGCTTGGAGACAAAATAGAAACTGTCCTGCCTCTAGTTAGTCTGGGGATTTGCATTAATTATGTGGAGAATTAAGGAAGGAGAATGGACTGGCAGAGGTAGATGGGTCTTCAAATCTGATAGATGGAGAATCAAAAACCCACTCCCTAAGACCAGAGAGCAGGGTTTCTCTACTCTGTTCCTCCCCTCTCCCCCACTAAACTGGCTCTCTATTGGTAACCTAAAGGTAGCCTGAGGCTCCCTTCACATGAGGGAGGAAGGTTCATTAGTCATTGTTTGAAGAGGCGGAGTAAAGCCTGACCCTGGTGTAACTTTAACAAATTTTACAGGTTTTCCCCAATGCTGGTTGTGCTTGGAATAAATGAAGTGGTTTTGCAGTTCACTTCCCTGTTGAGTGTGTACGTTCTGCCTCCTAATCCTGTAGGCCTGGTCTCTGCACCTAGACTGGTTTTTTAAACTGTTTTCTGTCCTTCTATTACAGAGTTACACTGGAGTTCTTCCTGCTAACACAGCTAGGGCTTGGATCCTGAGAACTTCATCTGAATCCAGGATAGGTCAATAATGGTTCTTTCCTTCTTCTATAGCTCAAGTACTATAAGAACATTTAATGTGCAAGTAATTTCTCATCACCAAGGGAGATACACGAAGCTCTTGAATATCTGACCTTTCAGAAGTGGAAGTCATTTTGTCATAGATTTCCTGCCCTGGCTGGCTTCACCCTGTGATCCTGAGACCTCAGCCTCCTGAGCTAGGGTGATGGGTATGACCTACTAGTGCTCTGCTAGGTTCAGAACTGTAATGACATTGACAATATAAGTCAACTGCTTATCACAAAGGGCTTGTGTAGCATATTAAGCATTTTAACCTTGGACCTTTAAGAACCCTGTAGGAAACAATATTACAATGCTATAGTCTGAGAGGATAGGCATATGTATGTGCTACACTTGAACCTTGAGCTCTGAGTCCATTTCTGGTGGGCATCAGTGTTCATGTTCCAAAGAATGTTCTTGTAATTAGCAAATAGGAAAAGTATTTTAATTAACCCTCACTCTTTTTCCAGTTGTGTGTCTCGAACTCTAGCCTGGGCACTGACCCTGAGCCCTTCAGCTCAAGGTGAACACTCTAGCACTTAATCCAAAATGCCAGATGGGTTCTTTTGGTGGTTCACTGGAGATAAGAGTCTAAAAGGCTTTCCTTTGGACTGTGGTCTTCAGCTCTCAGACTCCCGAGAAGCTACGGTTCCACTTATGAGCCACTGGCATCTGGCCTATGGTTTTAGACAGTCCTGGGCTTGATTTTGGGGCCTGGGTACTCTCTCTGAGCTTTTTTTTCTCAAGGCTAGCCACTTGAGCTACTCCATAGCTTCTGGCTTTTTCTGAGTATGTGGCACTGAGGATTCAAACTCTGGCATTCATGCATGCTGAGCAAGCACTTTGCCACTAAGCCACATTTCTAGCCCCACCCTTACAATTTTATATCTCACTTGCCTATCCTCAAGAAAAGGCTTCTGAGTATAAATCATCTAAAGAAAACCCGATAGAAAGTTTCCAAAGATAAATAAGACAAAGCTCATACTTGTGAGAGACTCTAATCATGTAAAGACTGTGACAAATGCTTCCATTTACTTATGTATTATGTTTCAACACTTAATAAAATATTAATGAAAATGAGTCAATGTCCTCAATTATTGGGTATAATTTTATAATAGATGTGCAAAATGTAATAAATATTATGTGTATAAAAATACTAAATACAGTAATCAATAAATAAATGAATCAAAGGAAAATAAAATACAAAATCATTCTTTTTCTGTGGGGGTCCGGTTGTGTGGCTTGAACTCTGGGCCTGGGTGCTGTTCCTCAGATCTTCAGCTCAAGGCTAGCACTCTACCACTTGAACCACAGCTCTACTTCCGGATTTTTTCTTCTTGCTTATGTGGTGCTGAGGAATCGAACCCAGGGACTCAGGCATGCAAGGCAAGTGCTCTACCACTGATCCACTTGAATCATAATATGAAATTAACATACATATGTAAGTATATATATATCATATATTACACATGTATAGAGATATTTTTTCCATTTCAGGGCCTTCATTCAGGCCCTGGATACTCTAGCCTGAATTTCTTTCCTCATGGACAGTGAGCTTCGCCTTCACCCATGATGCAAAATAGTTACCTGGACGTTGAGCTCAAATCCTAGCAATGGCAGAAATACTGGCCCCAGTTCCAAGACACTGGCATAATTTTTTAATGGAAGCAGTTATGTTTATTCAGTTCCATACTGAATATTTTAAAAAGTGTAGAATTTTGTACAGCTATTCACTCAGACATCCTTCCCTTACCTCCAAAATGCTTCTATGAGAACTACATTGTTTGTCTTTGTTCGTTTTTTATTGTAAAAATATTTTACAGGACCAAGGTAATGAGTAAATTTCATATTGAGCATTGTTACCTCCTCCTTTGTTTTCCCCCTACTATACCTTCCCTCCCATTGCCACAACTACCTCCCCCTGCTTAGGTCAATGACTTAGGTTTCACTTTTGGTTGGCACAAGGTTTGAACTCAAGTAGTAGCAAATCTTCCCTCACATTGCTACAGATTTACCAAGACCCTGAGTTCAAATCTCAGGCTAGGAAAGAAAACTAGCAGAAATTCCAAACTAGGTAGCTTTATTTTTTTAAATTTAGTTAATAATTATGTTTTCTTTATTCTTTTTCTTTTTTTTCTTTTGGCCAACCATGGGGCTTGAACTCAGGTCATGGAAACTCTGTCTCAGCTTAGATCTCTCTCGGCTTGGGTGCAGCCTCCAGAACCATAGCTGATCCTAAGATCCTAGGCCCAGGGGACTTTCTCAAAAAAAAACTGGAAAGCAGAAAAAGTGGCAACCTTCAAAGGTCTGGGGTTTTATTATTTTTTTCTTTGCACAGTGACCATCCTGGGTTTGAATGACATGGCTGCAAAGTAGATATGACCTGCCATTGCTGATGGCTTGTGGGCTATCAGTGAAGCCATAGGACAACCTGTGGACATAGGCCCTGGGTTCAAATCCCAGTCCTGACACCAATGGCAGGAGATCACAAGAGACTCATTCCTATGCATGGGAATATCCATTGAAAGAGTAGTTCATGCATCCATCTAGTCTAAAAGTGGATGCAATAGTCCATGAATGCTGATTGATCTTAGTGTATAGTTTATTAAGCATTAAAAGAATAATATTCCTTCAATGGTGGTATAATAAATACCTAAGAGTTGGTAGGAACGTAGTAGGTGTCATTCAATCATAGATAGACGGCTCTGGCACTCTTTAACAATATATATTTCTTTGTATATCACCGTCTGCCTATCCATGTATTGCTGTTTTGGCCAAAACTGGGGGTCAATCTCAGCCCGTGGGAATCATTTGACAGCTTCATTGACTAGAGGCTCCCATGCTCAAACTCACCCATTCATGAATTGGGCCTGCTAGGCCCTGAGATCCGATTCTAGCACTGCCAGGCATGATGGAGATCACATACATCTAAAATCTACATTCTATGTGATAGGATGTAAACAATGTAATAAATGGTTTAAGTGTCATCAGAGTCAATAAAATAAGTGGTAAATAAATTAATAAAAAAGAATTAAAATGAATAAACGCACCAAACACAATATGGACTGAACATCTGAATGGAAGTATAAATCTTATTGTTAAGATGTATATAAGGAGTAACTTTTCCAGGACTGAGGCTTGAATTCAGTCCCCCTAGGAGGAGGGAATGGCGGGAGATCCTGAGATACTTGTTTCTGGACCTAGGAAGAGTCATGGCATGCGATCAATCTCATCCTTGAATCAGTAGTTTGTGCATGATGCAGTAGGAAATGATACGCAAGACTCATGGGGTATAGATTATTTGTAAAGAAGAGTTAATGAAGCATGACAATAATCATCACAGACATGAAATGAATGCATCAGAAAATATCGAAATATAGGTACACACAGATTGGTTTCCATCACAAGTCACCATCAATCCTACTCTATACAAATATATACTTATTTGCATTCTACCTTCTATTTATGAATGGATGACTATTGTGCTCCCCACTCTCCCCCCAGGGGGGCTCAAATTCAGGTACTGGGAATGCCTAGCTCCTTTGTCGCTCACAGGCTGTTGTGCTCATATGGACTCATTCACCAATTGGGCCTGCTAGGCCCCGAGTTCAGATCCCAGCCCTGCCAAAAGATTCATCTTGATGTAAGACGCCAATGGTTGCATATGTTTTCCTTTCCTCTGCAAGTCTTGGGTCTCAGCTAGGATGGAGAATGCATGGGCCACCCTGTGGTCATGGGAATAAGTTGTTATCCATGTCAGCCCAGTTATACCTGTCATCATATACATGAGAAAATACACAATAATACATGAATAGTATACAAAATAAACACAATAAGTACACTCAATGCACGATGCAGTCCCCACACAGATGTGAACATACATCCCATGTTTAAATGATGCATTGAGCACTATTTTGGCCTCCCTGTGGCTCGATCTCAGTCCCTGGGAAAAGCCCATCTCCTTAGTGGCTCAACGTCTGGTGTGATCACGTGGACCGATTGGGCAGTTGGGCTCCTAGGCCCTGAGTTCAAAGCCCAGCAATGCCAAAAATTCACCCTGATGTAAGAAGCCAGTCATTGCACCTGTTTTCCTGTGCTGTGCAAATTCTAAGTCTCAGCCAGCATGGAGAATATATAGGCAACTGATGTCAGCTTATATTTCCATAATTCATTCATCTGCAATAACAATGTGCAAGACTGGAAATGTGAAGCACTTAGACATGATTTTATTCTCGTTCATTTGGAAGATTAATTTTTAGTCAAAAGGAACGTTTAAAAATGGCCTAGAATTTATTCCTACCAGTTTTTATAAATGGCTTTGTGCAATGGTATGTGATTATTTTATTTTACATTATCCTATGTAAATATTCTACTACCTATAAGTTTTGGAAAAAGAAGAAAACTAAAATTTACTACTTAGAGGAATATGATAGAAATAGAAGACAGATTTTATGTTTGTCAAATCTCTCATCAGTACCCATATTCAAGACTTAAAGTCATATTTCTTACTATGTTAGACAGATAGGGAAAATATATGATAAGGCAACACATGATAAGGCAACTATTAGTGACTTTAAAATGTACCTTCTTATGTGATGAAATTTACTTTATTAGCTAATATTTGGGTTTGAATTATGGGAGGCTGATCCATTAAACATCATATCAGCAAAATTTGGGTATAATCAGTAAGAATGCTTTAGAAATATGTAGAAAAACACTTTGGGACCAGCAAGTTAAAACAATAAACAGAGCATCATAATAAAATCCCTTATAGATTAGCAGAAAACAATACTGTTATTATACCATGTTTATTCAGAAGACCACGAACACTTAGAAGGTATCACAAGCTTATACTGAAGATATTGCATTGATACTTTTTATATTCTAATATATATTCTAAACCTAATTATTTATATTCCAATCTATTTATGGGAATAAATGTCAATATATTTGTCAAATTATCAATTCTAGTAAGATTCACTGTATAAAATTTAAAATCAGCACATATAAATATAAAATATATAAGTACATATAATATAAAAATTGTTTTGCATTGTTGTGTTGTGTTTAGGGAATCAAAGGCAACTCTGTTTTAAAGTATTATTCCATTATCTCTACCTCAGTTTTTGGTAGAGTTAGACTTAAAGCTCTACCATTTGTAGATATGCAGCCTACAGGCAAGAGGAAACACTGTGATTAAAACATTACAAATTTAAGGCCTAATATCGAGGAGAAACATATGGACTTCTCCAGGAGCTATGGCAATATTTGGTGATAGAATGTCAGTAGTGTAAGTTCCTGCTTGGTTGGATGATAGACAGGTCAGGACAGTAGGTAATCATGCATATGAACAATTTTTTTCACTTTCTTGGCTTTAGCTACTTTTGAAATGATACGTATAATAAACTATTATGTTTTGATAAAATACCTTCTATTCTGAACAATTCTGTCTGAACTGTTCATCTCTCTATGATCCCTTGTAACTAAGATTATTTTTGATCCAGTAAGACAATCCATGCTTTCAGCGTAAGATATTCTGGTTGGTCTGTTCCTACATGGAAGAAAGGAAAAGGTTCAGTGTCAATGTCTAGTGCGTTGGGGTCCCTAGGTAAGGGTCACAAAATCACCAGGACACAGGGGATGCAGAGTGCAAACAGCAATTGCCACTGCATGCTGTGCTTTATTGTTAGTGGGTATTTAAAGACTAGCAAGCATCATATTTGCCAAGATTTGGTCAGAAAACATTCACACAAAAAATTTCCACAGATACATTTTTACTTAACCTATGAGAGAAGGTCTAGGTATATTATTATCTAAACTATTTTAGATCAAGCTCAAACCACTTATCCAATCTCAGGAAAATGCTTGACCAGCTGTTAATCTATGCTTAAGCAAGGAGAAGAGCCACTTCCTCATTTCCCAGGAGTCTGTGAAATGTTTTGAGATAGGGAGAGGGAACATTTTCCCTCTGTAGCCTGGCGTTCCAAGAGCTTTCCTAATTCCAAACACAGTCCTCAGATAACCCCGAGGCTGGAGCCTGCATCATTCTGCCCCCTCAACATAGACCCTGAGTCTTCACAGTTCAGGTAGACATTTGTCCCAGCAAGACCTCATTTGGGAAATTTTAAGCTGCAGAAAGTTAGAAGTAGCTCTTAAGCAAGGCTTACTTTGAATCCATTAGCTCCACAAAGCTAACTCAGTTGATAAATAAGTACTTGAAAAGCCACCACCTTTAGACTTAGCTGTAAAGGCTTCAAAGTATGATCAAATTTAAAATGAAAATGACGAAATAGTCATTGACAAAAAATTGTAAATGTGAGCAATCGACCAAACTATATAAGTTTTTTCCACTGTACACAGAAATTTAGAGAAATAAGAACAATAGCATTTTCAGGAACAATAAGGGTTCCTTGTTACAAATAGGCAACAATGGATATATGCCTGTATAAAGATTGTATCATTAAGTACTTAAATTTAGAGGATATTACATGCTTCAGCAGCAGGTCTACCCAAATTACAACAATACAGAGATTAACATAGCACTTGCACAAGGATGATATGAAAATTTGTGAAGTATTCCATATTTTTCATTCTTCTGATGCAAGAAATGAAAAAGAGTTATTAAAAAGTTGATTACAAAAATATAAGTGTAACAATACATGTAATTCATAGAATTAAAGGTTAGTTTGACATCAGTATATTAAATTTTCACCTTAGAAAGGCCTTTACATAGCATAACCTTTACAAAACTTGAAATTAGATAATATTGCCATTTTATCCCAAAGAAATAAAATATTAAAAGAAACTAAGAAAAAAAAGGAGTCTTAAAATTCTTCTATATGGAATGCAATCTGAAAGGTCACATTTACTATATAACATTTACATATAACAATGTAGAATTCAAAGTATTATATCTAGGAGAGAATGAAATAGATTATGAACATTACACAAACATAGATATACTTTGTTCAGAAAAGCACCCGGAACATCTTTAGTTTCTATACTATTCATTTCAACAGATAAGTTAAAATTATTTCTGATTTAAAGAATCACAAACTCTGCAGAAATCATTACAGATGTATACAAACAACTCTTGAATACATTTTGATATCAAAGTCATGCAATTCACTTGGAAGAATACCATGGAATACATAAATTTTTATAGTAAGATATTGCTGTTGCTTTGTATTGTGAAAAAATGTGTAGGGACACAAAAGATGACTGGCATTTTTGAAATTTAAGAAACAACCAAACCATTATGATTTAGGAGACCAATTTGTACAGCCTTCCACAATTTCAAAGAGGTAATGATACGTACTTACCCTTTTGGCAATATCAAATGCAGTTTCTTCAAAGTTGTTCTTCAGACCTGGTTTGATATAATGGTTCAACAGAAGGAGATACAGAGTATCTTTGCTATTTCTATTCCCAGCAGCAAGATGCAAGGAGGTCAAGAGGCCTTTAGTTGGGGATTGGTATCTGCATCATGATGAAGTAATAAAGAAGCCATTTTGGTATTTTTCCACATATAAGTACTGTGCAGGGGTGTCCAGCCATTCAGAGTTATTGCATGAATATCTGCCTTGAGCTGCCAACTCATGGACAAAATCTAAGTGTCCACTCTAGGCTTCCCGATGAAGAGGAGTATACTCACCCTCATCCCTAGTATTCATCTGCGTGGCCATTTTGGAAAGCAGTGTTCACAACACAGTAAGCCGATACATTTCGGCATCCCAAAGAAGAAATTTGCTTGGATCCTACTCCATTTTTTTCTTGCAATTGATACCATTCCTCATTTTTTCATCTTGTTCCTTGTCTTCGTCAGAATTGCCTAACCAGTGATTTTGAGTACCAGTGGGAATGAGGTGTCCATGTATTTCCCCAATAGTTCACATTGGTTGAACTGGTCAGAAAAAATTGGTGAATGTTCTGCATATGTTTTTTCACCATGATTTATTTTCTCTTTTTCAAATTTTACTATTCTAAATTATTCTAACTGGAGAGTAGTGAATTATAGGGAGCAGAGGAAAGATTTTCCTCAGTATTCAAAGGTACAGACTGAAAATCAGGACCAGTGGTGTCTTCATGTGCAGCTTATTCTAGGAATGAGAAAATAGGAAACAATGCCTTCTATGTAAATGATTTGGGAAATACCATGTTATAGTGTAAGAGAACTCACTATTCAACATATGTGATTTAAGAGCTTCCTAATAGCTTTCTAATGTTGGTATCCAACATTAGAAAAAATGTATAATGCAGTAATAAAATAGAAGTCCTTTGTATGACTACCTAAATTCTTGTTTTTTTTAAAGACACTTGTTTCCATCTAAAAATAGGCCTATCTATTGTCTTCAGGTGATTTTGATGATTGAAGATGCTTAATGAGAAGTAAAAATGTATTAGTAGTCCTTTGCTATCAATTAAATTTCACTTTTTCTTCGTGGATAATATAATGATCAAAGCAATAGTTCAGAATCAGCAAGCAATAATTCAGAATCATGCTTCAAGTACAAGTGAATCACCAGTAAGTAGCCTCCTCCTTTGTTTCCCCTTCCTATACCTTTCCATCCTCCCCACCCAATCCTCCCGCCTTCCCTTCTCCTCTCTCCTCCCCAGCCCCTCCACGAAAGTTGTAAAGATCGTTTTCAACATAACGACTTGTACATTTCACTGTTGCAATGGGTCTACCTGTATGGACATAATTTGTATCGGTAAAACATGAGTGTCTTCCAGTAGTTCGAATGCTATTAGAACTTAAGTCTCCTTAGAATTAACATATACATCTATGACAGTTAGTGAGGACAAATAGCCTGTATTATATTCAGATTTTCTGGCTTTCTTCTGGTGCATTTTGTTTTGCTTTCTCATAGGATACCTAGTGAAATATCATAATAATTTGGTCCTCATATCCCTTAGGTTCTTTTCTTTTCTTTTCTTTATTTTTTTATATTTTTGTGAACATACTGTACAGAGGGCTTACAATTACATGGGC
This sequence comes from Dipodomys merriami, assembly GCF_024711535.1. Classification (NCBI taxonomy): domain Eukaryota; kingdom Metazoa; phylum Chordata; class Mammalia; order Rodentia; family Heteromyidae; genus Dipodomys; species Dipodomys merriami. The sequence continues at coordinate 1,102,049 of NW_027203827.1, forward strand.
AAGATAATGAGTACATTTCTTATCAAGCATTGCAGATTCCTCCTTTCTTTGCCATTCACATCCCTTCCCAGCCTCCCCCCTTCCCCCCACCCAATCCTCGGCCCCCCCACGTCTTCCCTCCCCCCCCCCCGCGCACCAAAGTTGTAAAGTTCATTTTCGACATGACAACATGTAATTCTCATTGTTGCAACGCGTCCAACTGTATCCTTAAACTACTTGTTTTACCCCTCTCCTCTACAAATTGTAGCAACATCAAATATAGTGAAAGTGGGGTTATACTGTGGGGGGGGGGAGATACAAAGCAACAAAGAAATAATCTTATAAATGTGTTAGAAACAAATGCATGAAAGAAAAAAACATTAAAATACATAAATATGGGATCATTTTCCTAACATCACATTATCAGACCTTTTCTGTTTGACTCATACATATACTAGATATTGGAAATAAGGGAAACCATGGGACCTATGTTTCTTGGGGCTTGGCTTACTTCACTTAATATAAATTTTTCCAAGTCTTTCCATTTCCTAACAAATGGGGCAATGTCATTATTTCTGATGGAGGCATAGAATTCCATTGTGTATATATACAACTTTTTCTTGATCCATTCATCTACTGAGGGGCATCTGGGTTGCTTCCATATCTTAGCTATGATAAATAATGCTGCAATAAACATAGTTATGCTGGTAGCTTTAGTGTGGTCTTGTTTGTAAAGATTTGGGTGAATACCCAAAAGTGGTATTGCTGGGTCATAGGGGAACTCCATATGAAGTCTTTTGAAGTACCTCCATACTGCTTTCCAAAGTGGTTGAACAAGTTTACACTCACACCAACAATTCAATAAGGTTCCCTTCTGTCCATATCCCCTCCAGCATCTGTTGTTGTTAGAGTTCTTGATTTTTGCCTTTCTAACTAGGGTGAGGTGGTATCTCAATGTTGTTTTGATTTGCATTTCTTTTATGGCTAGGGAGATTGAGCATTTCTTCATGTGTCTATTGCCATACTTCTTTCTTCTTCAGAGAAGTTTCTCTTTATGTCTTTAGCCCACTTATTTATTGGGCAGTTGTTTTTTTGAGGATTGGTTTTTGGCGGATTTAATTCTTCAAATTCCAAGACCCTTGTCCATTGTATGTATTTCCGGGTCTCTATAAAGAAAATTTCGGCCTGAGCAAGGAGACATAAGGTTAATCCTATTCCATCCTGTAATGTTTTCAGATTGTCTGGTTTGACTCCGAGGTCTTTGATCCATTTGAAATTGATTCTTGTGCCGGGTGATATATAAGGATCTAGCTTTAGTTTTCTACAAGTAGTTAACCAGTTTTGCCAGCACCATTTACTGAAGAGGCTATCTTTTTTCCATTCAATTGTTTTAGCTCCCTTATCAAATATTAAATGGCTATAGGTCTGTAGGTTCATTTCTGGGTTTTCAGTTCTATTCCATTGGTACTGAGGTCTGTTCTTATGCCAGTACCAAGCTGTTTTGATTACTATGGCTTAATAGTAAGGTTTTAAATTTGGTATTGATATTCCTCCAGTAGTGTTCTTTCCATTGAGGATCGTTTTTGCTATTCGGGGTCTTTTATTGTTCCATATGAATTTTTAGAATGCCTCTTCTATTTCCTTGAAGAACAAGGTTGGAATTTTGATAGGTATCTCATTGAATTTGTAGATAGCCTTGGGAAATATTGCCATTTTCACGATGTTAATCTTTCCAATCCAGGTGCATGAAATGTTTTGCCATTTTCTAAGTTCTGTTTTGATTTCCTTTTTCAAGATTTTAAAGTTTTCATCATAAATGTCCTTCACTCCTTTGGTTAAGTTAATTCCTAGGTATTTTATTTTTTGTGGGGATATTACAAATGGAGTTACTTTCAAAATTTCAGGCACACTTTTCTCATTGTTGGCATACAGAAAAGCCATTGATTTTGGGGGCTTAATTTTATACCAGGCTACTATGCCAAAGTTTTGAATCAGCTTGAGTAATTTGGGAGTGCAGTCGATGGGATTCTTTAAATACAAGATCATGTCATCTGCAAATAAGGAGAGTTTTATTTCTTCTTTCCGTATTTGGATCCCTTTTATGTTTGGATCTTGTCTTATTGCTGTAGCTAGGCATTCTAATACTAGATTGATGAGACGTGGAGAGAGTAGACATCATTGTCTTGTTCCTGAGTTAAGAGGAAATGACTTTAGTTTTTCACCATTAAGTATAATGCTGGCTGTAGGTTTGACATATACAGCCTTTATTGTATTGAGGAATGTTCCATGGATTCCTACTTTTTCCAAAACCTTCCTCATAAAGGGGTGTTGAATCTTGTCGAATGCTTTTTCTGCATCTATTGGGATAACCATGTGGTTCTTATCCTTGCTCCTGTTGATGTGATGAATTATATTAATTGATTTGCGTATATTGAACCAGCTTTGCATTCCTGAAATGAATCCTGTATGATATTGGTTTATGATTTTTGGATGAATTGTTGAAGTCGATTGGCCAAAATTTTGTTGAGAAGTTTTGCATCAGTGTTCATCAAAGAAATGGGTCTACAGTTTTCTTTCTTTGATGAGTCCCTGCCTGGTTTTGGGATGAGGATTATGATGGTTGCATAGAATGTGTTCGGTAGTGAACTTTTTCCTTCAATTTCATTGAAGAGTTGGAGGAGTATTGGTGTGAGCTCTGCTTTGAAGGCCTTGTAGAATTCTGCTGTAAAACCATCTGGTGCTGGACTTTTCTTACCGGGGAGGTCTCTTATTGCTGTTTCTATTTCAATGCTTGATATGGGTTTGTTAAGATGGTTTAACTCATCTTGGTTTAGTTTTGGAATGTCAATATTTGCTAGGAAAAGGTCCATTTCTGTCAAGATCTCAAACTTATTAGCATAAAGTTTTGAGGAATATTCCCTTATATTGTACTGAATCTTGGTTGTTTCCGTGGTGATGTTTCCATTCTCATTTCTGAGTTTATTAATTTGGGTGTGTTCTACTCTTTTTCTGATAAGATTTGCTAAGGGTCTGTCAATTTTGTTAATTTTTCCGAAGAACCAACTCTTTGTTTTGTTGATCATTTCTATAGTTTTTTTGAATTCTAATTCCTTTAATTCTGATTTAATTTTGATTATTTCATTCCGTCTACTGGATTGGGGTTTATCTTGCTGCTTTTTTCAAGGATGTTTAGATATGTCATTAAATTGTTGGTTTCAGATCTCCCCAATTTGTTGATGTAGGAGTTCAGAGCTATAAACTTGCCTCTGAATACTGCCTTTGCTGTGTCCCAAAGGAGGTGGTAATTTGTGTTCTCTGTTTTGTTGAATAGCATGAACATTTGAATTTCCTTTCTAATATCTTCCATGACCCACTCGTGATTCAGCAGTGTGTTGTTCAGCCTCCATATGTTACCGTCCTTTCTTTGTTGGCTTTTGGTGGTGAGTTCTAGTTTTATTCCCTTGTGGTCATAGAGAATGCAAGGTATAACTTCAATGTTTCTGAATTTAGACAAGTTTGCTTTGCGGCCTAAAATGTGGTGTATTTTAGAAAATGTTCCTTGTGCTGCTGAGAAAAACATGTATTCTGATGCTGCTGGGTGAAATATTCGGTAGATGTCTGTTAAATCTTGTTGATCTCTGCAGCTGTTTAGATCTGTGGTTTCTCTGTTTAGTTTTTGCTGAGTTGATCTACCTAGTGGGGAGAGTGGTGTTTTAAAATCCCCAACTATGAATGTATTTGGATCCATGTGGGATTTGAGGTAAAGTACTGTTTCTTGGATAAATTTGGGTGCTACATTTTTTGGCGAATAGATATTTAGAATTGTAATATCCTCCTGCAGGAGAGAACCCTTAATTAGTATGTAGCGACCTTCTTTATCTCTTGTCACAAATTTTAATATGAAGTTTATTTTATCTGATATTAAGATTGCAACTCCTGCATGTTTATGGGGGCCATTTGCTTGGCAGATTTTGTTCCAGCCTTTAACATTGAAAATGTGTTTGTTTTTATGGGCAAGGTGTGACTCCTGAAGGCAGCAGATAGAAGGAACTTTATTTTTAATCCAACTAGACAGTCTATCTTGCTTAATTGGAGAGTTAAGTCCGTTAATGTTGATAAAAAGGACTGAGAGGTATTTCAGACTTCCTGCCATGTTATTCACCTTCTCGGGCGCTGTGAAAACTGGGTTCTTTCTATGGTTCTTGGATTCTCATTTTGGGTGCAGTTTCTTGGCCTTTATTGTGGTCTTGTTGGTTTTTTATGTGTAGGACATCTCTAAGAATCTTTTGCAGGGCTAGTTTGGTGGAGATGTATTGTTTCAATTTTTCTTTCCTATGGAAGGTTTTTGTTTGGCCTTCAGTTATGAAGGAGAGTTTAGCTGGGTAGAGTATTCTTAGTTGATAGTTATTTGTTTTTAGGGCATGGGATACATCATTCCAGGCTCTTCTTGCTTTGATTGTCTCTGCTGAGAAATCTGAGGTGATTCTAATTGGTTTTCCTTTATAGGTGGTTAATCTTTTTTCCTTCACAGCTTTAAGGATCTTTCCTTGGTCTGAGTTGATCCTGTGTGGATTGTAATGTGACGGTGGGATGTCCTATTCTTTTCTCGTCTATTTGGAATTCTAAAAGCTTCTTGTATCTGAATAGGCCTGTCTTTTTGCATGTTTGGGAAGTTCTTTGTTAGGATCCTGTTAAACAAATTTCCTAGACCAATTACTTCCGTTTCTAGGTGCTCCTCTACACCCATTATCCTTAGACTTATCACTAATATTTTATTTGAACTTTATTGTACAATACACCCTGAATTTGCCTTGCATGTAAATGTGTGTGTAAATGTGCGCAAATGTGTGTGTGTGTGTGTGTGTGTGTGTGTGTGTGTGTGTGCTGTTGCCATGTTGCTTGCCAATGAGGACAGAGAGAGTCTGAAAAGAACTGTGTTGCAATGTTGTTATTTATCAATGTTCCGTACTGTCATTTCAGTGGAACCACCCTTCTGTACATTTTATTCGTCAAATAATAACATCATCATAATTAAAGCATTTACAACATTAAGTTAGATAAAAGAGATCACTTTCAGCTCTTTGTATATGTTAGGGAAGAAGATACACATATATTTAAGTAGTAAGTTATTGTTGTAAGATGACTGTCAGTACAAAATATGTATTTGACCTCTTAAATTGGCTATACTTTTAAGATATACTCATGGAGTGAGTTTATCTGACTTGACCAAACAGGTATTACACTCTGGTTATTCCTGTGAAACTCAAGGTGGATAAACTCTTTCCGGATTTCTGTTGAAAATAACTTTCTTTATAAGATAGTATCTATTCACACTAAGAATAAATCCCGTATTTTTTAGGCTTGAATATCCGATCATATTGACTGAAAAACAGTATTGTGGATATGTTTGTTAGATATACATTGCAAAAACAAACAAAAAAAGCTTGTGTCACTTCCAGATTGTGGATGCATTTTAAGTTGTATTTTACATACAAAGGTTTCTTCATTAATAGTTCTTTTGTGGGAGTAACTATCACAACTTTAACAAATGAGGCTTTTTGAAGATCTTTTCCAATATAAATATCATGCAAGAGTGAATCTTGCAATTTCTGAAAACCCTTTGAATACTTTAGTGTTATTTCAGTTCATTGACTATACAGCTAAAGACATTTCTGAAATAAACATTGTTAAAATCTGAAAATGTAAGTGGGTATATAGGCTTTTTATGCATCATTTTATCAAAAGACATTTTTTATGAAACTAAAATATATAGAATAAAAGAATGGAAGTTAATTGCGTGAGCTAATTTTTAGCATAACTTTGTTTTCTATTAGCACAGTCCTTTGAATGTACATGATGAAGTTAAATTATGCCCTTTGTGACACTATGCTTCAGTTATTTTTAGAATCTTTGTAGTTATAAGAGTGAATTTGTAGTATAAATAAATGTCTTTGAAATGATTAGGATTAATCTTGTGTTTTGTTTCCTACTCCTAAGAAAAAGAGTTATTTTCAAGTGTTAACAGTTTTCAATTGAATCTTCAGTATCATACGAAACTTTGCACAAATATTGTAGTATTGATATCTTTTTTTCAGGGGTGGGGGAGTCTGGTAGTGGGGCCTGAACTCTGCGCCTGGGCGCTTTCCTTCAGCTCTTCAGCTCAAGGATAGCGCTCTTCTACTTGAGCCACAGCGCCACTTGCGGCTTTTTACTTTTTTTTTTATGTGGTGCTGAGGAATCAAATCCAGGGCTTGACGCATGCAAGGCAAGCGCTCTACCACTGAGCCACCTTCCCAGCCCTTTAGGTCTTTTTAAACCAATTGTATTCACAAGTTGGAGAGGCTTTAATTCATTAATGATGGGTCAGACTGCATTTTTGGGTACATGAAAGGTAAAATATTTATCTAGGGTCAAAGGTGATTTTTATATGTCTTACTTTAATAGCATTTTAAAGTAGTACCTTTCTGTCAAAATGTTGGGTATAAAAAGCAATCAAAATACTTCTAATGGTAAACAACTTAGTTGAGCTACAATGTGGAAATGATTGGTCCATAAGACCTGCAGTCTGTTTCCATCAGGAATTGGGGAGGTCATTCTTTCAGTAAGACAGTTTTAAACAGAGATAGGGTCCCGAGGCAGTGCAGTGTTCAGTGAAGGGATAGAATATGATTTCTGCTATTTTGACCTAGAAATCAAGAATGTTATACTTTAGCACTTCCTTTCACCAGGAAGGTATGTACTGATTATGAACTTTGAGTATTCATATTACAGTTCCCTATTTTCTAACAAAGATAAAGTGAAATATTATGAGTGTACACAATAATTCTGGGAAATTTTCCAAGAATTTGTAGACTAAGTGCTGGTATTTTAGTCATAAAATAGAATGAGGTTAATTGATACAGTGGGAGATGAACCTCAGGCTAACACTTACCATGTGTGCAATGTTGTACTAGTAATGTTGTACTGTGATTTTTATTGTGTCTCTTTATGATGTGCAATGTGATGTATTGATATTCATTGCATTGATCATTTTTCTGTCACTAAAGGGAAAATACCTGCAAAGAAAATTTCTGAGTAGGAAACTATTATATTGACTCATGGTTTAAGAGAACACAGTTTAAGATCAGATGGCTCCATTGTTTTTAATTATATTTTTATTATCATAACTAGTTGTACAAGGGAATTTACATTCAATAAATAATGCTTTTACGTATAATGGATCCTTATATAACTTTTCCCTGCCTTTCTAAACCTCACCACACTTTAATTTTTTCTAGTTTCATACTATCTGCATTGAATATCATGTCTTCACTTTCTTCCTCCATAACTCTTTTTATTCTTTCCCTTTGACTTCGCCTCACATCTTCAAAGTGATAGTTTCCTGGTGTTTATTTTGTTGGATTAAAAGTTCAAGTTTATAAAAAATTACATCTGTTAAATACTCCTCTACAAATAGCATGATTTGGTTAATATTGCTGTGTAAAATTGTATAAAGTTCTAGCTTCCAAATATGAGACAGAACATGGGTCCTTTGTGTGTCTGGCTTTGACTTCATTTATTTAACATATTTTTATATCTATCCATTTCTTTGCAAATAACCTAACATTCTTCATAATGGATAAATACATTCCACTTATTTATATATGACACCCTTTTGCCAACCATCTCTTCGCCAAAGGGCATCTGGGCTGATTCCATAACTTGGCTACAGTGAAGAGTGCAGTAGTGAACATGGTTGTGAAAGTGATTTTACTGTCCTTTTAGAAGAATTCATCACTATCTTTCTGGGAGCAATCCTCTAGCCAGTTTTCCAGAATAAGGACATCCCTCCCTTCATCACCATCACAACGTATTGCAAGTCCTCAAAAACACACTACCCCATACAGGTTACAAAAAGCTAAAACCACACTGTGCCCATATTCTTTCAATAAATTTTTAATAATTACATATAATTTAGTGAGAACCTTCTATGTACTTTCCTAATGTGGGAATGAGGGACATAACAACAGAGTAAAAGTAAGAAATATGTAATTTAATTAGTTATCATATTTAAAATGTTTTTCAGCTCTCACTAATAGCCTCACTTACTATTATTTTAATCTTTATTTGATTACTTCATCTAGCCCCTAAATTATAACAGGTGAGTTAAATACAAAGGCAAAAAGTGTGGTTTGATTTTGACACTCATGTGTGAGGATGCACAATATGGGCAAAGAGATGGATTGGAATTAATAGCAATTATCCATTTTGTTAAAGTAGAGATTGTTTTCCCAAACTGATTCTCACAATTCATATTCCATTAAACAAAAAGAAACGTGTAACAATTACCTTTGTTTTGCTCCTTATTAACTTTTGTTTCCATTATATTTTTAATGAAGGATGATTTCATAAATCGACTTTAGATGCAAAAATATTTTAATATATTTCTAAGTGTATGCATTGATCTATACATACACACATATATTACACAGGTTACAATCATAATTTATAATTTCTGTAACTATACAATTTACTAAATTATTAAAAACATCGACGACTCATGCCTGGAATCAAGATTACTCAGGAGGCTGAGATCTGACGATCTTGGTTTGAAGCCATCCTGTGCAGGAAAGTCCATGAGCCTCTTATCTCCAAACAACCAACAGAAAATCAGAATTGGAACTGTGGCTCAAAGTATTAGAGTGGTAGCCTTGAGAGAAAAAGCTCATGGACAACACCAAGGCTCTTAGTTCAAGAACTACAATCTACCCCCAAAAATCTATTTAATTTACACCTGTGTAAGTAGAGTATTTCCATCACCCAAATGCACATCCATGCTCATTTGCAAGGTAACTCTGTTTTGTCTGAAGTACGACTAAACATTATCACTAAAGGAGCATTGGAACGTGGGTTCATTCTATCTCTCTAATGGATTTTTCTCCACTAGAATACTCAAGTGTTACAATTGTTCTAATTATTTAAAATCATAGCTTTTTTCTTTCATACTCCTAATATTAGAGTTTGAATTGAGTGTTTTGTCCCCTTAAATGTGTGTTCTTACCACTTTGTCATGCCCCCAGCCCCAAGTTATCCTGATTATTTTTCAGCTAGAAACTGGCTTCCTACTTGTGTATGAACTTGGCCTCCGTCCACTTGATGTTATTCTTCCTGGAATTTAGAACAACAGCTGTATGGCATTGTGTACAGAACTTTCTGTTCAGTCTGGGCTTTTGCCACTATCCTCACAAAATTGCAATCCCATGTAGTCACGAATTTCATAAGCTTGTCATAGCTGATTTTTTTAAATCTTTCATTTCCTGCAGGTTCTTAAGTACTGAATTAATTTGTGTTTTCTTGGGTTGTTTGTTTCATTTGAATCTATGTGTTGAGTTGTTTGTTCCTCACTTTTCCTTTTGTTTCTTTCCCTCAAGTTCTTACCTAAAGTGCTGAGAAACCAATTCTTCTTTCTCAATATAGGGTGAACATTATTTATTCCAAAGCAATTTCCGTATCTGTGAATGGTATACACATGCTAAGCGCTGAGAAGGGTATTTTATTTTCACGGCAGTCTTTGGCATATACAGACAGATCATGAAATATATGAAGAAAATAAAACTACAGATGAATGCCAGGAGGAGAATAAGCTATTATTAATTGTTTGACAGAGGTTTCTCTTCTAGTGAAAGAAATATATTACTTGATGCAGGATTTCACAAAATCATATTGCTACGAGGAACCTAAACAATCATCTAATACTATAAACTTGAGAGTGATGAATTGACTTCCTGAATAATTTACTTTTGGGTCAAATAAAAGCAGGCTTTCAAAAAGAGAGTAGATTTTAGAGAAACATGATGAATTTTATGTAAATAGGTCCTTAGCTGATTTTGTTAATTTGTGAACTAATACAGGGAAAGAAAGTACAGCAAGATAAAAAAATAAAAACTTCACATTGAAATACTCATATGTGTTTGTGTAGGTGTGCATGCATGTGCGAGTACACACACACACATGTGCATGTGCTCATGCATGCATTCATCATTCTTGAGGCTTGATAGTGCCATGGAAACTATTCCTCAGCTTCTGTGCCCAAGGATAGTGGTCTACCACTTCAGCCTCTGCTACAATTCTGTTTTTTTTTTGAGATAATCTCTTGTATTTTCATGATTGAACAGTGGTCTTCAGATCTCAGACTCCTGAGTAGCTAGCTTTCTTATTCAGCCTCTGAGTAGGTAGTTAAATTCTGGCTGTCCTCTATGCTTCACTGCTCTTTTATACTTTTCCTGAGGTAGTCACAAGCCTAAGTCATATATATGTCTAGTTGCTTTAAAATATTCTTATTGCTTGGCAACAGGGGATCCAATGTGTACTCTTAACTATTTTGGAGGCTTGAGAACAGAACGCAAACCAAAAGTTTAGTGGACGTACTTCTCAATCTATAGCTGGGTGAATTGGATCATTTCTACCAACCTGCACTATCTAGAGACTAAGATTGGAAGGACTGTGGATCCAGGTCAGTCAAGGTAGCAAGCTAGACAAGTTGGTGTGCAACTCTGATGCCATTGATGATGGGAAGGCTAAAAGGACAGATGAGATGCATGTTCTTGTGGAAAGGGAATCCCGGCCTGCAAGAACAATATACCCCAAGTTGAAATACACACATTTTCCCACAACCAAAATAAGTATATACATTAACATCCAAAAACTTAATACAATCTGTTCTTTGCTCTAATATCAGCTTTATCTGATTATCATATGATGTGACAGAATAATTTCATTAAACTTATGATAATTTAAAAAGACCTAGAAAATTCTTTCTCACTTATTAAGTGCAGATGAATGGCAAATTGCCTCATTTCTTACATATTTGACTACGACTATAAAATCATCTTATGATTATTATTAATAGTAATATATTCTGATTTAATACTTTACTTTGTAACAGTTTTTAAAATTTTTGCTTTTCTGCTGAGGTTGAAGTATTTAAATAGTATCATCAAAGTATATTCCTTGGGTATTTAGGGAAGTTTTTTACAAAAATTTTAACCAATGGCTTCTAAGAATTCTTAATTGGTATATATATATATATATATATATATATATATATATATATATATATATATATATATATATATATATATTGGTTTATTTTAATTTAAATTTAAATTTATTATAATGGTAAGGTACACAGGGGTTAAAGTTACATAAATGAGATAATGAATACATTTCTTAAGGAAGGAACAATGTGATATCTTCCATCGATATTTTTGTACACTCAAAACAAGAACTACTGATGCTTTTGCTGTTGCTATTGATCAATGGGTACTTTTGCTTACTTTGTTCATGCATTTTTATTATAAAATTTATATACAGATCTTTTCCACTTAATTAAGTCAACTAAAGAGTACACTTCATTTTCTTTTCTTTTTTTTGGGGGGGGGGGTTCGGTTGTGGAGCCTGAACTCTGGGCCTGGGCCCCGTCCCTCAGCTCTTCAGCTCAAGGCTAGTGCTCTACCACTTGAACCACAGCACCACTTCCAGCTTTTTCCTTTTTGCTTATATGGTGCTGAGGAATCGAACCCAGGACTTCATGCATGGAAGGCAATCCCTCTACCACTGAGCTACCGTCCCAGCCCCTACTTCATTTTATTTTCTAATTTTCAAATTTTGAGCTTAAATGTTTCCTTTTGTTTCTTTAGGGTAATTCTTTTTTCAGAGTTGTAGGATCAGTTAATATAATTTTGCATGACTTCTACATATGTATATTATTCAGTCACATATATTTTGCTTTTAAAATATGTAACATTTGGCTATTTGAAATTATTTTCTTAATTTTTATATGGTTAGTGAATTTAAATACATTTATTTTCTTATATTTATAAACATATTTGTCCAGGTAACAAATATTTACTGCATTTTCAAGAAGCACTTACTTTATTAAGAAAGCCTTCATTACCTGATCACTTTTTGGAAATATTTGTACTTAAATTTTAAAAAAAGTTTGAGCTCGGCATGGTGGTTTGTTGTATCCATTTTCTAGCTATGGTTGGAATTGTAAATAGGGTTTGTAATTCGGGAGAGACTGGGAAACTATGAGACCTTATTATAAAACTATTCAGAGTGAACTGATTAGAGATGTAGTCATCGCTAGTGTTATATAGAGCACCTCACTATCACATACTAAATCTTGAGTTAAAACACCAGTAACATCAATCTTTTGTCAAAATAAAAGGACACTTGTTTCAAAATGATTATTATTTAAAAATTATTTGCAAAGGTTCTAATGTCTTCTATTAATTTTCAATTTACTTAATCTATTAAAATCCAAGTATATTGTGACTATTTTATTTCTACTAAACTTTTAAATGGTACGAGCAATATTATGATTTCATATATTAACATACTTTTACTGTTTGTGATAATTTCCTCCGTTTAATATAATAAAATCAATATTCCAAATGTGTGTATGTGGTGTGTATGTTTGTGTGTGTGTGTGTTTATGTGGTTTGTGTGTGTGTGTGTGTGTGTGCTTTGTGTGTACTTTGTAATGCTTGTGAGATCACACCATTGCTTCACATATGCAAGGCCAATGGTTTACCACAGAGCTACTCTGTCTATTTATAATCCAAATAGTGTTTTAAACCATGACTTTCAAACTTTCATTCCTAGTATGCCCTTTCAAAATTATATATGATAACATGTGATACATATTCTATCCACGTTAGCAATTTTTATTGTTATTTAGAATATTTCCACTGCCTTTCCACTTCCAAACTCTTGTGTTTGTTATTGATAAAGGTTTTACTTTGCTTCTTTTGTCTCTTCATTATTTTTCCCTTTAGAGTTTAACTATTCTTTCTCTTATTTCTTTGGAAATTATCATATTCCTGTTACAATTTCTTTACATTGTAACAGGTATATACAATGCTTTAATTTCTATTTTATTTTTTCCCATTTTCACTGACTTTTCTTACAAACTATTAGATGGATTAAAAAGAAACTTGTCTCAGGAAACGTTATTTTTCTCCTTCTCTTCTCTGAAGTCTTTCTGTTTTTTGAAACACAATAGCAATGACATATAGCTCCTATGTGGTACATCATTGTTTCCCCTCTCACTCTCCTCTGTTGTACAGCTCAAGTTGTTATCATTCAGCTTTGTTATGTTACAGTGTTATTTAAATCGTAACTCATTCTTGAATTAATTTTAGTTGTTTCAAGTATTCTCTGAAGGCATTTTTCTATATATAATATCTGGGGTCTTGTGTTTTTACAAGGTACAAAATATGAGTCACTTTCAAACATCTAGATATCTCTGTAGAATATTGGTCCACCTGCTCAATAAACTCGTATGTAAATTCAAGGAATACAGGTCAGTTAGAACAATCTTGTAAAATTGTGTATCTTCAGCCTTCATACTAGCTTTGAATCTTTTTACCATGTTGAGTAGTAAAGACAACATAGTTCTACTACAAGAGCAGACACATAGAAGAATGTAACAGATTTTTCAAAAATAAATTCTCAGTTTATGGTCAATTGATTTTGAAAACTATCCTATGACTTTATGAAATAAAAAATAGAATCTTAAATGGGTGTATTGGCACTATTTTCTCTCGAGATTTAAAGAATGATCTTAGACTACTACCTCAATCCCTTTTTGTTTCTTTTGTTTTGTTTTTTGTCACTCATGGAGCTTGAACTCTGGGATTAGGCGCTGTCCATATGATCTGCAGATCAATGCAAGCACCCTAACATTTCAGCCACCGCACCACTTCTGGCTTTCTAGTGATTTATCAGAAATACGAGTCTCATGGACTTTCCTGCCCGGGCTGGCTTTAAACCGTGATCCTCAGATTTCAGACTCCTGATTAACTAGGATTACAGGTGTGACCTACAGGCACCTGGCCTACCTCAATCCTTATACAAAAATTTAAAATAAAAAATGATTATCAAACTAAATATGAGATGTAAAAACCGATAAGAGATAAACGTAAAAATTCATGACATTGTATCAGTAAGGTTTCTAAATGGAAAGCATTAGTTGCTAAAGAAAAGCAAGAAGATACTGGATTATATCAAGTGATAGCCTTTCATAATTCAAAGGACACTATACTCATAATTCAAAGGACACTATAACCGAAGTGAAAACATATCCAACAGATAGAGGTAACATATTTGTTAATGCTAAAATGTGAATGCCACAATGATTCTTAATCTTAAATAGTTTTATACCTTCTATTTCTATATAATTTTTCCTGAATAGGATATTTCTTTAAAGAACATGTGTAAATTAATAGTCAATAAGAGGAGCATATGAAATAAGTTCCTCTTTAGTATCTTAAAAAAAGAAAAAGAGGGGGAGGGGGGTATAATTGGGTGGGGGGAGGGGGGATGCTGGGAAGGGAGGTGAAGGGTAAACAAGGGAGGAGGCTGCAATGCTTGGTAAGAAATGTATGCATTATCCTGCCCATGTAATTGTAGCCCCTCTGTACAGTATGTTCTCAAATAAAATAAAATAATATTAAAAAAAATAAAACGGGAAAAAAAAAGAAAAAGAAAAATCACTAGTATGACTCTAATATAAAAAGATGACACAAAATATAGTAATGCATTGTGGAGGAATTGATAAACTACTCATAGTGATCCATTTGTATAATACTGCAATCATTTTAGCAAGCAAGTTTTCAATTCTCAAAGGTCAAAAAGAATTGTATAGGATCAATTCATTATACTTCTATGAATGTATTAAAGAGAAGTAAAAAGAAGTATTTGGACAGGGAATTGTAGTTCATTGACAGTGCACTTAAATAGTATTTGTGAGACCCTGGAAAAATCCCCAAAATAAAATTTTGAAAATACACACTACAGAGCATGTATGCTGGACAAATTCTATTAACAGAATTTTTTATCTATTTTAATGTCTGTTCTAAAATTTTTAACATTTCTATTTGAAGAAATGCAAGTTTGTGAAAATTAGGCTTTGAAAACCTATGAAGTTACAATTCACTTCCAAAGCACTAAAGTGTATACAATAGAAGGAGATAGTATATTGCAAGTGAATTACATGTCAGCAAATAAACTATTGTTAAAAATTCTTCACACAAAATGAAGAATATCTAAATAGACGTTTTTGGTTTTGGCTAAAAACTCTGTAAACTACAGCGTTTAAAACAAACGTGTGATTTCTGTTTATTTTAAGGTTTTTTTTTTGTCCGTTATTTTGAGTTTATACAGAGATATCTCAATCAAGAGTGTATGTGATAACTGGAATACCTAGGAATTATGCATCATTTATAAGTAATTGATAACCTTTTCTGGACGAAACGCTTAGCAAATGACAGAACACACAAAACTATGCATCTGCATTTTATGAAAGCCATTGGAGCATTAAAGTAGGCTAAAGTCAATTAAATATTTTGCATTAATTCTATTGGTCTCTCTTTAACTTGAAAATTATAGATTATGTTTTTTTATATTCTATTGGGACAATTATCTGCTGTCACTTATTTTTTCTCTTCCCCTTCTTTTGCCCTTCCACTTACATAATTATTATTTAAAGAGACATACTTGACCTTGCATTTCTAAATACTTCAAAATTATCTGAACTACTTTATACTTCTGGCAGGCTCCTATATCTTTCTCAAAGGAAATATTTTTGACACTACCATTTTTATCCTCTATGATATTGGATATCTTCCTGCCTAATTCAGTGCAAGACATACATGAGACTCATCCAGATATCTCAAAACTCATACCACCATAAAATCCTATCTTACTTAGAAATCATGCTTTTAGAATATCTCTGGAGGTGACATCTCTCATTTTTGAATGACACTAAGTGATGCTTATATGCAGTCATGTTTTAAACCAATATGCCACTCAGTAGATGAACGAATTGACAAAATGTGGTTTATGTATGCACGGTGGAATTCTATACTTCAAATTCATATGGAACTGGAAAGACTTGGAAAAATCCTACGAAGTAAAATAAACAAGACACAAAGAAACAGATTCCGTGGTTTCCTCATTTGTAATAAGTAGGAAATGTCTACAATATAAAGAAAAGAAAAAGAAAAAGAAATGTGATCTTAGCCACTAGTTCATTGCTAGTATAATTCCTGCTCTCTCGAAAAGGACTTTTTTCCAGTTAAGTCCATGGTCTTATAACTAACTGGCTTGGAACCAGAATTATTCTTCCATTCTAATTTTTACAAATTTTCATGATTACCTATCATGATTTAGAGCTAGTAGAAGAAAGAGAGTGGTCTCAACCTTCATATTCCACTTAGTAATAATGCTTTCTCTATGTCACTCCCATAGATCTACATACTGGCCTTGGCTTTATTATTTCAACGCTGTCTTATTTGAAGAGTCTTCTATAGAGTATTGAACCATTATACTTAAACACAGAACTTCTCTTTCTCCTATTCCTATTGTTTCTACTTCTGTTAACTTATGTACACTTGGGTAATAATGCACAACACAAACACTGACAAAAAATGTTTCTGAGAACCTTCTTCCCACTTAAAATTGGTCTTAATTAAGAGAGCACTTAGGAAATTTGGACATAATGTACTCCAGGATAATGTTTTTTATTTATGGTGAAAATGGTGGACACAAGGGTTAGAGTTACATAAGTAAGTTAATGAGTACATTATCTACCGAACATTGTTCTTCCTCTTTTGTTATTCCCCTGTCATTCCTTTTCTCCACACTGCCCCAACTCTTCCCTCCCATTCCCAACTAATAAAGTTCATTTTCAACATAGTGTCTTGTTCATCTCATTGTAACAACGGGTCATACTGTATACTTCTTTCAGCATTTTATTTCCCTTCCCCTCCCCACATTAGAAAAATGTATATGCAAGTTGCAGCTCACTGACCTCAAATACAGTGGAAACGGGTTATACCATGGAGGAAGAAAATAGAAGAGAAACAAAAAAATCACATAATACATGGTAGATACATTAAAAACAATAGTAAGAAAGGAAAAACAAGTTGTGTCCGTATTTGGGGTTCATTTCACTTAACATCGTCTTATACAGCCATATGTACGTGGATAATGTTTTATAAGCCATGTAAATTCCATATTTTCTCATTACTAAGTTGTCTCTGAAACACGTGTTACCTCGTGTCTAAAGATGCCTTTGTGCTATCTCAATGAAGCCAGAAAAAAATCATTTTCCTGGAGCAATACCATAGATTGTTACCGGAAGTAAGTGGAACGAACTTTTACAGGAAGTAGAAACTGAATCCAGGAGAGAAATTGAACATAGAGAAATGACAAAGTTCAAGTTAATTTGTGCTCTCATTTTTACTGTATAAGAATATAATCCAAGGCTTGAAGGGAACTCTGTCCTTATCTTTTTCGAGTGTGCACTTTAGACATAAAACTTGTCTGTAAACTTCTAGTTGACAGTATTACAAAAGGAAACAATATGCCATTTGAAGGCCAGCATGGAAAAAAAGGAAATAACATTGTTTTACAGTGTTCTACTACAAAGAAACAAAGACATGGAGGTTTTAAAATTTCTTATGCATGAATATTTAACTCCTGAAATGATTCTCTTGTTGCAAAAGTCAGATATCCATTCCTTTATTCTGGTCCTGAGTTCACCATATCAATAAGGATTCCAAAAAGCAGGATCCAGTGAGTATGATCAGCAAAAGGAGCCTCTTTTCAAAGCAGTGTTTTAAGGATGGTCCCAAAGAAATATGTGGGTTTTTTTGTTTCTTCTTTGTTTGTTTAGTTTGTGCCGCTTCTGGGGCTTGAACTCAGAGGCTGGACCCTGTCCCTGAACAGTTGTCTTTTGTCTTTCCTGCCCACCTGCCCCCAAAGCTAGTACTCTACTGCTTGAGCCAAAACTCCACTTCTGGATTTTTGGTGTTTAATTACAGATAAGAGTTTGAAGACTCTCCTTCCTGAGTTGGCTTTGAACTAAGACAGTAAGAAAATCAAGTCACATAAACTGTATGGACTTCTCTCTTGAACCAAGAAATATTAGATGAAGTTTATTATAAAGGTAATATTTGACAATTTTTAAAAGAAGAGAATATATGCAGCAAAGAAGCCATAACTTAAATAACTCAGCAAAAGTAGGTGCACTGAGTCATATTGGAAAATTTTTTCTGCTTCGGAAGATTACTATTGACTTCATAGTTTCTTTTGGGGAAACTTCAAGTACATTTCACATTTTCATTGGTCGTGGGGCATGAACTCTGATCCTGGGCATGTGCCTCAGCTCTTCAGATCAAGTTGGGTGCTCTGCCACTTTAGTTATAGCACCACTTCCGGGTTTCTGGAAGCTAATTGAAGATGTGTCTCATGGACTTTCCTGATCAGGCTAGCTTTGAACCACAGTCCTCTGGTCTGAACCTCCTGAGTACCTAGGATGACAAGTGTGAGCCACCAGCACCCGTCTCATATTTGCATGTATGTGCACTTAATGACACTGTAGACAAATAATGCAAATTTGAATCAAGTGATGACCTTGCAGCTTTTCAGAAAATTTGAGGTAGCAATAAATATGTCATCCTTTTCCATGTTGTTACATTAAAGACTCATGAGCCATTGGACTCTTAATTTAGCATCCTCTGAGGTCTGCATCGGTGGACTTAGTATAATTATTTTTTAGTAGAAAAATAGAGAAAGACTGAGATTTTCAGAAAGCAAAGGAGATCAGATATGAAACAACAACATAGAATGGGATAAAACTTATCTCACAGAGATTAAGAACTACCCTAAGTGATTTAGAATGCTAAAGGAATGAGGAATAAGCCTACTTGATAACTAGTTCTTTAATAACCAAATATGGTTCCCTAGGACAGTTTCCGGTATCATTTAGTTATTATTATCATTTATTTCTTGCATCTGGATTTATTCCTTCACTTCTATCACAACTATTAATTAGCTGGTGCATTTTTGGTGCCAAAACTGACCAAAAATTTTCCAAATCTCACTTAGACTTAGATTAATCCTCACCTGATATCTAAGCACATTCTTGACATTAATTGCCATGACCTACCAACAAAATGTTTTTTTTCTCTCAATGCAGTCTTCTAATATAGGTAAAGTACATGAATTAAGAACTATTGTTAGGTCATAGTTGGAAGGAGCAATAATATATTCCAAGTATAGTTTCTTTATTTGGCATTTACTAGTTAAATGAATTTTTTTGCCAGTTCTGGGGCTTGAACTCAGGGCCAGGGAACTCTTCCTGAGATTTTTCTTGTTGGCTTAAGGCTAGCACTCTACCACTTGAGGCATAGCACCACTTCTTTTTCTGTTTATGTGGTACTGAGGAATTGCACCCAGGGTATCATGCATGCTAAGCAATCACTGTACCATGAAGCCACATTCCCAGAGCCTTAAGTGACTTTCTTAAGATGACTTTGCTTTTTCATTCCATTACTATGTATTATAATTTAGGTTAGGTGGTAGAAAAGGAAGTGAAAAACAATACTAAACCCAGTAAGGCTGACATTACTGTCACATCACTAAGGAAGTACAGTGTTAAGACCTTTAGGACTCATAGGGCTCTTGCATGTGACATTATTAGTTTACATTATTACATAATATTTTACATTATTATGTAAAAAACATTAACAGTCATCTCCAACATCTATAACATTCTGTTTCCACTTTCAAGTTCAAGAGCCAAAAATTTAAGCCTTTTTATTGATTAGATGTGTTTCCTAGGAAAGAAGAATGAGGATGTGGAAGGTGATGTTGGAAAAATATTTATATTGGCTCCCAGTCCACATTTTTTGCATTTTTAAAAAGTATTACTGATGAACTCCTACATCTTCTTAACTATGCTGTCTGCACAAAATGCAGATAAAGGAAGACATTGATTCTGGTGGATCGTCACATATATGAACAAAATCCAGTTCTGCAAAAAAAAATTACTAGTATAACGTATTGACTATAAAATGGTTTCTTGTCCTAGCAGAACAAAATACAGTATTGAAATGATTAGTCCAGCTTTCTTTGAGATTTTCTGCTGTCTCAGTATCAAGATGTTCTCTAATTCCAGTAATATACAAGCATAAAAGATCTGATTTGAATATCTCAGTAGTTTTAGAAACAAAGGTACATAGTAGCTTCCTTCATGCAGAGGCGTGTGATGGCATGTATGACTGATCGTATTGTAATTATCTTTTTTTTCCTCTTCATCTCATGTTGCATATTTTGGCATATTAATCTGTCCTGCATCAGCTTCCTGTAGGTGAGATTTACCTCTACTCTGCAATGTCAAGATGGAGCATGTGACTTACTTCAGCTTACAAAAATGAACCAGAAGTGGTGAAAGGCTATTTCTAAGGGAAGATTTCTATCCCATTGTCTGGGTTTAAGAGTTAACTTCTTTTCCCTTAGCTATAAAAATAGCATATTTCCAGAGAGAATCTTTTTTCAACTTATATACTGAAAGAATATAGCATGTGAAATTGAGGCAAAACTCAAACACAGGAAGAATTAAGCTAATATTAGAATATGATACTAAGATATTAGTTTCTTACCATTCTTGTATACCTTTATGATAGTTTCCTACAGCACTTCAGTATTTTAGAAATACTAACCAAGTACTAAACAGATAACACTTCCTGTTTGATGCTATATTTATTACATTTATTTTTTAAATAAATAAGCATTCTATATGTGGTCACTTGAGGCGATAACTTTTTCTATAAATGTGTATAATCACTCTAGAGCACTATATCTCACACCCACAATCATTATCCAGACCTAGTGATTGAGATGAGGAAGAACAAAATATCTAGATTTCTCACTTCTCTTTTCCTCTGCTCCTTTTTCTAGTGAGAATTCTCATCCTTTATCCAAATTCTCCTATTAATAAAGGAAGAATGAGACATTGTGCATATCAAGCAAAAGGCTTCAAAGCCAGAATTTTATTCTTTCAGAAATAGATGAAGTAAATCAGAATGGCTCAAGGAAGAAGGAAAACATGATTTTTTTCCCCTTACTAGTTTCAACAATAGAGTCTGAACACAACTCTAAATATTTAATAAACCATTTGCTTTGGCTAATTTTTAAAAATATAGTGTTTTAAAATAAATAATTTTAAAAATAAAAAAATTAAATATATAGTAATTTGTTGTTTGCTTTTGGTAGGCATGAAATAAGACTGCATTAACATTGTGTGAGTTGAAAGGCTAAATTTTATCTGAATCTAAACAAAATGAAAAATATATGATGTTAAGATAAGTAGCGTTTAGGTACATTTTCTACATGACATACACACAGGGACATTTTTTTCTTCTTTTCCTCTCCACATTTCAATAAGCAGTTCATGTAATTCAAATAGCTGTGTTTATTTCAGAAATAGATTAGACATAAAAAAGTTAGAAGAGAACCAGGATTGGTGGTTCATTCTTTAAAAATATCAGTCAAATAACTATTAACCATAATTCCAAAATAATAACACACAAATGCTCTTGAAAAGAGGAGATTGTAAGCATAATATACGAAGAGTGATAGTGCCAGAACTGCTTCAGGAACTGCTCTCTGACATTTAAGATTTCTAGTACATGACAATGTTTTAATCAGGATTAAAGGCTTTCAGGAACTAAATTTTTTTTAGTTATATTTCATTGAAGAAATACCTTTTCAAAATTAATGAAAAGATAGCAGGTTTTAGTAGAAAGAATGCTTACACACTCATTGTGGTAGGCAGTAAAATACCTTCCCAAAATATCTATAGTCCCGAAATATCTAATCCATCAAATGTAGATTTACATTATATATATGTTTGTAAACTAATCACCTTTGATTACCTAAGGAACACAAATTTGAATAATTATCAGATGGGGAAAGTATACTCAAAAGTCCCAGCTGTAGTTCGAGAGGGACATTATTAGGTAAGAACCATCAGAAAGATGTAAATATGCTACATTAGAAGATAAAGGAAAAGACAACAATCCAGATTCTGAAGTTTCTGGAAAGCGAAACAGGAAGTAAATGCGTTTTCCACTAGAATCATCTGAAAAATATTTCAGTTCTATAGGGGGCTCAATTTTCATCTAGTGAGAATCACTTTAGATTTTTGTCCATTAGAACTGTAAAATGATAAATACGGATTGTTCAAGCCAATTAACTTGTAGAAATATTTTACAGAAGATTTGATTTAGTAAACTAACTCAACTACAGCCTCTCCTAATGCAACCGCAAGGTTACCACATGTCCTAGTTTCTGAGAATAAGAAAAAGTTGCCACCAAGTTTGTACACATGTAAGATATACATACTACTAAGAGCCTTGAATTAATGAATTCTTGAAATTCTAAATAATATTTAAATAAGAAGGTCCTTTTCTTCATTTTCACATTTGGGAATCACTAAGTACCAAAGTTTTGTAGAAAGCTAGGGTAAGAATATAGAAATGAAATCTGTCTTCTAATGTTATAAAGATGATTTATGTCACTTTGATTTACAGTTGTAAGGTAATAAAAAAATAAGGTAAAACAGAAACAGTAAGTCAATTTTATATCTTTCCTAACTTTCCAACAGAAATTAGAGAATCCAGTAAAGATACAGCAATCCCAGGATGATACAGGATGTTATAGGATCACTAGATGGTGAAAAAAAGGTAACAAGAATGGGTCCCCTGGAACAATGGGAAACAAAATCTACATTGTGATATAGCTAGAAAATAGTTTCTACAATGCTAAGTCTTTATATTTTAGGTTTGTTTACACAGCAACTTTACTCTCTAGGAAATGATTCTTTATTAATACTCAAGTGTTTGCAGCTTATAACCCAGCAACAAATAATGTTTCTAAATATAAACAAGCATGATACTAAGAGTAACCAAAGCTACTTGCATTGCTATAGCTGATAAAGAAGAATGATCTTGGGGAATAGTCAACAATCTTGAATTTTTTCAGACCTTTCCTCTTCTCCAACATGAGAAGTCATAGTCTAGATATGTCTTATGGACGTTCCTGCCTATGCTGGATTTGAAATATGATTCTCACCTATCAGCCTCCTTAGTAGTTAGGGTTACAAGCATGAGCCATTGGCCTCTAGCTACATAATTTTTTTTACACATTTATGAAGTATGAAGTGGCAATCCCATTCAGTTATATGTTGCTTAATGATCAAGCTACATCATATCCATTAATTTCTGCGTGTAACATTTCTTTACAGTGAGAATGCTCAAAAACTTATCTTCTGGCTGATGAAATATCTATCCTTAACTATAATCACTTTGCCTCTTGTAGTATAAAATTAATATATTTACTTTTAGTCACAGAAGTCTGCTAATTAAAGTTATATAAAACATGAATTGTAAAGTGAAAGAAATTCATAGTTCCATTACTTATTTAAAGAAAATGATAATGCATTTTTTTCAATTATATTTCTTTGGAATGTGTAATATTCATTGATTTAACTTAAAATTGATAGCAATTACATCATATCTAGTTGATTCAAACTTGTATTTAAAAATTGTACACTTAACACAAATATACTTCCACTTTCTTCTAACACATAATTAAAATAACAGTATAGGAAAGTTTGGTGTTAGCTGTTCATGTGTAGAATCATAGAAACTTAGGAGGCTAAGACCTGAATATTTTAATTCAATATCAGTCCAAACAGACAAAAATGTGAAAACTTATCTCCAATTATCTAGCAGGAAGCAGAAGTTGAGGATGTGGCTCAAGGAATAGCGTGTCATAAGCCATTAGCAAAGAATACAACAGAGACCATTAAACATTGAGTTCAAGCCCTAAAAATAGCAAGTACACAAAAGACAACAACAAAAAAGTGATATGAACATCAATAATAAAGACAATATAGTAGAAAATATCATGAGAAACGTGTGTGAACATCTGGAATTCAGAAATCATTTGACAGAATTTTGATTCATGAGAGGTAAAAGTCACAGTATAATTTGAACAATCTCATTGAAGTCATTTGTGTTGAAATCTGGCTATTGGGTAACATGTGAAAGAGCAGACTGGATTACCTGACATAGCAGACATTGCCTGTAACTATACACCATCCCACGCTGAAAAAATCTAAAATCGTGCTTGATAATTTAAAAAGAACCTCATGCTAGAGACTTTTTGGTCCACACAGACTGGGGTTCTTATTTTGAGGCTTCAGACCAGTGCTTTTATTTATAAACACTTCTGTTTTACTCCCCTTCACTGGTGTAGCTATACCTTACTAAGCTGGCACCAAGCCACTCCCTAGAAATTGGGCAAGAGCATTTGCTGATGCTCTTCCAACTTCTCTCTGTGGCTCAGGATAGCCAGACTCTTGTAGCTAAGATGGGTTACTTTGATGTCCAGGTGGCCTTAAACTGGAGATAAACATGTAATGGATATGTCAAAATGAGTTAGTTTCAAACTATGATCTTCAGACCTGAGCCACTATGCTCAGCTCAGTATTTCCAGTAAATTACTTAATCTTTCTGACACTCAGGTTCTTCCTGTGTGGAAAGTGAAAAGAATTACTTTGTGTACCTAAGAATCCAGTTGGAGTTATGACTGGGTGCAGGAAGTATAAGTGTTCAGGATGTGTGGGCAGAGTCTGACACTCTCATAAAACTACTGGTATTTATATTTAAATGAATTCCAGGAATTGGAAACAAGAGGGATTTTTCTGTTCTTGTTTATCTTTTTATGGACAGTGAAGGAGCCACAGAAATTCAAGGAGAACAGAGAAATAAATGCAGCAGTTGTACTCTGTAGATATTATATTCATAATGAGCTATACCTCTTGTGGACAGGGACAGGAGGGAAAATCAGAGAGAGAACAAAGTGATGAGATTTTCGAACAAGAAGTGAACTCTTTAGCGACTTATAAAATGGTGATTTGTATGTACACTACCTTAACAAAAACCCTTTGAAAAATCCAGGCTGATTATTCTCTCTTCCAATTTTTTGGAGAGGCCCTTAAGACTCAGGCTCACCTGGAGTTTTTGAAGGTCACATTATATGATAATTAATGTAGAGCCTGAATCTCTTAAGAAATGTTATAAAAAGTATTTCATTCTTAGTGCCTCTTTCTCTTTGAGTGGTGATTATATATGTTGTTGTAATAGCTAAATTTTTACTTGTCAGGTGTTGAATTCTTCTTAAACTTTGCTATATCTTGGCACTCTGCCCTTAACTAAAATAGTAATTAATCTTTGAAATTAATGTCCTTGAGTATGAGTTTTATTTATTGATTTAATTTGTCGGCGGTGGTGAACTCTGGGCCTTGATGCCATTCCTCAGCTCCTCAGCTCAAGACTAGTGCTCTACCACTTGAGCCACAGTACCACTTCTATCTTTTTCTGCTTAGGTTGTGCTGAGGAATCAAACCCAGGATCTCGTGCATTTAAGGCAAGCTGTCTACAACAGATGCACCTTCTCAGCCCTTATGAGTGTCTACAACTGATCCACTTTCTCAGCCCCTATGAGTGGTATGTTTGTGCACGGGTCTATAAACCAAATCTATTCAGCAAATGTATACATTTGCCACTAGACATATTCAAAATTATGAATTAACTGATATTTGAATAAATAAAACTGTTATCATTGATACTAGGAAGTGTTCGTCTCCCCATACTAAACACATAGAGGAGGGTATTTTAAACTAAAACTACAAAAGAAATTTTAAGATCTTGTTGCTAACAAATGTGTCCAGGTATTATTACATTAAACAGACAATTCAAAATAGTTTTTCTTCATGAATACAGAGATCAAAGGTCTTATTATTCTTATTTGAAAATGCAAATTAAAGGGGAAAAACAGTCAGGAGGTAAAATTTATATTGAATGTTAATAGGTAAAGAGGAAAAGAAGATCCTAGATGACAAACTAAAGACAAAGCAATATCAGAGCACTATATGCTCAATATTAAATAAGAAGGTTTAATTGAAAAATTGAGCTGGAATGTGCACATCAAACAAAAGCAAGAAATCAGAGCCTACCACCAACAAAGAAACACCATAATTCATATCTCAGTAAAAGGAAAAAATTATTTGTCCTTGATTTCAATGATACATATAACACCCCTGCACACACACGCACACACACACACACACACACTCACGCACACACGCACACGCACGCACACACACACACACACACACACACACACACGAATGTATGAAACAGCTCAACCTACATGTATCAAAGATCTTCCTATAATATTTGGAACTTTAAATGTTTCTAGTCTTGTAAATAATTGATAACAGATGCATAAGCAAATATTTTCTGAATAAAACTCTGTTATGTAAATGAGAATTTATGATGGTTATTTATACTTAAAATATCTCTCAGTCTCGAAAGAATTAAACAAGAGAAAATACAAATTTGGGACTATATTTCTACCAGCTATTCTGCAAAGGCTTAATAAGAAATTATGAGATATAATATTAAATACCAAATTCATACAATTAATACATGTGTAGATGAAGTGAAAGACAGTGATCAGAGACCTATGCTGACTCCAATACCCAGCAGGCTGCACACCGTGACATCTTTGATTCTGCTGTGCCAGGCCCAGAGTTCTTTTCCCTACAGCAGTGGCCCTGCTGGGGTTGGGGATGGGGGCTGTGTGGAGATGAAGGAGGCCACAGGAGAAGCCAAGCTTTGGTTGAGGGTGAGGGTGGTGAGGAGAGGATGGTGGGGAGGCCCTGAAGGAGGCTATGAAGGGAGGAAGAGGCAGTTGGCCAACAGCTCATGCAGCAGCCCTAAAGGCAGCTGGGTTCTGGGGAGTGTCTGTGAGGTGTGGAATATGGGGTGGATTTGCTACGGCCTGTTTGCTTGGTGAAGAGAGGAAGAAGTCTCGAGTCCCACCCAAACAGATAGTGAAAAATGAGACAACCAATGGCTGAAGAATTTCAAGAACAAAGGCAGGGACTTATAGGTAACCTCTAGGGGCAGTGAGGACAGCAAGGCTGGGCCTGTGGTTGTCATGCTTCTTTCAATGCCCTTGGAAGTGAGGGCCAGCTCTGCTGTGGGCTAGGCCTGGCTCTTGCCTTGAAGCAGGCACCAGGAATTGTCAGCACAGCCTCAGCCTGCCCCAAGGAGGTGGCCTGTTGTGGGTGCTGTAGCCTGGGCAGCTGCTAGGAGGCTATACACTGCAGGACAGAGGAAGCATATTTGGTAGGCTCTGCTCCAGCCCAGCCAAGCTCAGGGCCACTTGGGAAGTTCCAGCTCTGGATCAGGACCATCAGGACCAGGCATTGCTCCCTAAACAAGTAGGGCCTCTGGGGACTTGTGCAGTGGCCGCCACGTGTGGGTTGTGAACCTCCTTAGAATGGCCGAGGAGTCTCAACGAAGAGGTGCATTTGGTTCTGTGCCTCTCCCATCTTCTGGATTCTTGCTCTCCTCCTGCTTCCTGCCTTGTCCAACTACAGGAGTCAACTTCTCCAAGCCACTGAGAGGCCATCCCGGAGATGCTCACAGGGCTTTCCAGGCTGCTTCACCATGCATGCAGGGCTCACAGGGTGCCATCCTCTAGGCAAAGCATACCCCCATTTCAGCTTGGCCACCCTTGCCTAGGGGACCACGAATTGCATTCTTGCACAGAAAACTAGGGGTACACAAGGCCATCCTGCAGTCTAAGGCACCCTTTTCTTCCTCTTGCTCAGGTGTGGAGCAGCTGTGGAGCCAACTGCAACATCATGTTTAATTATCTAAAAAGAAGAGGAAAAAAAGCTTCAATGTCCCAGATACAGCTGCCCCTGGGGTTCTCTGTGTACACTAGTCTTGTGCTTAGATAAGGATCCCCAAGACCACCAAGGAGCCAGTTCTCATGCGACCACATTAGAGTCATTTATTGCAAGCTTGAGCCTGGAATCACAACTGTCACCATTGCAGTGTGTCAGAGTTGAGAGCCCCGACCCTTCAGTTAAATGGGTAATCTTATAACAATCTTATTGGTTAGCAAGTGCAGGCTAAGCAATAAGCAATAATTTGTGGAGGAGAAGGGAAAAAACAAATCGTGTAAATAGGGATACAGGTGGACACATTGCAACAATGAGATGTACAAGTTCTTATGGAGAAAAATGAACTTTACAACTTTGGTGGGGGCGAGGGGGAGGAGGATTCAATGGGGGGCGGGGGGAGGATGGGAAGGGATGGGAGGGGGAAACAAAGGAGGACGCTACAATGTTTGATAGGAAATATAATCATTATTTGCCCATGTAATTGTAACCCCTCTGTACAGTATTTTCACAATTAAAAGTTAAAAAAAATTAAAAATTTAAAAAAATCTGTAACTTTAGGTACTTCCCTTCACCCGCTGATGGCTATTGCTAGGGGAGTTATGGGCAGAACATTATTATGACATTTCACAGTTTTTCCAGGAACCTGAGTTCTAACTTTCAGTAAAATCTACTTACAATGGGTACTTTCAATAAAGGTCTTCACAAGGGATACTTTCTGATTATTCGGAGTCTAAGTCCAGAATGCCTGTACTTTAGCAAAGGCCTCTCACTAGATGTGTGTGTGTGTGTGTGTGTGTGTGTGTGTGTGTGTGTGTGTGTGTGTGTGTGTGTGTGTGTGGTGTGAGAGAGTCAGACACAGATGAGCTTTGGAGTAAAACACTCCTTCCCTTCAGCATTGAGTTTTGGTATCTATTGTTTGTCCCACCTCCCCAATCTGGAGTTCTAAAGTTGTCCTTCTAAATACTTTTTATCCTTTGATCTTCTTGATATTCAGATTCCTAAGGTCTTCTTGTGAACTTCCACATTTGCTTCATGAAGGTGATGCCTTTTTTCTAACTTTTTTGAAGCCTTTTGCTCTCTTTAAATCCAGTTTTTGCTGTGTTAGTGTTTTTACTTAGCCCAGACTGTGGTGGTCCATGCTGTGACTGTTAATTCAGAGATTAGTTTAGGCCAATATGAGATACTATACTTTCAGAATATCAGTGAAAGAAGTTCAGCATCTTTATTGAAACAATTTCCTGGTTGTAAATACAAACAAAAACATCCAGTGATATAAATGTACAATCTCTTTTTTTTAGTTAATTGTGCACCACTGTAATGAAAAAAAATCTTTTTCCTAACTAAAGTGAGTATTTGTAATGGGAAAAAATTAAAAATTATAAATCTTAAGAATTGATGAAATACCAAAAGAAAAAGAAAGACACTGATCAGGAATGAAGTACAAACATAAGTGTTTTATAAATAAAAGAAATGTTTGAAATTCATATCCACAGAGCGAAGACGAAGTAAAATAAAGAGGAAAGTCGATGAGATCCTATCTTACATAGCAGAATAGCTTTTACCACTCAAATAAATAAACTGCTGGATAGGTTGAAATAAATCAGGAACTATATTTGGTTTTGTGGCATTGTAAACTAGTGCAACCCATTGGAATATCTTAATGGAAGTTTACACAATACCGAAAAGTCAGATATGTTGATGACCTTTACCACAATTGGATACATAATGAAGGAATATAAATCAACATGAACTTCCATGTTCATGGCAGCAATATTCTATAGCAACCAAGCTGTGTAATCAACCTAGATGCACCAGAAAGAGCGAATGAAGAAAATGTGCTATTCATAGCTATAAACATGCTCTGGTATATGAGAAGTGAATGTTTCTACTGTATCATTGTTAAATATTTTGAATATATAACTAATCCTAATTTCACTGGATTTTGTGGCATTGTGTTTTTGCTTTAATGAGGAACGTCCATATTGATTTTCAGACCAGTTACAATAGGTTGAAGATATCCTATAATATGTGGATATTAGATCAAAATTTAAATATATCAATGAACACATAGAATACCATCATATATAGCATATAATTTGAAGCAATTTTAAGAAGGCAACAGTTGGGGGAAAATTCGATGTTAGAAGCTTAACAAATACACAGACATGGAAAAAATACAAAAAATGTGCAACTAATTACTGCTAATAGTAAAACATTTTCCTCAAGTTTTATCAATGAAACTATTAAAATAATACTTTAAAAAATCAAATAAATATGCCTTGGAAGAAAATGTACCATAGTTATACGTTTCCCCATAATTTGTTTTACTTTATAACAAATGGATTAGAAGGCAGTGTAATTACATGTCTGAATATGCTAACACTTTCAAGTGTCATTGATTGAATCCAACAAAGAAAAGTAACAGAGAAGTAGAGAGTAAGAAAAACCTGGGGTATGGATAAAGATACTCAGTAGACGACTTGTTTGTCCCCATCTATTGCAACAATAAGAAGTACAAAATGTCATGTCAAAACCAACTTTACAATGTCGGTGTGGGCGGGGGAGAGGGGTATAATTGGGTGGGGGGAGGGGGGAGGCTGGGAAGGGAGGTGAAGGGTAAACAAAGGAGGAGGCTGCAATGCTTGGTAAGAAATGTATGCATTATCCTGCCCATGTAATTGTAGCCCCTCTGCACAGTATGTTCTCAAATAAAATAAAATTAAATAAAAAAAAAAGATACTCAGTAGAACTTAGTGAGGAAAGAATGTGCTCCATTTTTCTGATTAAAATAGAGCTAGGACAGGTAACTTTTGACAGAACACTTGTAATGTAGAGTAGTGGAGTTACTAATTTAGGTAGTAATTTATTACTTTTATTCCCAAATCTTATGATGTGATTCCGAAATGATGTGAGTGATCCTAGATTTTCTGAGCCCTTTTTTTCATACAAAGTTTCTAATTCCTCACCCTGCCAATGGTCCTTCTGCTACTCTCATTTCTCCTTGGTTCTGAACTAAACTCTTGTAACCTTTTGGTTCATGAGAAAGAGCTGGAGAAATATGAGGATGGCTTGGAGTCTGAGCTAACATCCTCCCCAACTTGGAGGATCTGGTGAAGGACTTCCACCTGGGTCTCAGATTCAGATATCATTTGGTCTCTTGGGAAATGGAGAAACTAACTCCCTCAGGTAGAATTGGTCATTCTTGACTTTCTCTGAAGAGATTTGATACTAGGGCGCAATTCAGAGAATGAGCTTTCCCATTGTCAGAAGGAACAGGTTGAAAACTAAAAGTGGCCTCAGGTCCCAAAGGACCAGTCAGAAGCCAAGAGATCACACTTTCCTCCTCTTCAGGGACGTTCTGGTAGGAATAGAGTCTGAGCAAAATCTAAGATGGACATAAACTGAGCCTGGGCCTAACGAGGACACAAAAGAATGACCCTCTCTTTGACTACAAGGGAGTAGTGTAGTGAGACATGACAACTTCCTTCACATAAGAATATTGACTAGGTAAGTTATCTCACTGCCACTTTGCAGGAGCTCAGTTTACCCAAAGGAGAAGTTGTTAAATGTTGTGACTGCCAGTTTACTCTAGGCTGTTATCTCTCTCACCCCTTCTTATGTCAGGAATGCATTGCTTCTTTCAGGCACTCAACTACTTGTCCTGACTCCTCGGGAGGAATACTGCAGGCTATTCTTTGGCTAACCTCTTGCATTTAAGGTAGAATTGGCCCAGGCTTTGCTCATGCCAAGAGGTAGATGCAAGAGGTGAATATAAGCTCAGATTTGTACAGAACAACAATCATATTGAAAAAAAATTAAATGAAATTAATAGTTGAGTAATTTAGGGTTTATAGCCACAAGATTTAGGAGAAGCTGGGGTTCCAGGTGTGAGCCACCCACATCTGGCCAATTGTTTATGACAGTCCTGGGGCTTATTTTTTTCAAGGCTAGCACTCTGCCATTTGAGCCACTCCACTGCTTCTGGCTTTTTCTGAGTATGTGGCACTGAATATTCAAACTCTGGTAATCATGCATGTTGAGCCAGCTCTTTACCACTAAGCCACATTTCTAGGCTCGTGCTTACAATCTTATCCCACAACTTGTCTGTCCAAAAAAAAAAGGCTTCTGAGTATAAATCATTGAAGAAATCCCTATAGGAAGGTGTTCAAAGATAAATAAGACAAAGTTCATACTTGAGAGAGACTCTAAACTTGTGAAGACTATTACAAATGCCTCCATTTAATTATGTATCATGTTTCAACACAAAAAGTTTTAATGAAAAATGAGTCAATGTCCTTGATTATTGTGTAATTTTATAATAGATGTGCGAAATGTAATAAATATGTGTATGATAACTCTAAATAAAATACACAATAAATGAATGAATCAAAAATAAAATAAATACAAAATCAATAATGAAAATCATAAAATGTAACAAACATAATTATGTAAGTATATATCCTATATTACATATGGGTAGAAATATATTTTCCATTACAGGGCCTCCATTCAGGCCATGGGAACTCTAGCCTGAATTTCATTTTGTCAAGGACAGTAAGCTTAGCCTTCACCCATGGTACAAAAGAGTTACTTGGACGGTGAGATCAAATCCCACCAATGGTAAAAATATTGGCCCAGTTCCAATATAGTGACTTAATTTTTTTTTTTTTTTTTTTTTTTTGTCGGTTGTGGGGCTTGAACTCTGGGCCTGGGCGCTGTCCCTCAGCTCTTCAGCTCAAGGCAAGCGCTCTACCACTTGAGCTACAGCGCCACTTCCGGTTTTCTGGTGGTTTATTGGAGATAGGAGTCTCACGGTCTTTCCTGCCCGGGCTGGCTTTGAACCGCGATCCTCAGATCTCAGCCTCCTGAGTAGCTAGGATTACAGGCGTGAGCCACCAGCGCCCGGCTAGTGACTTAATTTTTTAAGGAAAGCAGTTATGTTTATTCAATTACATACTGAACATTAAAAAAAGCAGTGTAGAATTTTGTACAGCTATTCAGATGTCCTTCCCTTACTCCCAAAGTGCTTCTCTGAAAACTACATTGTTTCTCTTTTTTGTATGTTTTTTTATTGTAAAAATGTTGTATGGAGGGGTCACAGTTACTTGAGCAAGGTCATCAGTATATTTCCTATTGAGCATTGTTGCCTCCTCCTTTGTTTTCCCCCTACCATCCCTTCCCTCCCATCTCCAAAACTACTCCCCCTGCCAAGCTGAGTGACTTATTTTTAGTTTTGGCTTGGCATGGGGTTTGAATTCCAGTAGTGGCAAATCTGCACTTTCCTTCACATTGCTACAGATTTACCAAGATCCTGAGGTCAAATCCCAGGCTAGGAAAGAAAACTGACAGAAATTCCAAATCAGGGAGCTTTTTTTTTTTTTAATTTAGTTAGTTAATTAATTAATTAATTATTTTCTTTCCTTTTCTTTTTTTTTTTTTTTTTTTTGTTTTTTTTTTTTGGCCAACCATGGGGCTTGAACTGAGGTCTTGGCAACTCTGCCTCAGCTTCGATCACCCTAGGCTAGGTGCTGCTCGGGACCCATACCCAATCCTGGAATCCTAGGCCCAGAGGGCTTGCATGAGGAAAATAAAGTGGGATAGAACGAAAATTGGGGAGATGCAGAGGGCTAGGGGGTTTTATGTTTTTCTCTTTGCACAGTGACCATCCTGGGTCTGAATCAGACGGCTGCAAAATGGATCTGACCTGCCATATCTGAAGGCTGGCGTGCTATCAAGGAAACCATAGGACAACCTGTCAACATAGGCCCTGGCTTCAAATCACGGTCATGACACCTACCAATGGCAGGAGATCACAAGAGACTCATTCCTGCCGGGTGCTGGTGGCTGACACCTGTAATCTTAGCTGCTCAGGAGGCTGAGATCTGAGGATCCCGGTTCAAAGCCAGCCCGGGCAAGAGAGACCATGAGACTCCTATCTCCAATAGACCACCAGAAAACCGGAAGTGGTGCTGTAGCTCAAGTGAGCTGAAGAGCTTAGGGAAAGCGCCCAAGCCCAGACTTCAGGCCCCACGACTGACCAAAAAAAAAAAAAAAAAAAAAAAAAAAGAGACTCATTCCTATGATAGGAATACCTATTGAAAGAGAAGTTTGTGCATCGGTCGAGTCTAAAATTGGATGCAATAATCCCAGGACACTGATCGATCTCAATTAATACTTTATTAATCATGAAAAAGAATGCTATTCCCTTAATTGTGGTATAATAAATACCTAAGAGTTAGTAGGAACGTAGTATATGTCATTCAATCATAGATAGGCGGCTATGGATCTTTTTACCATTATATATTTATTTGTAAACCACTGTCTGCCTATCCATGTATAGCTGTTTTGTACAATCCTGGGGCAAGATCTCATCACCTGGGAAGCACTTGACAGCTTCATTGGCTAGAGGCTGCCGTGCTCACACTCACCCATTCATGAATTGGGACTGCATGTCCCTGAGTACAGATCCTAGCACTGCCAAAAATTTAATCTTGGATTAAGAAGGCAATCTGTTTTCCTTTTCCGGGAGAGTCCTGGGTGTCAGGCATGATTGAAAAGACATCTACAAATCTACATGCGATGTGATAGCATGCAAACAATATAATACATTGTTAGGTGTCATCACAGTCAATAAAATAAATGGTAAATAAATGAATAAAACAAAAAAATTCAATGAATAACCACCCCAAACATAATATAATCTGACATCTGTATGGAAGTTCAATCCTATTTTTAAAATGTATGTAAGAAGTATGCTTTCCCGGGATAGGCCTTGAATTCAGGCCTATGGAACAGGCCTGACTTTCTGGTCTTCAAGCACGATGAGCTTCCCCTTCCCGCAGAGTGCAACAGAGTTACCCAGACCCCGTGTTCAAATCCCAGGCCTTGCAGACAAAAAAAATGCCACACATTCCAAGCAAGGGAGCTTCATTCTCATTTTAAATATTTTTTAAGTTCACTTCGCCTTTATTTGATAAATTTTGATTTTATAACACTAGAGTTTTTCAAAAAAGGGGTTTAAACTTTTACATTTCAGCATAGCACATTGGTGTTTCTATTTTGACCATCTTCCATGAAGAGTGAACATGAAAATAAGAACACCATTTCTCCCTAGAAGGTTGGGACAGTTGATTTTATTTATATTTAGAGTTATTTCTATAATTATAAACTCTCTACATTTGTGTAATTTTAGTTTGCCTCAGTGCCTACAACAAAATACACTAGGGGAGTCATAGCACAAAAAGTTGGGTTTCTGAATAAAAACTCACTTTTGTGAGGACAGCAGGTACTTGTAAGCATTTTGGGAATAAACTAGATTGTAAAATGAAAAACAAAAACATTGGGAGTTGGATGTAATCAGTAGTGGAGTATTTGCCTGAAGAGCATAAGACTCTGGAATAAATGTTTCCTAAAGCTCAAAGTGTTAGAATTTTATGATCTGTATAAAAAAAATTATTTTTTGGTCATGAGCCTGAACTCAGGGGTTATCCCTGCACTCTTCAGCTCAATATGATTAATCTATTGCTTAAGTCACAATGCTACTTCCGGGTTTTTTTTGAGTGTCAAAGATTTATTTTTACAGTGTCTAATATTACATGTACATAACATTATAACATATAATCCCCAATTCAAAAAAGAACTAAAGACCACAGAATGTTCTTATTATTTAATTCAAGTTCTATGGTGAATAACTAAAAAAGGTGAGGTATTTTTTTAATTGAATTTTATTTTATTTCAGAGCATACTGTACAGAGGGGTTACAATTACATTGGCAGGATAATGCATACATTTCTTATGAAGCATTGCAGCCTCCTCCTTTGTTTACCCTTCACCTCCCTTCCTAGCCTCCCCCCTACCCCCCACCCAATCATACCCCCCTCCCCCCACACACACCGACATTGTAAAGCTGGTTTTGACATGACATTTTGTAATTCTCCTTGTTGCAACAGGTCCACCTGAATCCTTAAACGACTTGGTTGTCCCCATCTCCTCCACATGTTATACTGACATCAAATAAAGTGAAAGCAGGGGTTACACTGTGGGGGAGGGACATACAAAGCAACAAAGAAATAATCTTATAAATGCGTTAGAAACACATGCATGAAAGAAAGGAAAACATTAAAATACATATTTGAGGGTTCGTTTTCCTAACATCACATTATCTGACCTTTTCCGCTTGACTCATACCTATACTAGATATTGCAAATAAGGGAAACCATGGGACCTATGTTTCTTTGGGCCTGGCTTACTTCACTGAAATATACTTGGAACTCAAAAAATTAAACCACCCAACAACAAATCCTCAAAGAAACAACTGCCCAATAAATAAGTGGGTGAAAGACTTAAAGAGAAGCTTCTCTGAAGAAGAAAGAAGGATGGCCAATAGACACATAAAGAAATGTTCAACATCCCTAGCCATAAAAGAAATGCAAATCAAAACAACATTGAGATATCACCTCACTCCAGTTAGAACAGCAAAAATCAAGAACTCTAACAACAACAGATGCTGGAGGGGATGTGGACAGAAAGGAACCTTACTTCATTGTTGGTGGGAATGTAAACTTGTTCAACCACTTTGGAAAGCAGTATGGAGGTTCCTCAAAAGACTTCACATAGATCTCCCCTATGATCCAGCAATCCCACTTTTGGGCATTTACCCAAATATATACAAACAAGACCACACTAAAGCTACCAGCACAACTATGTTTATTGCAGCATTATTTACCATAGCTAAGATATGTAACCAACCCAGAAGCCCCTCAGTAGATGAATGGATCAAGAAAATGTGGTATATATACACAATGGAATTCTATGCCTCCATCACAAAGAATGACATTTCCCCATTTGTTAGGAAATGGAAAGGTTTGGAAAAAATTATATTAAGTGAAGTAAGCTACTTCCGGTTTTCTAGTGGTTTATTGTAGATAAGAGTCTCACGGACTTTCCTGTCCAGGCTGGCTTTGAACCACCATCCTCAAATCTCAGCCTCCTGATTAGCTAGGATTATAGGCATGAGCCACCGTGTCAGGCACGTGAACAAACTTCTTAAAGATTGATTCTTAGAAAAGAAACCTGGAATATACTTTTAGTATAAATAATTTATAATGCCATGTTTAAGGCACTAATTCAGAAGTATTTATTCATTGGCTGCTTTTTAGTTTATTTAAAGTTTATTTATATATATATATCTGTTATTAATATATATACATATATTATTAAAAACTTAGATTTGAAGTGTACCTAAGAGCATATGTGCTCATGTAAAATTATGCAACTGCACAAGCTTCATTATTTTTTTCCAGTTTGGTTGGTACCATAAATTATGTGGGATTTTTCTATTGTTGTTTTGTTCTATTTTTGGAGGATTTCTCTCCCATTTATCCCCCTCTCCCACTCCATGTACTTGAACTCAGCTTGCTCTTTCTTGGCTTGGTTGTTCATAGCTGATTTTCTACCACTTCAGCCATACCTGTAGCCGGGGTTTTTGCCAGTTAATTGGAGATGATTTCTCCCAGGCTTTTCTGCCTTCATTGGCTTTGAAATTTTATCGTCCATTTCTCAGCCTCCTGAGTAGCTAGGGTTACAGATGTGAGCCAATGGGGTACCTAGGAATAAATTAGACTTTGGTTGGTGTATTCTTTCTGTTTTTCTAAGCATGGGATCATCTAATATAGAATTTCGGTGAATGTCCTGGGTCTGAAGTAAGATATATAATACATATGCAAATCTGTATAGTTCTAATAATACGTAATAAATTTAATATGTGTTATAAGTGTAGTAATAGTCAATAAATATAACGAATGACTAATACAAAACTAAATACCCTCAAAGCAATATACAGTAAACATAACCATGTAGATATTAATCATTTTTTTCAAGTGTGGATGAATATTACTTAACAGGGCTGGGGATTGAATTCAGACCTAGGGAACAGGCCTGAATTGCTTGTATTCAAAGAGGGTGAGTTTCCCCATTCTCCACAGTGCATTAGAGATTCCCAGACTCTGAGTTCAAATCCCAGGCCTGGCAGAAAAAAACGGACACGAATTCCAAGCCAGGGATC
Organism: Dipodomys merriami; assembly: GCF_024711535.1. Classification (NCBI taxonomy): domain Eukaryota; kingdom Metazoa; phylum Chordata; class Mammalia; order Rodentia; family Heteromyidae; genus Dipodomys; species Dipodomys merriami. Next base: position 1,139,755 of record NW_027203827.1, read on the forward strand.
TCCTTTAGTATTTTTGATATTTTTGAATTTTAAAAAGATGTATTTTATTTTTATATACTTTATTAAAATTTATTATATTTTATTTATTTATTCATTTATTTTGCCAGGCATGGGGCTTGAACTTAGGTCCTAGCAACTCTGCCTCAGCCTCCATCACCCTAAGCTGGGATGTTGAAGCTTCAGGGCCCACAGACCATCCTGGGATCTGAGGCTTCAGGGGCTGACAGGAAAACAAATTGAAAACAGCACTGAAAAATAGCCATTAATTGCAGAGAGTTGGTGGTTTCTCTGTTTTCCTTCCTTGCATGGTGACCATAACGGATCCAAATGACACAGCTACAACCTGTAGGTCACCTGGCATTGCTGAAGGCTGGCATGCTGCCAGCGAACCCATAGGCCAATCTGGACACCTAGGTGTTTGAATCCCAGTCATGGCACTTAGAAAGGGCTGGAGAGCCTAATAAACTATTGCCTGTTCATAGGAACCCCAGAGGAATGTCATCAATGTCATGGTTGGATGAGTAGTTTGTCAATCAGTCTAACATAAAATTAAACCCAGTATTCACAAGATGTGGATTGAATTTAATTCACATTATGCATTATGCATTAAAAGAATACGTGTGTGTGTGTGTGTGTGTGTGTGTGTGTGTGTGTGTGTGTGTGTGTGTGTGTTTTGTCAGTAGTGGGGCCTGAACTCTGGTCATGGGAACTCTTCCTCAGCTTTTCAGCTCAGGGCTAGTGCTGTACCATTTGAAATACAGCACCATTCCCAGCTTTTTCTGATCCTGTGGTGCTGAGGAATTGAACCCAGGGCTCATGCATGCAAGACAAGCACTCTCCCAGTGAGCCACTTTCCCAGCCCCTAAAAGAATACTATTGATTAAATAGAATTCTCACTACATACCTGTGAATCACTAGGAAGGTAGTATATGTCATTGAATACTACTAGGTAGATATCATTGGAAGTATCTAAATTTCTAAATATATATTTATTTTTATACCACCGTCTGCATAGAAAAGTATTGCTATTTTGGCCAAACCTGAGTCTCGATCCCAGGTCCTGGGATCCACCTGGCATCTGAATGTGCTAGAGGCTGCCATGCTGACATTCACCCAATCATGAATTGTGCCTCCTAGTTCCTCAGTTCAGGCCCCAGCATTGCTAAAAATGTCTTCCTAGAGAAAGATTCCAAGGGTGATACCTGTTTTCCTTTTCTGTGCAAGTGCTGGGTGTCAAGTATTATGTATATAATATTTCTGCAAAGCTCCATGCTATGGAATAGATTTGAATGAATGTAATAAATATTATAGGTGCACTCACAGTCAGTCCATAAATAAATGGTAAGTAAATAAATAAATAATAAAATATAATGAATCATTCCATCAAACACGATATAAACTGAATATATGGATGTAAGTATAAATCATATAATAAACATGTATATAAATGTTATGTTCTCCAGGGCTGGGGCTTGAATTCAGTCCTAGGGAACAGGCCTGAATTGCTTGTCTTCAAGGGAGGAGAGCTTTCTTTTCCTCTATCCCCCTCAGTGCATCAGAGTTACCCAGATCTCAAGATGCATCCCTGCCTGGCAAACAACAAAATGGCACAAAATCCAAGACAGGGAGCTTCAGTAATATTATTAATTAATTAATTTAGTTTTTGCCATGCACGGGGCTTTAACTCAGGTCGTGGCAATCCTGCCTCAGTTTCCATCACCCTTGCATGCATGAGCCCTGGGTTCTATTCCTCAGCACCACAGGATCAGAAAAAGCCGGGAATGGTGCTGTATTTCAAATGGTACAGCACTAGCCCTGAGCTGAAAAGCTGAGGGAGAGTTCCCATGACCAGAGTTCAGGCCCCATCCACAGCCCATCCTGGGTCCTAGGCCTCGGTGACTACCAGGAAAACAAAATGAAAACACCACCAATAAAAAGCCACAAACCACAGAAGGTCAGCAGTTTCTATCTTTCTTGCACGGTGACCATCCTGGGTCTGAATGACATGGCTGCAACCTGTAGGTCACCTGGCATTGCTGAAGGCTGGCGGGCTGTCAGTGAAGCCATAGGCCAACCTAGACGCTAGACCCTGAGTTCGAATCCAGATCATGCCACTTAAAAGGGGCTAGAGAGCCTAAGAAAGTATTGCCTGTCCATAGGAATACCAGAGAAATGTGATCAATGTCATGGTTGGATAAGTAGTCCCTCAAAATGAGTCTAGCATAAAATTAGACCCAATAATCACAGGACACAGATTGATTTTAATTCATAGTTTATTATGCATTAAAATTATTATTGATTAAATGGAATCCTCACTAAATACATGAGAATTGTTAGGAACGTAGTATATGTCACTGAATATTAGATAGACACCTCTAGCAGTACCTAAATATCTAAATTTATATTTATTTATGTACCACTATAGTCATAGAAAGTTACTGCGATTTTGGACAAACAGGGGATTGATCCCAGGTTTTGGGATCGACTTGGCAGCTGAATGGGCTAGAGGCTGTGGTGGTGACACTCACCCATTCAAGAATTGGGCCTCTCAGGCTTTCAGATCAGGTCCCATCATTGCCAAAAATTTCTTCCTGGTGTAAGATTTCAAGTGTGACATCTGTTTTCCTTTTCTGTGCAAGTTCATAATATGTCTGCAAAGTTACATGCTATGGAATAGATTGGAATAAATGTAATAAATGTTATGGGTGCACTCACAGTCCGTAAAATAAATGCTAAACCAATAAATCAATAATAAAACATAATGAATCGCTCCAACAAACACAATATAGACTGAATATATAGATGTAGTATAAATCGTATATTTAACATGTCTATAAATGTTATGAGGTGCTTGAATTCAGCCCTAGGGAAGAGTTTAGTTCATGCATGATTCTCATAGGAAATGATAGGCAAGACGTATGTCACAACAAAAATTTTTAATTAAGAGTTCATGAAGTGTGACAATTAGAATAACATTGAGGAATTGGAGGAAATGGGAAAGATCCAAGAATCAGTACTCACATGTTGTAGAGCACATGGGCAGCAAAGATGGTGCTGATAGGGAGTTGAGTGGGCAGAGCCTGATTTGCTTTATGTTCAGTGCGTAACCAAACCGTGGAAACTTAGGTGCATGAGAGGGTGTGACCTTGACAGTGATTGGCTCCTCTTCCTCCTTATTTGCTCTACAAAGAAAGACAGAATGCCCCAGGAAGTTACGATAATTTCAGACAGCCATTGGGCAATATTTTTGCAGTTCCAAAAAGCCCTGGATGAAGTTTACCTGAAGGGGTATTCTATTTTTGAGCCCATTTTCCTTTGGTTGTTTGCAGGTGTTACATTGATTTCTGCAGTTTTAATTCAAAAGGGGGAGCCATTAGAGTGGGTTCACACTCCCCTGGGGGGCACACCTTGGGTGTACTCTCAAGCAGACCAACTTGCACATGCTATGGTCAAGGGAAGGACCCAAGCTCATTATTTTTCCTTTTCTGATGGCAGACGTTGAATGGCTCACTCGAGCCAATGCTCATCTTGCTCTCTTCTTAGAGGGGTTTCTAGGCCAAATTGACTGCCATTATGGGCCATTCAAATAGACTGTCATGTTATGGTGACTTCCCCTCAAAATGCCATCTCTATTTTCTGCTACGCCTATTCCTGGCGTCCTCCATGTTTTTACTGATGGAGGTAAAGCAGGCTCTGTGTATGCAGCCTTTGAAGTGCCAGACAACAAAGATTCCCACCTTGTCAAGGGTCAGCACAATATAAAGAAGTGCTGGCCATAATTATGGCCCTTCAGGACATTCAAAAACCCTTTAGTTTGTATTCTGAGTTAATCCCCATATACAGTTACAGATAGCTTTGTTTACCATTAACATTTTAAAATTTTCAAAAGGGGCAACTGAATCCAGATTTCAGAAGCACTGGGGACAACTATTCCCTAAGCCCCAAATAAAAGTCAGGTGGAAGGACTCCCTGACACAACAATGAAGAGGACCTGACCCCCTAGTTTCCATGGGCAGGGGATTTGGATGCGTTTTTCCCATAGGGGAGACAGCCCCCATTTGGATTCCTGCCAGGAATCTTAAGTTTTTACCTATCTCCTCTATACAGGAGGATATCCAAGGATAAGCTAACCAACAAGGAAGAAAAATGGCTATGGTGGCCTAGGCTTGTGTTTAAAAGAAAAAAGCCGAAAGATAATTATTAACCATCCCCAACGGCAACCAACCCTTGAGAAGCTCTTGTGTTCTCTAACAATTGCAGATGGTGATACTCCAGCTGTTGGCTGTCCTGACCCTCCCAGTCCTGACAATGGCTCTATGGAACCTGCATCAACTTCGACGAGTGACCTGGGCAGTGATCAGTGCTGGCAATGCAGAAATCATCAATAGCACCACAAGAGAAGTTGTCCCTTTGACCTGGTGGCCTGACATTCATTTTGATCACACCCTATGTCATTATGTATAGACCATTTAATATTTATGTTGGAGCTAATTATTTTAATGTCACCTGCTCTAATTGTTCTTTTAATAGTTGTTTGTATAGCGGCATTATTGAATCCATACTTATTGTTAAACAACCACCTTTTGTTATGCTTCCAGTTTAGATCTTTTTCAGCCCCAGAGCCAAATAGCTGGATTAGAACAAGCCTCACCTCTGGACTCTGAAGTGGCAAAGACTGCTATTCCATCCTTGACAAATGTTAAAGGACTAATAATGGCATTGCTTGGCATGGAAATGCTTTTGCTGATGGTTTTTCTATGCCTTACTTGCATTATATGTGCACTACAAAACGCTTATGAGCTTATCCAGGCAGTTACATAAGATCAAGATCCAAGTGAATAAATTTCCCTGAGAGGAATCGCAGCCAGAGACGGGTAAGAGGGGGTATCAGTCTGGCCAACCTAAGACAGGGCCTTCAGCTTTGCTCTGAAGAAGTTCCCGATGATGGGTCAGGCAGAAAAGACGATCCACCCAACCTAAGACAGGCAGGTTCACTTCTTTAAACAAAGACGGGGGAGCTGTTGGGAGCCATTTCGAGCTTAAAGTAAAGCTCAAAGTCATCTTGACCCCTGTGCTCGCTTAAAGGCACGTACAAGGAACTGGCTTACTTAAAAGACACCAGGTGCCCAGGATTGCTTTGCTAAGTCTGCAGTTTGTTTTAAAATTTCCTTGTTTTTCTGGACTATAGTAGAATGGCCTGAGTATGGGGGCCCACGAGGATGCACCATGCCGCATGTGTAGAACTCCCAATACCCAGGCTGCTCCCAGGTTCTGAAGAGGATGACCTTATGAGATACTGACTTTTATATATGCCCAGGAATTAATTGAACTGCTTCGGACATTTCTAACTGTGGTGGGAGTGATGATTATTATTGTGCTAGGTGGGGATGTGAGGTAAATGGGACGGGCTCTTGGATCATGCACAAGGGCCCACCCTATCCTTGTCTGGCGAATCTCACCACCCAGACTTGCCTCAAACCCCCTGCATGGCCAATGCTATCTTTACCAATGGAATCCTTTTAAAATAACCTTTACAGAGGAGGGAAAAAGATAACTAACTTGGAAGTGGGTCTGCCATTAAAACAAAAAAGAGAGAATCTATAGAGCACATGGGCAGCAAAGATGGTGCTGATAGGGAGTTGAGTGGGCAGAGCCCAATTTGCTTTACAGTATGTAACCAGACCTTGGAAGCTTAGGTGCATGATAGGGTGTGACCTTGAAATAATTGGTTCCTCTTCCTCCCCTCCCATGCCACCCACTCTTTCTTGCTTTAAAAATGGCTTGCTCTGTGTTAATAAAGGAGTTTTCCTGCTTGAGTTGACTCCCTGCTGTGTCTGATTGTCTCCCGGGTTAAGGGAGGCTGGGGAACAGGCGAGTGGCTGCACTTACCTTTCCTAGGACTCTGTCTGTCTTTTGTGAGATGAACGAAAACCCGACAACATGGTAGATGGGATTCCAACACAGCTAGCCACATCTCCTACTCTATCCAAATAGGTATTTATTAGCATACTAGCTTCAGCTTATGAATGGATGAATATTGTGCCCCACCCCAACCCCGGGGCTCAATCTAAGGTCTTGGGAACCCCCTAGCTCCTTAGTTGCTCACAGGCTGGTATCCTCACCTAGACCCTTTCGCCAATTGGGCCTGCTAAGCTCTGAGTTCAAATCCCAGTACTGCCAAAAGATGAATCCTAATATGAGAAGCCCATTGATCCATCTGTTTCCCTGTCCTGTGAAAGTCCTGGGTCTCAAGGAGGATAGAGAATTCTATATAGGCAACTCTATAACCATAGGAATAGGTTGTTATCCACGTTGGCACAGTTATGTCTGTCATTATACTCAATAAAACACAAATGCATCCATTACTAAGACACACAATAAAAAGAGTAACTATACTGAACTCATGATGCATTTCATACATATATGTAAATAGAGATCCTATGTGTAAAATAGGTGGGTACATTATTTTTTCCAGTGCTGGGGCTTCAGTTCAGGACCTGTAACCTGGCCGGATATTGTAGTCTTCAAGGATGGTGAGCTTCCCTTTCCCCCACAGTGTTATAGATTTACCCAGACCTGAGTTGGAATCCCAGCTGTAGCAGAAAACTGGCGTGAGTTCTGAGCCAGGTTGCATTATTATGATTATTATTATTATTATTGCCAAGGAAAGGATTTGAACTCAGTTTGTGGTAACTCTGCCTCAGCTTCAATCCCCTCAGGTATGATGGGCTTCAATGGGCCCATAGCCGATCCTGGGATACTAGGCCCCGAAGTCTTGCAGGAAAACACACATGCACACACACACACACACCAAGTAAGAGAGAGAGAGAGAGAGAGAGAGAGAGAGAGAGAGAGAGAGAGAGAGAGAGAGAGAGAGAGAGAGAGAGAGAGAGAGGAAAGCCGTGGGATGGATTTTTACATTTTGTTCCTTTCCAAGGTGACCATCCTGGGTCTTAATGACATGCTTACAAAGAGTACTTCACCCTGCATTGGTGAAGGATAGCAGGCTATCAGAGAAGCCATAGGCCCATGCAGCAATGTAGGCTCTGATTTCGAGTCCTGGTCCTGACACATACCAATATGTGGAATTCCCAATACACTCCTTCTTATGCATCGGAATACCGATGGAATGTGAGCAAACTCATGATTGAATGAGAAGTTTCTGAGTGCATCAATCAGTCTAATCTAAAATTAGATGCAATGATCCTAGGATACTGATTGATCTTAATGAATAGTCTATTAAGCATGAAAAGAATCTTATTTCTTCAATGGTGGCATAATAACTACCTAAGAGTTGGTAGGAACCTAGTTGATATACTTGAATCCTAGGCAGATGTCTCTGGCACTCTATACAAACATATTTATTGGTATACTACCACCTGCCTATCCATGTATGGGTATTTTGTCCACCCCTGTGGCTCAATCTCAGGGTCTGGGAACTGCCTGGCAGCTTCCTGGGCTAGAGTTTGCCATGTTGACACAACCATTCATGAATTGGGTCTGGTAGGCCCTGAGCTCAGGTCCCAGCACTGCCAACATTTGTATCATGGAGTAAGAAGTGGAGTGTAACACCTGTTTTCCTTTTCTCTGAGTGTCCTGGGTGTAAGACATGAAAGAGAACATGTCTACAAATCTAGATATATGTGATAGGATGTCATCAATATAATAAATGGAATGCATGTTATCACAGTCAATAAAATAAGTGGTAAATAAATGAATAAAACAGAAATACAATAGATAACCACAACAAACAGGATATGGACTGAACATCAATAGGTAGGTACAAATCCCATCTTTACAATGTATATAAATAGTGTGTTTCCCAGGGCTCGGGCATGAATTCAGGCCTAGGGAGCAGGCCTGACTTTCTTGTCCTCAAGCATGGTGAGCTTCCCTTTCATCCACAGTGCTGCAGAGTTACCCAGACCCTAAGTTCAAATCCAAAGCCTGGCAGATAAAACAGCACCAATTGCAAGCCAGGGAAATTTTTTTGCCAAGCAAGTTCTTGAACTCAGGTCATGGCAACTCTGCCTCAGCTTCCATCACCCTAGGCTGTGGTGCAGCCACTGGAACCACAGACGATCCTGGGATCCTATACCTCCAGGCCTTGCAAGCTGGGGGGGAATGCACAGAAAATAAGTGGTGGGATGGCCTTTTTAGATTTTGCACCATGACCATCTGGGTCTGAATGACACAGCTCCAAAGGGTACTTCACCGTGCATTGCTTAAGGCTGGTGGGCTATTGGGCTATTGGACCACAGTCCTGCAGGGCAATATAGGACTAGATTCGAATCCCAGTCATGTCACTTCTGGAAGATGGGAGATCCTAAGAGACTCCTTTCAATCTATAAGAATAACGGTGGAATGTTATAAATGTCACTGTTGAATGAGTTGCTCATGAATGATACTCGTATAAAATTAGACATCATGGTTTTAGTCGGCTGGTTGATTTTATATAATATGAAACATTAAAAGAATACTCTTTCGTACAGGGATGCAATGATTTCAGGACACCAATTTACTTAAGAGTTTATTTATTTAATTTTTTATTGTGAAAATAATGTACAGATGGGTTACAATTACATGGGCAAGATAATGAGTACATTTCTTATCAAGCAATGTAGCTTCCTCTTTTGTTTCCCTTTCCCATCCATTAACATCCTTCCCCCGCCTCCCAACCCAATCCTCCCCAACCCCCCTTCCTCACCACACCCCCACACCAAAGCTGTAAAATTAGTTTTCAACATAACGACTTGTACATCTCATTGAGGATAAAAACAATAACATTAATTACATGGAGGTATAATAATACGCAAGAATGTTAGGAATGTAGTCTATATAACTGAATAATGGATAGACATCTCTGGCACTCTATAAAGATATATATTTATTAGCGTACTACCATCTGAGTGTCAATCTGTTCTTATTTTGTCAACCGCTTGGGCTCAATCTCAGGCCCTGGGAATTTCCTGTCAGCTCAATTTGCCCCAGGATGGCATGCTGACAGTGACCCATTCATGAATTTGTCCCTGTAGGCCATGAGATCAGATGTCAGAACTCCCAAACAACGAATCATGGAATAAAAAGCTGATGGTGGCACATGTTTTCCTTTTCTGTGAAAGTCCTGGGTGTCAGATATGAAGCAGAATACATATGTACACCTATATCATATGTAATCAATGTAATCATTGTTCTATATGCCATAATAGACAAAAAATAAAGTCAATACATGAACAAAACAAAAAATAAAATGAATAAATATACTGAACTCAATATGTACATACATATGTCTGTAAATATAAATCATATACTTAAAATGTACATGAATAGGATTTTATTTAGTGCAGAGGATCGATTTCAGGCCTAAGGAACAGATTGAATTTCTTGACTTCAAGGAGATAAGCTTCCCCTTCCCACACGGTGCAACAGAGTTACCAAGACCATGAGTTCAAATCCCAGTCCTGGCAAGAAAAATGGCATCTCTATGCTATATGACACCCAATTCTTAGGTATTTCATTCGGCCTCCATTTTATGAGTGTGATTGTTGAAATGCTTAATAAAGTATTAACTAAAATCGATCAGTGTCCTATAATATAATTGTTTATAATTTTATACTGGAATCATTCAAGAACTGCCCATTCAATCATGACATATATCACATTCCATTGGTATTCATATGGATAAATGAGTTTCTTAGTATCTCCTGCCATTTGAAAGTGGGAGGACCAGGATTCGAACTGTGGGTTCCAGCTCCCACCACTTAAATCTGAGGATAGGGAACTCACCAGTCTGTCCAAGAACATCAGCAAGACCAATGATTAGGCAGGCACCAGTGGCTCTCAGCAGTCCTCCTTACTTACAAGGCTGTGAAAAGAGGGTCATGTTCAAAGTCACCCTAGGCAGGAAAGTCCTTGAGACCACTATCCAACTTAAGTGGCAACAAAGCCACAAGAAGAGACATGTGGCTCAAGCTAGCCTTGATCCAATGCAGCTCACAGACTGTACCCAGATCCTGAGTTCAAGGTCTGAGACTGGCAATAAACAGCCATACACAACAATTTGTGCAGCCATCCAAGTAAAGCAGGTCACCCTTTTGTACCCAACTGAATTGGACAGAGTTCTCTGGGAAAGGGTCTGGTGAAGCCGCTGTCATTTTTACACCGCCCATGCTGACTGCATCACAGGATTCCGGCCACAAACCCATTCTTTCCTGGTTCTTTCTGACCAATGGGATTCAAGAATGCTGGCCCACATTCCATGTTGCCCTGCAGCACCAGAATTCCCTCTGTTGGTTGACACCACTACCAGGGATTGAGGAAAGTAGAGGTGGCTGAGTGGTGAGCAAGAGATTCGAGGTAACTTTGGAGTAGGTTAGGATATTGAACTCTTAGTCACTGAGTGGGAGAACAGAGGATTTCCCAGAGCCTGGGAATGTGGCCAGCCCATCTTTCCCATCACAGCTCTCAGATGTCTGAAACAACAAGATTCCATGAGAGAGCTGAGGACAAGAACTACTACGAGAACACCAGCGGAAGAATACTCCCGTCAGATCTGCAACATTCAACAAAACAAAGAACACGAAAAAGAGAGGGAGGCTCAAGACAAACATCATCTTATACATATGATAGAAACAATTGCATAAAAGGAAAAAAAAACATTTAAATACTTATCTTGGGGTTCATTCCATTAAAATCAACTTATCTGAACTTAGTTATTACAAATAAGGGAAACCATGGGACCTATATTTCTTTGGGCCTGGCTTACTTCACTTAATGTAATTTTTTCCAAGTCTTTCCATTTCCTAACAAACGGGGCAATGGCATTCTTTCTGATGGAGGCATAGAATTCCATTGGGTATGTATACCACATTGTCTTGATCCATTCATCTACTGAGGGGCATCTGGGTTGGTTCCATAACTTAGCTATGGTAAATAATGCTGCAGTAAAAATAGTCGTGCCGGTAGCTTTAGTTTGGTCTTGTTTGTGATCATTTGGGTAAATGCCCAAAAGTAGGATTGCTGGCTCATAAAGGAACTCTATGTGGAGTCTTTTGAGGAATCTCCATACTGCTTTCCAAAGTGGTTGAACAAGTTTACACTCCCACCAACAATGCAGTAAAGTTCCCTTCTGTCTGTAGGCCCTCCAGCAGCTGTTGTTATTAGAATTTTTTATTATAACCATTCTAACTGGGATGCGGTGGTATATCATTGTTGTTTTGATTTACATTTCTTTGATGGCTAGAACTTGAGCATTTTTTCATGTGTTTATTGGCCATCCTTCTTTCCTCTTCAGAGAAGTTTCTCGTTAAGTCTTTAGCACAGTCATTTATTGGGCAATTGTTGTTTGAAGATTTGTTTTGGAGGGATTTAATTTTTTAAGTTCCAGGTATATTTTAGATATGAGACCCTTGTCTGTTGTATGGCTAGTGAAAATCTTCTCCCAATGCGTGGGCTTTCTATTGATCTTCCAAGCTATATGACCTTTGCCATGCAGAAGCTCTGCAATTTCATGCAATACCATTTGTCCAACCTTTCTTTCATTTGTTGTTTTTCTGCGGTTCTAATAAGAAAATTTCGGCCTATGCCAAGGAGACCTAGGGTTTCTCCTACTCCATTCTGTAATGTTTTCAGAGTGTCTGCTGTGACTCCGAGATCATTGATCCATGTGGAGTTGATTCTGGTGCAAGGTGATATATAATGTTCTAGCTTTAGTTTTCCATAAGTAGTTAACCATTTTTTTTTTAATTTTAAATTTTATTTTATTTTAGTTGAGAACATACTGTACAGAGGGGTTACAATTACATGGGCAGGATAATGCATACATTTCTTACCAAGCATTGCAGCCTCCTCCTTTGTTTACCCTTCACCTCCCTTCCAAGCCTCCCCCCTACCCCCCACCCAATCATACCCCCCCTCCCCCACACACACCGACATAGTAAAGCTGGTTTTGACATGACATTTTGTAATTCTCATTGTTGCAACAGGTCCACCTGAATCCTTAAACGACTTGGTTGTCCCCATCTCCACCACATGTTATACTGACATCAAATATAGTGAAAGTGGGGGTTACACTGTGGGGGAGGGACATACAAAGCAACAAAGAAATAATCTTATAAATGCGTTAGAAACACATGCCTGAAAGAAACGAAAACCTTAAAATACATAATTAAGGGTTCATTTTCCTAACATCACATTATCTGACCTTTACCGCTTGACTCGTACCTATACTAGATATTGCAAATAAGGGAAACCATGGGACCTATGTTTCTTTGGGCCTGGCTTACTTCACTGAAATATACTTGGAACTCAAAAAATTAAACCACCCAACAACAAATCCTCAAAGAAACAACTGCCCAATAAATAAGTGGGCGAAAGACTTAAAGAGAAGCCTCTCTGAAGAAGAAAGAAGGATGGCCAATAGATACATGAAGAAATGTTCAACATCCCTAGCCATAAAAGAAATGCAAATGAAAACAACATTGAGATATCACCTCACTCCAGTTAGAACAGCAAAAATCAAGAACTCTAACAACAACAGATGCTGGAGGAGATGTGGACAGAAAGGAACCTTACTTCATTGTTGGTGGGAATGTAAACTTGTTCAACCACTTTGGAAAGCAGTATGGAGGTTCCTCAAAAGACTTCACATAGATCTCCCCTATGATCCAGCAATCCCACTTTTGGGCATTTACCCAAATGTTTACAAACAAGACCACACTAAAGCTACCAGCACAACTATGTTTATTGCAGCATTATTTACCATAGCTAAGATATGGAACCAACCCAGATGCCCCTCAGTAGATGAATGGATCAAGAAAATGTGGTATATATACCCAATGGAATTCTATGCCTCCATCAGAAAGAATGACATTTCCCCATTTGTTAGGAAATGGAAAGGTTTGGAAAAAATTATATTAAGTGAAGTAGTTAACTAATTTTACCAGCACCATTTACTGAAGAGGCTGTCTTTCTTCCATTCTGTTTTTTTTTTTTTTAGCTCCATTATCGAAGATTAGATGGCTACAGGTCTTTAGGTTCATTTGTGGGTTTTCAAGTCTATTCAATTGGTCCTGGGGTCTGTTCTTGTGCCAGTACCAAGCTATTTTGATTACTATGGCTTTGTAGTAGAGTTTGAAATTTGGTATTGGTATTCCTGCAACACTGTTCTTTCTGTTAAAGATTGTTTTTGTTATTCAGGGTCTTTTCTTGTTCTATATGAATTTTTGGATTGCCTCTTCTATTTCCTTGAAGAATAAGATTGGAATATTGATAGTTATCACATTGAATTTGTAGATAGCCTTGGGAAGTATGGCCATTTTCACAATGTTGATTTTTCCAATCCAGGAGCATGGGAGTTTTTGCCAAATTCTAAGTTCTGTTTTGATTTTGTTTTTCAGGTTTTCAAAGTTTTCATCATAGATGTCCTTCACTTGTTTGGTTAATTCCTAGGTATTTTATTTTTTGTGGGGCTATTACAAATGTAGTTGCTTTCCTGATTTCAGTCACACTTTTCTCATTGTTGGCATATAGAAAAGCCATTGATTTTTGAAGGCTAATTTTATACCCTGCTACTTTGCCAAAATTTTGAATCATCTTGAAGAATTTGGGAGCAGAGTCCATGGGATTCTTTGAATGCAAGATCATGCCATCTGCAAAAAGGGAGAGTTTTACTTCTTTTCCTATTTGGAACCCCTTGATGTTTGCATCTTGTATTATTGCTGTAGTTAGGCATTTTAATACTAGATTGAAGAACAATGGAGTGAGTGGGCATTCTTGTCTCGTTCCTGAGTTTCGAGGACATGGAGTTAATTTTTCAACATTGAGCATAATACTGGCTTGAGGTTTTAATATACAGCTTTTATTGTACTGAGGAAGGTTCCATGGATTCCTAGTCTTTGCAGAAACTTCATCATAAAGTGGTGTTGGATCTTGTCAAATGTTTTCTCTGCATCTATTGAGATATCCATGTGGTTCTTATTCTTGCTCTTGTTGATGTGAATTATGTTATCTTGTTTGCATATATTGAACCAGCTTTGCATTCCTGACATGAATCCTGTTTGATTGTGACCTATGATTTTTTGGACAAATTGTTGAAGTCGATTGGCCAAAATGTTGTTGAAAAGTTTTGCATCAATGTTCATCAAAGAAATGGGTCTATAGTTCTCTTTCTTTGATGAGTCCCTGCCTGGTTTTGGGATGAGGGTTACTATAGATTCATAGGATGAATTTGGTAGTAAACTTTCTCTTTCAATTACATTAAAAATTTGAAGGAGCGCCGGGCGCTGGTGGCTCACGCCTGTAATCCTAGCTACTCAGGAGGCTGAGATCTGAGGATCGCGGTTCAAAGCCAGCCCGGGCAGGAGAGACCGTGAGACTCCTATCTCCAATAAACCACCAGAAAACCGGAAGTGGCGCTGTAGCTCAAGTGGTAGAGCGCTCGCCTTGAGCTGAAGAGCTGAGGGACAGCGCCCAGGCCCAGAGTTCAAGCCCCACGGCCGACAAAAAAAAAAAAAAAAAAATTGAAGGAGCATTGGTGTGAGTTCTGCTTTGAAGGCCTTGTATACTTCTGCTGTAAACCCATCTGGTCCTGGGCTTTTCTTAGATGGCAGGTCTCTTTTTGCTATTTCTATTTCAATGCTTGATATGGGCTTGTTAAGATGGTTTAACTCATCTTGATTTAGTTTTGGCCTGTGGATATTTGCTAGGAAAAGTTCCATTTCTGCCAAGTTCTCAAACATATTAGCATAAAGGTTTGAGAATCATTCCCTTATAATTTTCTGAATCTTGTTTGTTTCTGTGGTGATATTTCCATTCTCATCTCTGAGTTTGTTTATTTGGGTGTGTTTTCTTATTTTTCTGATAAGATTTGCTGGGGGTCTGTCTATTTTGTTGTTTTTTTCAAAGAACCAACTCTTTGATTTGTTGATTCTTTCTCTTTTTTTATTCTAATTCATTTAATTCTGATTTAATTTTAATTATTTCTTTCCATCTACTGGTTTGGGGTTTATCTTGCTCTTTTTCAAGGAGTCTCAGCTGTCTCATTAAATTGTTAGTTTCAGATCTATCGAATTTATTGATGTAAGAACTCAAAGATATAAACTTGCCTCTGAGTACAGCCTTTGCTGTGTCCCAGAGGAGCTAATAGTTTGTGTGCTCAATTTGGTTGAATACCATGAACACATGAATTTCGTTTCTAATCGCTTCCATGACCTACTGGTGGTTCAACAGTGTGTTGTTCAGCCTCCATATGTTACAGGACTTTCTTTTGTTGCTTTTGGTGTTGAGTTCTAATTTTTTTCCTTTGTCATCTGAGAGAATGCAAGATTTTACTTCAGTGTTCCTGAATTTGGAAATGTTTGCTTTGTGACCTAAAATGTAGTCTATTTTGGAAAATGTTCCATGTGCTGCTGAGAAGACCATGTATTCTGATGCTGCTGGGTGAAATATTTGGTAGGTGTCTTTTAAATCTAGTTGATCTATGCAGTTTTTTATATCTGCGGTTTCTCTGTTGATTTTTTGCCAAGTTGATCTATCTAGTGGAGATAGTGGTGTATTAAAGCCCCTGACAATTAATGCATTTGGATCTATATGAGAGTTGAAAGAAAGTAGTGTTTCTTGGATAAATTTGGATGCTCCATTGTTTGGCGAATAGAGATTTAGAATTGTAATCTCTCCTGAAGTAGAGATCCCTTAATTAGTATTAAGAGACCTTCTTCATCTCCTCTAACTAATTTTAATTTGAAGTCTATTTTATCTGATATTAGTATTGCAACGTCTGCCTGTTTATTGGACCCGATTGCTTGATAGATTTTGTTCCAGCCTTTTACATTCAAAATGTGTAGTTTTTAATGGACAAGGTGGGATTCCTGAAGGCAATAGGTAGAAAGATCTTCCTTTTTAATCCAACTAGACAGTATATGTCGCTTAATTGGAGCGTTAAGTCCATTAATGTTAAGAGATAGGACTTAGAGGTATTTGGGAGTTCTTGCCCTTTTATTCACCTTCTTTGCGGCTGCCACAACAGGGTTCTTGGATTCTCAGTTTGGGTGTGGTTTCTTGGTGTTTATTGTGGTCTTGTAGGTTTTCTATGTGTAGGACATCTTTAGGTATCTTTGTAGAGCTGGTTTGGTGGACATATATTGTTTCAATTTTTCTTTGCTACGGAAGATTTTTATTTGACCTTCAGTTATGAAGGAGAGTTTAGCTGGATACAGTATTCTTGGTTGATAGTTGCTTGTCTTTAGGGCATGGCATACATCATTCCAGGCTTTTCTTCCTTTAATTGTCTCTGCTGAGAAATGTGAGGTGATTCTAATTGGTTTCCCTTTATAGGTTATTGATCTTTGCTCCTTGACAGCTTTAAGGATATTTTTTCTTGGTCTGAATTGATCTTGTGCGGATAATTTGACAGTAGGATGTCCTGTTCTGGTCTGGTCTATTTGGAGTTCTAAAAGCTTCTTGTATTTGAATAGCCCTATTTTTTTGCATGTTTGAAGTTCTTTGCTAGGATCCTGTTAAACAAATTTCCTAGACCATTAACTTCTGACTCTAGGTGTTCCTTTACACCCATTATCCTCAGATTATGCTTTCTGATGGTGTTTTCCAAATAGAATGGAATAGATAAATCATATTTCTTGGATTTGTCTTGGATGGTTTTATGTTCTTTCTCTATAGTATCTAGGCTGTATTGAATCCTTGAGATTCAATCTTCTTCATGGTCTAACCTACTGTCAAAACTTTCTACTTCGTTTTTTATTTCTTCTCCTTCTAATTGGTCGACTTTGATGACTTCAAATTCTTTGTTGGACCTTTGTTCTAGATCTTGTAAGAAGTTATTTATTTCCTTAATTTGGTGTTCATTGTTTATTCTCAAATCACTTAGTTGATTTGTTATGGTTTCCTAGGACTCCCATTCCTTCTGTTGTTCTCCACTGAGCATTCCCTTTACAGTCTCCCTGATTTCTTTCAGCTCTCTGTTCCTGTATTCCATTAATGCCTCCATTGACCTTTGTCCTTTCTCATCCCGATCTCTCAGTTCCTGTATTTCTCTTTGATTAAGATCTCCATGTTTACACACTTCCTGTATTTCTCTTTGAGTGTTCTCAGCCTGTTCACGCCATTCCTGACTTTCTCTTTGTCTGTTCTCAGCCAGCTCACATAATTGCTGTCTATCTGTTTGACTGATCTCAACCTACTCACACAATTCCTGTCTATCTCTTTGTCTGATCTCATCCTGTTCACACAATTTCTTTATTTTTCTTTGAGTTTTCTCAATCTGCTCACGAAATTCCTGTATCAATCTTTGAGTAGTTTCCTCAAGCTCATGAGTCTCCTGTATTGATCTTTGGTTTGCCTCCTCTCTCTCCCTATCATGCTCACACTGAGAGTTTTGCAGGTTTTAACTCTTTTCATTTACCCTGTTTACCTGTAGTGTTTGCCGAGCTTTTTGGGAACTCTCCTCTGGATTATTCTTTATCTCTTCTCTCCCCTGATTGTCATGAATGGGAGTTGAGAACCCCAGGCTTGCCATTTTTCTTGTGTTTTTCAGGCTTGTTCTGCCCATTTGGGATGAGAATAACATGTTTTGTGCTAGAACACTATTTTAAGTTAAGCATCAACCAAAGTCCGTAGTTGCACAGTCAGAAGTCTGCAGATACCATCTGGTTCAAGAGATACAATCTATTGAACATCAAACAACTATGTCTTAATGGCCTAAGAACAGCAAAGGAGAATTTGGCAACCAGAAATTATTAGGTTTAGGTAAAATTTGGGGAACAATAGGATTGGAGGGATGTGGGAAGGTGAGGAAGAGCAGATTTAACCATGTCCTCATCTCAAAGAGGGAAATTGATTGGACAGAATGATAGCAGTGAGAGAAAAAAGAGTAAGAAAAAAGAAGAAAAAGGAAAAAAATCACAAGAAAAAATGGAAAAACAAAAATTTAATATTAAAAATTGAATCCCTTAAAAACTGCAAGTTTGAAGAAGCAGTATTCAGAGAATAATGGGGATGGGATTAGAGGAGGTGAGGCATAGAAAGGAAACATGAAAAACTAGAAAAATAAAAATGTTTTAAAATGTTATATGGGTATAAAGAAGTAATACTGCTATTAAAGAATTTAAGTCTAAGAGGTTTTGAATTGAGTAATAAATTTCTGGATTAAGTGTGTACACAATAGAGTATAAGATCTAATAATCGACAACGGGTATATTTGAGGTTGAGCAGAACAGCAATTAAGTCATGCAGAAAAGAATGAAAGAGACGAAGTGAAAAGAATGAGAAAAGATAGAAAGAAAGAAAGAAAGAAAGAAAGAAAGAAAGAAAGGAAGAAAGAAAAGGATCAAAAGTTCAGTAGAGATTAAAAAATAAGCACACACATATATTCACCTAAAATAAAAATTATATGAGGAAGAAAACAATAAACAATAAAAACAGAAATTTTAAAAAACCAAAAAATAAAAATAATAAAAATAAGGTACAAAAACAAAAAGAAAGTACTTTGATTTTTTTTGTGGGCTGGGACATGGGAAGATTCTGTATTTCCCTTGTGTCAGTAACCAGCCTCTTGGTGGAGTCCCTGGTCTGCTTGTGGTGTTTGGTTTTCCTGCGGTTTGATTGGTTACTTAAGGCAGTTTGTTTGGGCAAGCAGAAAATGCTCTGCTTTATCGAGGATTTTGTGATCCTCCTCTCAGGCTAGTTCAGTGGGAGAGGGATCTGTTTTGAGTATTGCAAAAGAGGGAGATGTCTGTTTTCTCTTGTTTGGCAATGCTTTGATGAGGCTAGGTTCTGGGTTGAGTTGAGGCCTTTCAGCAAACAGTAGCTTTTCCCTGAGGGGCTAGCTTCTGAGACACTCACAGAGCACAGCCTGGAGCCTTTCTCAGAGTTTATGTTTACTGAATTTCAATTGACTAGGCTGCTGTAGGGAGGGGCAGCCTCTGGCTCTGTTTACCCAATGAAGAAAGCCACTCCCAGGTGGCAGATTTCCTCTGCCTGGGGTGGGTGACATTTTCCTGGGTGGAGTTGAGCCTGGCAGGTCTGGGCAGGTTCCTGTGACCTGCCAAATAGCTGTCTTGTTATCTCCCTAGGCCTTAATTGGAACTGGCAGCTCAGCAGAGCCTTTCTCAGTATCAAAGATGTAGCTCTCCAGTAGTGGGGTGGGGGATGAATGCCTTCCCTCCTCTGATCCATGAGAAGGATTGAGGATGTCAGGCTTCTACTCATGATGCCAGAGTCTTGGTTCCTGGGTTATCTCTGATCTGCTATCTGCAGTGTGCAGATATCTGCTCCTTGTCAGTTCTTGCTGGTGTTGTGTAGAATCAGCTTGCCTGCTGCATCTGGTGCGTTTGTCCCAGACCCTCTCTGTTGCAGGTGTGACAGCTGCTGCCGCTGCCACAGCACCTGGCAAGTGCTCAGATCTGTCTCTTGGCCTTGATTTTCCCTCTCTGGCCAAACTCATTGTACTGTGATGGCACACTTGGTGTAATTCTCTGGCCTAGTACTGTTCACTGGAACACTAAAACTGCTTTTTATGCTAAAGTTTGTTTAGCCTCCAGCTTCTCCCCCGCCATCTTCCTCACCTTATCTTGAGGCTTATTTTATATTCCTGACATTTTTTCTACAGTTGTAGTTAATTTTCCATAATGGGCTAATGTATTATATTGGATATACAAAAGTAAACTGAATGCTTATTCCATTAATCCTTTGCCACTTGTCTAATATCAATATAAATTATCCATGTGTTTGAAGTAATGAAAATATCAACAGATATAAACAAGATAAATCAGTCTGTAGTAGACAAGTATTTTCACCTTTATTTTGAAAGTTGGTCCTTTTTTACACTACAGAATATTCTTGAGAAAATGTGCTCCAGTCTCCACAACTGAATAATATTATGGTTTGATCTAGCATAAGAGAAGGAAGGAAGAGGAATCTTCCTTCCAAAAGTTTGATCCCAGGAATTTGATGTGCTTTATGGTGCCTAGTTGGAAATGAACAATTTTCAAAGTCAACCTTGGAAAGCCATCTTGATAGACAACTTCTGTAAGTGGTTACAAAGCACTATTGATGGCTTTGCAATGATGCCTGATTGCCTCAATGTGGGACATTTAAAACAGGAATTTAGTAAGCTGTTCTTTGTAGTTTTAGAAAAACCCATTGACTCTAGGCCAGGGGATCACAGAGGCCAAGAGAAACTACTAACTTGAATAATAATCCTAGACCTCTAAAACAAAACACACACACACACATAAACACACACACACACACACACAAACACACAAAAAGCACTCCAGTAAGCACAGCCAGGCAGGGTTGCTATTACAGCCTACATGAAGTCAGGCAAAAAACTGAAGCTGAGAGTCATTTAGCCGATAACTAAAATATTTTTTATGAGGCAAACTCAAATGAGACTCCAGAGAGAGGGTCAGAAAGACTGATCAGAGAGACTAAAATTGGTCACACAAAGATTGGAAAGTAGAATTCCTTGTAGAACAAATAAATCATGGAAAGCCTGTGCATGTAAGAAAAAGACAGCAGACCAAATTCCAGAAATTCACATTTTCTTAGAAGTCAGCTTAATCAATTATCAATTCAAATCTTTGAATTCTTAAATATTTGGCCGTATGTGGGAGGAGGCTGAAGAGAAAGAAAATGTCATCATTCTCTTAGAAGGTCCAATATCACATAAGGAAGTAATCCAGCACAGATTTGTAATAAAAAGAAAACACAATTATTCCAAATGAGGGTTTCATTTCTTTTTATGTAAAAGTTCTTAAATTAGGTGCTAGCAATTACCATACAATTGATCCAGTCCCCCAGCTGAATTGACATTGACTGCAGTATTCCAACATGAAGGAAAAGAGAAAATTTACAAATATCTGATGAAATGAGTAAAATGTGAAGTGTTCTAATAGTAATATCTGAGATTTAGACACAGGTGAAGAGGGTGATTTTCTTTTCTAAAAATTCCCCATTTTTACCTGGTGCCAGTGGTTCACATCTGTAATCCTAGCTACTCAAGAAGCTGAGATCTGAGGACTTCAATTCAAAGACAGCCTGGGCAAGAAAGTCCCTGAGACTCTTATTTCCATTTAACCCCCAGAATACCAGAAGAGGCACTGTTGCTCAAGAGGTAGAGCAGTCACCTTGAGTTGAAGAGCTCAGGAACAGTGCCCAAGCCCAGACTTCAAGCACCTCGAACAACAACAACATATCCCCATTTCATGGACTGCCTACATCTTCTAACACTCAACAAAGGAGCCATTTTATCACCCACTACCTTTAAGTCCTAAACTAGCTATAGAAAATAGATTCATTTGTTATATCAAACGGTTCATATTTGCAGAAACAAATACCAGCAGTGGTAAATTTTTTCCAGTCCTTCAACTCTGGGCCTGGGCCCTGAACATGGATATACTGGTAGCTTTCATGTGAGGCTGTTTGTTATTGATTGGATTACTGCCCATGAGGAAAATTACTGGGGCTTAAGGGAGATATAGGTTTAGTCATTTCAGGAAACTCCGTACTGCATTCCACAATAGTTGAACCAGTTTAATTTCCCTCCAACAGTGTAATACAGTTCCAAATTGGCCAGCGTTTGCTATTGTTAGTTTTCTTAGTAATGGCCATATTAACTGGGATGAAGTAGAATCTGTCTTGTTTATTTATAGATTTGTATGCACCTTCTAGTTTCAATAAATGAATGAATCCATGAAACCTATATTGCTCTTTTTCTGCATTCCTTTCTCTTTTCTCTTAATATAATTTTCCCAAACCTTTCATTTTCCTTACCACTGGTGAAAAGTCATCTTTCTGATGGTTGAATGTAATCCCATTGTGTGTGTGTGTGTGTGTGTGTGTGTGTGTGTGTGTGTGTGTGTGTGTGTGTGTGTGTGTTTGTGTGTGTATGTGTGTAAGATGACTATAGGCCCATGAATTCATTTCTAAGCATTTTGTATCATCTGTAATTTTGTAATTCCATATTAAAGTTGGATTGCTTTCTCTACTGCACTGAAGAATATTGTTGGGATTTTGATGAGTATTGTATTGACAATTGTTTGGGGGAAGTATTGCAATTTTTAAAATGTTAATTCTTCCAACCAGGAACATTGAAAGGCTTTCTATTTCCTTGAATCTCCTTCAATTTCCCTTTTTATATTTTTTTAAGTTTTCACATGTAGGTCCTTCACAATTTTAGCTAAATTAATTCCTAGTTTTGTTGTTGTTGTTTTGTTTTGTTTAGATTTGATTTGTTTTTGAGGCTAATACATATGAGGTTGTATTTTGGATTTCAGCGTGGATCTTCCCATTGTTGGTAACAGAAAAACTAATGATTCTTGTGGGTTTTATACCCTGCTACATTGCTGAAGGATAGCATCACCTGAATTAACTTGAGGGAGGAAGCCGCAGGGTCCTTTAAATACAGGGTCATTTCATCTGTAAAAGGGGATAGTTTTACTTCTTCCATATTTGGATCTGCTTTATGTTTTTTTCTTGTCTAATGTTCTTGCAAGAAATTCCACTACCATATTGAAGAGTGGTAGAGAGTGGACATCCTTGTTTCATTCCTGATGTTAATGTATTTAGGCTTCCACCGTGAGGTAAATGCTAATTATCTGTGTCATATACATACTCAGTATTATATTGAGGAATGTTCCATGCATTCCTAGCTTCTCAGACCTTTTAATCATAAAGCGGTATTGGAGCTTGTTAAAAGCTATTTCTACATCCCTATAGACGATCATGTGTTTCTTGTCCCTGCTTCTGCTGATAGTGTGTTTTATGTTTATTCACAAGAATATTAAATCCACTTGTGTCTAAGATGAATCCTGTTTGATCATACCATATGATTTTTCTTTGGTAGTTGCTGAAATTGGTTAGTGAGAATTTTATTAAGAAGTTCTTCTTTAATGCTTATCAAAGAGTTGAATTCATAGTTCTTTTTCTTTGGTGAGTCCCTATGTGATTTGGCGAAGAGTCTAATTCTAGCTTCATAGAATGTGTTTGATAATGTGTCTCTCATAGATACTAGAAGGATGCATCTTGTTTTTAAATGCAACCTAATCTATGTCTTCTATTTGGAAATTTAAGTCCATTGATATTGAGAGTTGACAGAATTATCTGATAAGTCCTGATATGTTATACACCAGTTGTTAAGAGCTGTGCCTGATCTACTCTTAATAAATTTACCTTGAAATCTGGTAGGGAACATTTATATAACCAGTTCCTCTTCTTCTTGATCTTCTCTATGTACAATATATTTGTTTAAATTCTATCATGCTGATTTGGTGGAGATACGTTGTTTCAAGTTGTCTATGTCATGAAATATGTTTATTTATCCTTTAAATGTAAAGGACAGTTTGGCGTGGGACCTTATTCACGGTTGGTATTGTTTACCTTTAGTGTTTGTCATATATCATTCCAGGCTCTCCTTTTCACCATATCAGCTAAGAAATCTGTTTTTCTTCTGACTGTATATCCTTTATAAATAATCTTTTCTCTATGGCAGCTTTAAGAATCCTTTCCTTGATCCTTAATGATCCTCTAATGGATTATGATGTCATAGTGGATTGTTCAGTTCTAGAATTCTGTGTTTGTTCTAAAGGCTTCTCTTCTCTGAATGAGCCTATCTCTTTGGATGTTTGGCATGTTCTCTGCTAGAATTCTGTAATATGTTTCCCATCCATTTAGTTTCCTGATCTTCTCCTTGATACCTATCTCCCCGAAATTTGATCTTCTAACTGAGTCTTGACTTTCTGGCAAGATCATTTCTTATTTCGTGGATTTGTTCTAAGTGATTTTTTCCTCTTTCCTATTAGATCTATTCTGTATTTGGCCCTGAGATTATCTTCTATGTCATCTATTTGCTGTGGAGGCTTTCTACTTTGTTTTTTATTTCCCTGTCTTCTAGTTGGTAATTTTTTAGGAGTTCTATCTCTCTATTAAAGCTTTGTTTTAGATCTGTTATGGACTTTCTGTACATTTTTTGGGGTCCGGTCGTGGGGCCTGAACTCTGGGCCTGGGTACTGACCCTCAGCTCTTCAGCTCAAGGCTAGCGCTCTACCACTTGAGCCACAGCACCACTTCCTGGATTTTTCTTTCTTTCTCTCTTTTTTTTTTTTTTTTTTGCTTATGTGGTGCTGATGAATTGAACCCAGGTCCTCAGGCAGGCAAGACAAGTGCTCTACCACTGAGCCACCTTCTCAGCCCTCCGTACATTTTTTTCTTTGGGTGGGAGATTTGCAAGGGTTGTTTTCTTAGCTGTGTCTTCTCTCATATCTTTTAACTAGGCATCCAGTTTTTCTTGAACTCCCTTGACTTCTCAGAATTTATTTATTTTTGTTTGTAGTCTCCATGAATTATTTTGCTAATCTTTGGTTGGTCTCATTTTTTCACAAATTTCCTTGTAGAGGTTTTCTATCTTTCCATTAATTACATTTTTCAGCAGTATCTGTAATAAGTTTCGATAACTCTCTTCTAGGTCCTTGATTGTCTGTTCTAATGCCTGGTTATTTACTGTGTGAATTATACTACCTTGACATCACTTTTCTTGTATTTTTCTGATTTGTTTTGTTCATTTGGAGGTTTTCTTTTGGGGGAATCTATGATCTTAATAGGTGACTCTCTATGTTTTTGGTTGATTTGCCAGGTCTTTGTTTGGTCTCCTGTTATGATTTGTTTTTCTGCAATTGCATTTTTGTCAGGTCCATTAAGTGTAGGAATAGAAAACAGTTGTGGTGAGATGTTGTGATGTTAATATTTGTGGTTCCAGTGACAGTTCGGACTGTCCAGTAGTATGGTGAATTGTCTATGTGTATGGATGTGGCTTTCTCTGATGTACGCTTCTGTTCCTGCTTTTTTCTATGTTGCCCATTTATTTTCACACTGCAGATGTGCTTTTGAATGTGTTGGTCAACACAGTCATAGCATTCAACTACCTGGCTGGCACCTTTTCATAGAATTCTATTTTCTTGTGAAGACAGTATAAAATCTTCTTATGAATGATATGTTTATAATTATGTCTATATTTATAGACATATCTATAGACATATTTATAGCATATCTATAATTATAGCTGATTTAATGTGACCCTCTATAAGTGGAGTATCTGCTAGGACTATAAACCTCTGTTTCATTAGAGATTACTAGGGTAATTTTCTGTTGTTATTATATTATTGTTTTTCCTCTTCCTCAGATTTATTTTTATATTGTGGATGTTTTCACATAATTTAGGATTTGCGATTGTTGTATCAGATTATTTTTGTTTTTCTGCTTATATTACGTTGAAGTAGTGATTTCAGGCTTGTATGAAGAAACAGAAAGAGACAGAATGTTTGTTATTAAATTTAGGAGAAAGAAGATATTTTAACCTATTTACTACAAATAAATTCATATTAAGCAAAGCTAATGAAAATAATTACTAATTTACTCTTCAAAGGATGAGTATAGTACTCTTGGATATCTTGGAGGAAAAGACTATAGACTCATTACAATTTATAACTTACATTAAAATTACTGCCTAAACGTTCTTCTTCAGAAAGGGAAAAGCTCCATTGCTTTCATATTAGTATTATAAAATCATAATAGATGCATGTTGAATTGTTTTCCTCTGCTTTTTATCAAGTCCATTTTTCATCCATTAGGTATCTAGGGCTTTGAATGACCAATTTCTTAAAATACCTATATTTCTTATATTGAGATGTAAATCTCAGTAATATAAATATGAATTTATCTTTGAAAGTTATCTTGAGCTACATTCATATAAAATTTATGCAGTCTCAAACAAGAAACCTGACTATTTTACTCGATTCTATGTTTTAATCAATAAATCCATTCGCTTTAGAAATATGTCCTTATCTTTTATATTGCTCCAGTAAACATCATGTGTTTCTAGTATTTTAATGACGTAAATATAAAGTTTGGAACAAGACAACCTCCCTCCATTATCACTTTAAAGTAAACCCTTGGGGATTATTTTATATATAAAAATAAAAAAGTGCAATGTAATGTTTATACATGAATAACATAATGGTTAAGTCAAAAGACACAAGAACTACCACAGCAATTCTGAATTGACTTAAAGGCACCAAAATATTGTGTTCATAAATATCACTCATTTAAAAAAATAACTAGTCAATACAAAGTTTATATTATATTTGAAATTTACAAAATAAAAATTACACTCAGATTTGCTGTCAATATTCTGTTTCCAGTAATACATTTATTCAGCAAACAGGGAAACAAAAAATAAGGGTTTGTCACATATAATGAAAAATGCAGAAGCAGACTGTCTTTCCTTAAGATGATAAGTACCTGCAAATTGTGTGATTTATTCAAAGATACTATAAACATTCATAAGAAGATTTGTGATCAGAAGTGATAGGTAAGCAAAGTACCTGGAAAACTGTATACATAAATTGAAGTTTCAATATAGAATGACAAGTTTTCAATAAATGAGCCTATTATTCTCTATCTCTAACACACATACAGTATTCTACATTTTCCCACATACTTCCATTCTCTTACCTCAGTACCTGATTAATATTCTTCTTTTTCATGATGTCAATTCTTTCTAAAATAACAAGGTGGGCATGCCAATTATGTTCTCTAAACTTACTACAAATACTAGATTAGTAAACCTAAATCATTGCTTTGTAGGGAAATAGAAATTTAGTTTCTTAAAACTCATGATTATAACATTTTCTCAAACATTTATTAAGTAACTGATTTAATTTTTGTCATGAAATCTTATTTGATAAATTTTTATTCACTAAGTTAAATAATTGGCCAATAACAATTTAAATTATGCATGAACAAATTTTATCTAACACAATTAATTCTTTCACAAGACATATCATGGTTCTCTTCAAGAACACTGGAAGGCAGTGTGCTATTTATTTATTTATTTTTAGTTAATTTGTTAATGGTTATTAATTTTCAGAAGTGGCAGTTTAATTATGCTCTTTCCATAATCTATTAAAAATATTTGATTTTACTCCCTCTATTTTTTGTTACTCCTTTCTCCGAAGATCTTCTGTTTTTCACATAAAATTATATTTTTATATATGCACATATAAAGTAATTTGGAAGATTTAAGCTAAACTGCAACTTAATTCAAGACATACAGTGGATTATCATCATGAACAAAAAAAATACAAAAAAAAACTGTACTGAAAATGAATTTTACACCATGGGGAGAGAAGAGTGATGGAGGTGGGAGAGGGAAGGGATAGTGGGACAACAACAAATAAGGGGGTAACAATGCTCAACAAGATACGTACTCATTACCTTACATATGTAACTGTTATCCCTATGTAAGCCTCATTACAATAAAATAAAATTTAAAAAATGAAAAACAAAACGACAGGAAATAAAAAAAACATTTTTAAAAATTTAGGTTCAAAGTGCACGTGAAATTTAGACCTACACGCTGAGATAGGATAATTGTGAAATAGAGGCTTGCTATTAACATTATGATTCGGTTATATGTAGGTTTAGGATTAGGCAAGGTGTTCCAGTTAGAGCTGGGGTTAGGATAAGAAAAAGAGGTAAGATATTGTGTAAAATTGCCACATATTTTAAGAAGAATGAATGACATCAAAGTTAGAATGAATGAAAACAAGTGTGCATGTTATCTTAAACATTCATACAGTTCTTGTTAGGATTAGGGAAGGATAAGCTTTAGGGTAAATTTTAGTTTTCCACTAAGAAGTAGAAGCAAAAAATGTGTGATTGAATAGAATCCAGACAATTTCCCTTACATTAACCATTTGTTGTTAATTCAGGTTGTGATTAGGATTAGGTTTCTGGTTAAAGGGGGTTGAGAATTGAGTAAAGAAATATATTAAACTGGTGGCTCGTGCCTATTATCCTATCTATTCAGGAAGCTAATTTCTGAGGATGGCAGTTCAAAGCCATCCCAGGCAGGAAAGTCTGTGAGAATTTTATCTCCAATTAACTATCAGAAAATCAGAAAGTGGTGCTGTGGCTCAAGTGGTAAAGTGCACACCTTGAGCTAAAGAACTCAGGGATCATGCCTATGCCTAGAACTCAGGGATTATGCCCAGGCCCAGAGATGAAATCCCACAACCAACCAAAAGAAAAAAAAAGGAATAGGATAAATGTTAATTAAATCTGAACTTATTTTAGGTTCTAGGAATTCAGGAAAAGCTGGGATAATGGAAGTAAAATGTATTTCATAATATCAGGATTTGAGATCAATTGGTTTAATGATTACTTTTATGGAACAGGATAGGTTCAGAAATAAGAATGAGCAAATCTGTAGGGTTTAGGAAAACTTGCAATTTATTTCAAGAATTACAAGTGGAATTTCAGTTAGGATTGCACAAAACCAGCATTTTTCATAAATTTTAGAATTGCGATACCATTAGTGTTAAGGTTAGGGTTAGGATTCCAGCCACGTTTAGGGTTAGAGTGAAGGAGAAAAAAAAATGAGGCTCAAATTGTTGGTGAATTTTGGAATAAGTCTGGTAAGAATTAGAATGAATGTGAACTAGGGTACTGCTATTAATATTAGAATCTACTTGCAATTAGGCTTATATTTATTCTCAATATTCCAGTTAAGATTAAGTTTAGGGTTAGAAAATGACTAAGATATTGGAAAAAAATAGAAACCTATGTTTGCAAGGCATATTTGAATCAAGTCAGGATGAATGAAAACTATTGTAACACTAACTAGTAAGTGTTAGTATTGGCGTATAATTTGGATTAAAATCAGTGTCAGTATTTTGTTCTGATTATGATTAGTGTTATGAATAGGAAAGTTTTAGTATAAAATTGAGTTTTCACTAACAAGTAGAAGCAAAAATGTGAGAATGAATAGTAACTAGAGCATTACCATGATATATATATATATATATATATATATATATATATATATTTCTCAGTGATCATTCTTATAATGATTAATGAGAGTTTTCTAGCCAGGTTTAGGTTTAGAGTTAACATTGAGTAATGGACTAGATGATAAGTAAATATGAAATTGTTTTAGAATACAGTGGTTCAGGAAAAGGTAGTATCAATGGAAACTACAGTGTTTTCCCTGATAAGTGAATCTGATGACAAGTAATATAATGGTTCATGTTAGGGAACAAGATAACTTCAGAGGTAGAGTCAGGAAATTTGTTGGAATTAGGGCATATTGAAACTCATTTCCAGAGTGAAAACTGGAATATTCATTCCAATGAATAAAAACTAGAGTATTTTTTAATATTAATTTTGGACTATGATTAGGTTGACAGTTAGGTTTCAGTTCCAGCTGGGCTTAGTGTTAGCATTAGGGAAATGGAAAATTTAGGGTCAAACTGAAAGTTAATCTTCGAATAACAAGTCAAGATAGAATTAGGATGAATATGAAATAGGAAACTGCTAATAATATTAGGATTGGGATATGATTAGTGTAAGGATTAGCCTGAATATTCCAGTTAGGGTTCGTGTTAGAAAAATGACAAGATATTGAGTAAAACTAGAAATTATTTTATGAAAGATGAGTTGAATCAAAGATAGGATGTATAAATTTAATATATATTGTGTGGCTTTTTGAATGCAGAGGCAACTGGTTCTAGGGTTAGGGTTACTTTTTTAATTTATGAACTAATGAATTAAAGGCACAATTCTTTCTTTCTTATAAACCAAGACAGTCACGATTTGGGGAAAAAACTCAATTTTCTACATGAAAATGTGTCTTAAAATATTTTCCAACCAGGATTAAATAATAGTGAGCAGGGTGTCATTTATTAAAATTAGGTAAGTTGATGATACAGCTTTCAAAAACATCCAAACACATAGGATTGGAACTCAGATATGTCATTGGGAAAACAGATATTGTACTTGCTCTAGCTGGGAAATTGTGTGTGCATTCGTGCGTGTGTGTGGGGGGGGGGGTTGTGTGTGCACCCACCACAGGTCTTCAACTCAGGCCTGGGTCCTGTCGTCAGCTTATTCTGTGGAAGTATGGCACTAAACCACGTAGTCACAAGTTTTCTTCTGGCTTTTTAATAGTTAATTTGAGATGCATATCTCATGGATTTTCCTGTCTGGACTTAATCTTCTGATCCCCAGCAATCCTTGGGTTAGTATTACTGTGGGTGCTACCACAAAGTGACAGTTCATTATACTGGGAGCAATATGGAAGTACTTGTGCAAGATACAAAGTAACCAGTTCATTAATGTGGGAGTAACAGGATCACAGTAGTTTGCCTTCAAAGACATTGTTTCTGATGAGTTTAACTGAAGCCCAAAGCATAATCCAAACCTATTAGTCACACTGTATGAAGTAGCACATATTCATGATGTAGAATATGTACAATGAATTAAATCCTGAATCAAAAGACTTTGTTGGGTTTGTAGCAAAGAAATAGAGTGTCATTGAAATGAAGTCCAGACTGGAGGTCTGTAGCGAGCAGCAGAGCATTTGCTTACTGCGTGTCCAACCCCCAGGACCATAAAGATGTAGAAGAAAGTGAAAGTGTAGAAGAAAGAGGAAAGGAAAGGAGGAGGAAGGGGTAAGAGAGAAGAAAGGTCATAGCACGACAGAGAAGAGGATGGGACAGGGAGAAAGTAGAGGTAGGAGAGAAGGAAGAGGGAAACAGGACAGTAGGGAAGAGGAGCAGAAGAAGAGGTAGGAAGAGGAAGATAAATGTAAGATAACAACAAGAGCTTTTGGAAAACATTTTACATAAGCGATCTGCATGTGCAGGCAGGATTATTTTCTAATCAGAGAAATAGCTAGCACAGTGACAATATGGGTGATACCTGTTGCTTGGTCATTTTATTCTCTTTCTTCAGTGAGGTGTTCAGAAGAAATGCTGAGTTTGGTGTTTTACAGATACAGTTCAGGATTTCTTTTCATGAATCAAACATGGGAAAGGACTAAATGCAGCTTCCCTTAATTAAAAAAAAATAGAAGCTATATATATTAGTGTTACTATGCATGAAGAAATCCTGGAGATTTCTGGTTAATTCAGAAGTCCCCATGCAAAAATATAGGACAAGAGGAAAGCAAAACTGTTTTTAAAGTGTAATAGGTTATCATTGATGAATAGTTTTCGTGGACATTTTTCGTTTTTCTTTTTTTTTCTTTTTTGCCAATTGTTCATTGCTCCAAGGCTGTGCCCTGGAGCCCTTTCCAAGTCATTAGGTGAAACTCCATTTCTGTAGTCCCTGTGGGTGTGGGTGTCTTCTTAGGTCACCTGTTGAGATGTGGGGTCAACTCCCTTACGGTGGATGTGCAGTGAGTGGATGTGTGTGCATGCTCCTCAGAATTGCTAGATGAAGCCCGCCCACTCATCCCACCTAACTTCCCAGTCTCAGTTGCTCCATTTCACCCAGCAGCTGGCAACCATGGGGCTGGAGTTGATGCCACTGCTGCCCTCTCCTCCTCCAGCTGTGCTGGTACTTGTCTTCTGTGCTCCTGAGTGTGTGGCCCATCCTAGGGAGACTCTGTTCTGGGGTCACTGCCTGTCCCCATGAGTGGGGGGTGGGGGACACCATGTTTGTACACTGCACAGTCCATGGATAAAGGAAGGCTGAGCATGCAGTCTGCCTCCTTGGGGCTAGGTAGCCTAGCCTTGGTTCACTTCATCAGGCTTTAAGGGGGGCGGGGGAGTGGAGCCATGTGCTGGCCCTTCTGCCAGCTGGCTTGTGACAGCTGCAGCAGCTCAGCAACCTGGAGCCCCTTCAGCATCTCTGTGGACTTCCATTTTCTGGACCCTGTGGAGTCAGGTACAGGGCCAAGCCAACATATGCCCATCCATGCCAGAGGAGCCTGGACTTGCAGCACACCAGCTGCAGCACCGAGGGATTGAAGCCCCGTTGGCATTGCTGTGTAGTCTCCTCCATCACCCTTCTGGCCCATATGGGGAGAGCTCTGGGTACCATTCCAGGGATACTCCATTTGGAGGCAATGGGCTCACCCCCTACCCTCGTTGTTCTACAAAGCAGGGGAATGGGCCTGGTCTTGGCAGTGTAGGCTGCACTGATGGAAGGCAGGACTTGGCGTCTGCCCTGTCTTACCCCCTGGCTTTGATATCTGAGTCTGGGTTGCTTGGTTTGGTCACTAATGGAGCCTTGTTGGCTACAGCCCACAGCAACAAGTGCTATATTTGCTGCAGCAGCAATGCAGTGTCCTGGGCCCCCTTAGGGTCACCACATGGACCACTGATGGGTCTACATGGGCCGGGTGTGGGTTTCATCCCAGGACTCCCATGAGCAAGTGCCACTCCCCTTCATGGTACTGGAAGCAAGAGGTGCCACATATAATATCTACTTTCTAACAGTTCCCTTCATTGAGATAAACAGAACTGGGAGATATAAATAAGTTTTTTAAAAACAAAATATATAAACTATATCACTTCAACTTGTTAAACCATTGTAATATTTTTATCCAGTAGGAATTCTGTCTGTAATTACTTATTTTACACTTGAATACAACTAATGTAATATATTTTGTGTGTATTTTACTATTCTAGTATAACTTTATTTGTACTACTTACATACAATTTTTTTCAAATTCTGATATTTAATCACATGTTTACGGTTAAGAGTTTTGTTGTACTTTTATTTCAATTTTACATTATGGCCTTATGAATACAAACAATAAAACCCATTCTTGCTAGTATAAAGTTCAGTGATCTTTGACTAGAGACTCAAGGATAGAGCATTACAAATCATACAGTAATGTCTATCACTTTGTTTAATACTGCTCTATAAAATAATTAGTAATTCAGGCGGCAGCCACTTCATCTGGCATGCTGGTCTGTCTGGTGAAGTAGGATCCTAGTGGCAGCATGACCATATCGGACCCTTGTGGGCACCTCTCCTGGGACGGTGGGAGGAGATCAGGGTGCACCTGCTGTTGGGCTAGGGAAGCAACCCAGCAGCTGCTGCGTGAATGACACAATGTCACTGACTCACATCTAGCACATGCCTGCTCCGTGGGCCTGGGCCCTGAGGATCAGCCCCTGGGAGCACACATACACTACAGGGCAGGGGCTGCCCACCTTTGAAAGAGTACAGATTAAACAGAAGCCAGTCTGTGGATCACCTTGTACAATATTTATCCTTCATGGAGCACAGGACTATTCTGCTCTGTTGTGGGGAGAAGACAAGAAAGACAGGCCCAGGAGAGGTGATGCCAACTTTTGGACTCAGGCTGGGAAGGAAACTTCTTCCATGCTCTCTCCAGTAGGCTCAGGAAGCCCTTCCATGCTCCTTGTCCATGGAGCAGCAGCCAGGGACACTCACATCTTGTACTCCTGGCTGCTTTTTTTAGTTTGTTTGTTAATTTATTCAGAGAGCCCCTCCCTCAGACAGCAGAGTTTTATTCTGGGTTTTGTAAAAACGTTCAGCATCTGAGCATTCCCAGGGTTTTTTTTTTATTGTTTCTTGTAAATGCATTGTGAAATTTGTGTTTTAGGTGTTGAGGTGAGGGAGGAGGAGCCAGATTATGAATATAGTTTCCTACAAGCCTTTCATCTAAAAATGAAAATAGATTCTCTCTAAAATTGCCTTTCAGCAAATAAATTTGGGATGGAAAAAAGGTTGTTTTCCCATGAGATGAAAATGTGCTATTTTTATATGCATGTTTTATGCGTTCAAATTACACTTAAGTAATTCACTATCTAGGAACAATCGTCCATACCTAAGAATTAAGTGTTTTGTGAGCTACAGGGAGGGTTATCACAAAGACCTCTTTGCTATTCGGGGTCTTTTATTGTTCCATGTGACTTTTTGGATTGCTTCTTCTATTTCATTGAAGAGTGAGATTGGGATATTGATAAGTATCATATTGAATTTGGATATAGCCTTTGGCAGTATTGCCATTTTCATGATGTTAATCCTCCCAATCCATGAGCGTGTGAGGTTGCCCACTTCCTGAGTTATGCTTTCATTTTCTTTTTCAGGTTTTTAAATTTCCATCATAGAGGTCCTTCACCTCTTAAGTTAACTCCTAGGTATTTTATTTTTTGTGTGGGTATTAAAACGGGGTTGCTTTCCCAATTTCAGCCACACTCATATCGTTATTGGAATACAGGAAAGCCATCTATTTCTGAGGGTGAATTTTATACTCGGCTAGTTTGCCAAAGTTTCTGATCAGCTCAAGTAACTTGGGAGTGGAGTACATGGGGTTCTTTGAATACAAGACCAGCTCATCTGCAAAGATGGATAGATTTACTTCATCTTTCTCTATTTGGATCCCATGTAAGTTAGAATCTTGTCTTATTGCCCCATCTAGCATTCTAATAATAAATTGAAGAGTAGTGGAGAGAGCAGACATCCTTATCTCATTCCTGAATTTATAAGAAATGTCCTTAACTTTTCACCATTAAGTATAATGATGGCTTTAGGTTTGTCAATCCTTAGCAGAAAGAACAGCACTGGAGCAATATCAGTTCCAAATTTCAAACTCTACTAAAAAGCCATAGTAATAAGAACAGCTTGGTTCTGGCACAAGAACAGACCTGAGGACCAACCGAATAGGACTGAAGACTCAGAAATGAATCCCCTGACCTATAGCCACCGAATGTTTGACAAGGGAGCAAAAAAATAGAATGGAAGAAAGACAGGATTTTGAGTAAATGATGTTGGCACAATTGGTTAAACACCTGTAGAAAACTAAAGCTAGATCCGTATATATCACCCTGCATGAGAATCAACTCCAAATGGATCAAAGACCTCAAAATAAAAGAAGACACCATGAAAACATTGAATAAAGGAATAGGATAAACTCGAGAGCTTTTTAGTACAGGCTGAAAATTTCTTTATAGAGAGCCAGAAACAAAGAGTAAAGAAAGATAAGTTAAGAAATTAATTTTTTAATTCATCTCTTTATGAAACTAGTAATTTGCTATTACAAGATACGATGGAATTATAAATCCAAGTGCTAATGGAGTCTGTATACAATAAACATATTATAATAGTCAAAAAACAGAAATCAAAGAAAATTTGGACAAATGGGATTACATGAAACATCAGAGCTTCTGCAAAGCAAAGGTCATAGTTAGCAAGATCAATAGAAAGCCCACGTTCTGGTAGAAGATTTCATGAGACATAAAATGGACAAGGTCTCACATCTAAGATATATTTAGGACTCAAAAACTTAAATTCTCCAACAGCAAATCCTCAAAGAAACAACCGCTCGATAACTAAGTGGGCTAAAGACTTAGAGAGTTCTCTGAAGAAGAAATAAAAATGGCCATTAGGCACATGAAGAAATGCTCAACTATTCTAGCTACAAAAGAATGCAAATCAAGACAACATTGAGATTGCACCTTACCCTAGTTAGAATGGCTATAATCAAGAAATATAATAGCAACAGATGTTGGAGGGGATGTGTCTAAAAGGACTCCTATTGCATTGTTGGTGGGAGTGTAAACTTGTTTAAACACTTTGTAAAGCAGTATGGAAGTTCTTGAAAAGACTCCAGGTAAAGCTCCCCTATGACCCAGCAATCCCACTTTTGGGCATTTAGGCATTTACCCAAATGATCACAAACAAGATCATACCAAAGTTGCAAGCACCACGATGTTTATTGCAGCATTATTCACCAAAACTATGATATGGACCCAACCTTGATGCTCCTCAGTACATGAGTTGATCAAAAAAAGTGATACACACACAAACACACACACACACACACACACACACACACACACACACACACACACACACAATTGAATTCTATGCCTCCATTAGAAAGAATGAAATTGCCCCATTTTTTAGGAAATAGAAAGACTTGGTAAGTATTATATTAAATGAAGTAAGGCTAGGCCCAAAGAAACATAGGTCCCATGTTTTCCCTTGTTTGCAAGGACTAGTACACGTCTAGTACAAGCACAAAAGATCAAAGACTATGTACATATGACCATATAAGATGATGTTAAGCGAAATATACCCCAAGTCAGAGACACAATTGGTTTTATCTTTCTTGCCTTTTGTTTTTAATATACTTATAATGCACTATGTGATTCTTTTGTAGGTTCATACCCCCATGGTATAATTCCTGTTTTCACTGTATTTGATTCTAGTGTACTGCATCTTTTATATACATTTTTGTAATTTGGGGAGTGGAAAGGTTATAGCAGAATACTGAAATGTGGATGCATTGTGACAATGAGTTATACAGGACACTGTGTCGAAAATGAATTTATAATGTCGGGCAGGAGTCAAGGAAGAAGGAGTTGGAGAGGTGGGGAGGGAAGTAGTAGGGGAAAAACACAGAAGGAGGTAACAATGCTCAATAGGAAATGTAATCATTACCTTACTCATGTAACTGTAAACCCTCTGTATAGCATTTTTACAATAAAAAATATAAAAAAATCTTTCCCTGTTGTAGATTTCCAGTGCTGCCCTGGGCATTGCATTTTTTGCCTTTTCTGGCTGTGGTTAGGTCCACCTGTCCAGTGGATCAGTAGTCTTCACAGCTTCTTGGTCCTGAAGTGGTACTTGGATTATACAGTGGTGGTTGGAACCAGGCCAAGGACAGGATAAAAACACTTCCAGGGCATGGCTTCTTCATTTCCCATGCAACTAGGATTGCAAGCAGAATTTCTCTGAATTTACTCCAGAAAACAGTCACTGCACCAAAAGGCAAGGTCACCAAACACCTCCCCTCCTCCCCACATTCCCTCCTTTCTCTCTCCTTGGGAAAGTACAAAATAATTATGCAGGTTTTGGTAAACACACAATTGTCCACTACCTCCCCTGGTAAACTAGGCTTAAAGTCACTAAGTCATGTAAATGGATAATGCTGCCCTCATTATTCTGGATAACAACTTCAGGTTGTTTGATGCTTTAATTTGTAGTTGATGGTGGTGATGGTAGGAGGGCCTGAACTCTGGGTCTGGGCACTGTCCTTGATGAGCTTTTCATCTCAAAGCTAGTGCTCTACCACTTGAGCCACAAAGCCATTTCCACTTTTTCTTCTTATGTGGTGCTGAGGAATTGAACCCAGGACTTCATGAATGCAAGACAAGCACTCTACCACTGAGTTTCCTTCCCAGCCCTAATGCTTTAATTCTTCAAATTTTATTTTTGTCGGTCCTGGGGTTTAATTTCAGGACCTGGGTGTTAACATATCACTGAGTTCTTCAGCTCAAGGGGAGCCTTCTACCACTTGAACCACAGTGCCACTTCTTGTCCTCATAATGATGAGGAGAATATTTGAAGGTGAATAGGTGATTACAGAGGTGTGCTTTCTTGAGTTATATATTCATGGCATAGTTTATATTCTGTTGAAAATGAGACAGTTAAGATAGGGTTGTTGACATTCCTTGTATCCTTAACAGTATAATATTAAAACCATTTTATAATATATTATTTATAGTAATTATAGAATATCCCTAATTATGCATCTATTATAAATATAACATTTATATTTTATGTAATATAGTATTTTACGTATATTATGCATACATAATTTAATTTCTCTGCTCATCTGTCCAGGAATTAAATTAGAAATGTCTTTGAAAATTGATAGTAAAGTAGGGTCCTTACAAGTTCGATTGCAACATAGCGTTTTACCCAATAAGTAGTTATTTATTCAGAATTGGTTTAGAAATGGAATATCATAACATAATTGAACATTCAGAAATAATTATGTAGGAACATGCCAAGGACGGAATTCAAAAAATATAACACGAGGACCTGTTGCAACAATGAGAAGTACAAGTTGTCATGTCAAAAACGAACTTTACAACTTTGGGGGGAGGATTGGGAATGGGAGGAGGGAGGATAGGAAGGGATGGGAAGGGTAAACAAAGGAGGAGGCTACAATGCTTGATAACAAATGTACTCACTATCTTGCCCATGTAATTGTAACCCCTCTGTACAGTATTTTCACAATAAAAAATATATAACATGATTCATATCTGTAATCCCAGCTACTTAGGGGCTGAGATCTGAAGATAGCTATATGAAGCCAGTCTAAGTGAAATGGCTCAGGGACAAGACCCAGACCATAGTTCAAGTATCAGTACTGGCAGAAAAATAAATTATGTGACTAAAACATACAAATATATTTATTTAAATAAAGTTGTCATTCCTTGTATCCTTCACAGTATAATACTAAAATCAGTTTCATACATATATTATTTATAATATTTATAGAATATTATTTATAGAATATCAATAATGATACATGTATTATAAATATATCATTTATATGTTATGTAATAGAATACATTACATATATTATGCAAACCTAATTAATACTGATAAAACTAATATCCATTAAATTGATATAAGTTTTAGAATAGGGAATAGATTTTCTTTAGTACAACAAGAAAGTAACTAGTCACAAAAATTATTTCTTTTGTATTATATATCCATAAAAACTATTCCCTGTGTATTCAAGGTACTTAATGATAAAAGCCTGTGTTCATCAGAAAAAGGGGATTTGTTCTCCTTAAGGAATTACTCCAGGAATAATAAACAGTGGATGGTGAGTGATGTTCATTCAGGTATTTTTGTAGAAATTAAACCGATCTTTATTTGGTATAAAGATCACTTACACTCTCATTATCCACACCCTTTTCATTTAAAAATGCTTATATTCTGTAGCATTGTTATTGCCCTTATAACCATAATTAGGAAGATAATGTGAGTTCATCCGCTCCATAACTCTTTAAAGGTAATGAATGTTACAGAGAATAGCCTCAGATATGCCTGGTGGAAATCTGGATTTGAATTATAGGTCGACAACTGATCAGTCTTAGGTACTTGGGAAATTTGTTTGGCCTTCTTGCCTACTTCTGTTTTTAATAAAATACTTAATTCATTTCCTAACTTGAAGAACAGACATGAGCACTAAAATTACCCTAATGCAATTGCAGTGCTTGGAATGGTGTCTGCACATTGTGAAGTAGGTCTCAAAGAAGTCAGTTTCCACCAAAATGGTCACAGCATCCTTCCTGAAAGCCTTAAGAAATATATACCCAATTGATATTAATATCTGTGAAAATTTGTCTTTACTTCCAAAAAAGTTCTTTTCTTCATATGAACAATGAAAGTAATGTTGCGGCTATCCTGTGTCTTTTACTCTGAAGGAATTTTGCCTAAATTTCATTCTTACTCTATTAGTGGTAGCAGTAGCATTCTTTAGTGCTACCCTTCATGTTTCTAGTTCTGTTTTCCATTTGGAATACTATTGTAACTTAGTTTATAAACTTTGTTATGAGAGTAAATAAAATACAACTGCTGAAGTTTTCAACAATGTCAATGCATTACATTTTATGTGCTTACTACTTTCCTAAAATTATTCTTTTTGGATTATATATCCCTAACAAACTATTTTTTATGATTTCTTATATGATTTATATACATTTCTTATGTGTTTCTTATATGATTTTTAGAGACCCATAAATAAAACAGCAAAGAACAGTAAAAGTGTAGGAAAGAAGTCATAAACAATACTATTATGGTGGTCTCAATGGTTAAGTGTAAAGAATATGTAAGAAAACAGTTGGAAGATTCATTTTCTCTTTTCGCTGTTCTCTCCCCCTTCTTTGTAGAAAGGTTCTCACTATGAAGCGCCAAGTAGTCTGGACCTTTCAAGCCTTGTCTCAGTGACAGAAGTGATGGGATTAGGGACATGTGCTCCCATGGATGGCTTTTAGGAAGTTCACAATATAGCAATACGAATACACATAAAAAAACTTGCGTGAGTCATGTATATTCCCCTCCTCAATTTGCAAAATTAAATTTTTATGTCAAAACATCAAATTAGGAGAGAGGGGAAGATGGCGGAGGAGAAGCTGGAATCTGAACAAGCTCTCGCATAGAAAGCAGTTTTAGAGTTCCAGTGAACAGTCCTAAGCAAGAGAATAACACCAAGTGTGCCATCACAGGACAGAGAGTTAGACAAGAGAGGTGAAGCCAAGGCAAAAAGACACATCTGAGCGCCTTCCAGCAGCCGCCACAGCAGCGGCGGCAGGATCGCTGCGGAGAACGCAGCCGGCCATACCTGAGCGCTCACACAGAGAGTCTGGGACGAAGGAGCCAGGCGCAGCGGGCGAGAGGATTCTACCCAACACCAGCAAGAACTGAGAAGGAGCAGACATCTTCATCCTGCAGTTCGCAGACCAGAGACGACCCAGGATCCAAGACTCGATGTGAGTAGAAGCCCGACGTCCTCACTCCTTCTCAGGGAGCAGAGGAGGGAAGGCCATCCCTACCCCCCCAGCACCGGTGATCTCCATCTTGGATACCGACAAAGCTCGGAGGAGCTGCCAGCTCCAACCCAGGCCTTGGAATAAAACGAGTCATTTAGCAGGTCACAAGAACTTAACGGCGGCAAAGTGACCTGCCAGACTAGGCTCCATCCAGGGAAAAGTCACCCAGTTCAGGCACCAGCCATTGGACTGGCTTTCCTCACTGGCTAACCAGAGCCAGAGGCTGCCCCTCCCTCTAGCAGCCTCAACAATCAATTGAAAAATAGAAACCCTGAGAATGGCTCCAGGCTGGGCTCTGTGAGTTTGTTTGTTTGTTTGTTTGTTTTTCACAAAATAGCCCCAGGAAGCAGCTACTGATTGTTGAAAGGCCTCAACTCTACCCAGAACCTAGCCTTACCACTGCATCCCCCTCTTTTGTGATTCTCAAAGCAGATCACCCTCCCAGTAAACTAATCTGGGAGGGGGATCTCAAAATCTTGGATAAAGCAGAGCATTTTTCTGCCTGTTCGAACAAACTGACTTAAGAAACCAATCAAGCCACAGGACCTCAAGCTGACCAGAGACTCCAACAAGAGGCTTTTTACAGACAAAAGGGAGATACAGGATTCTTCCCACCCCTCCCAAAAAATCAAAAAAAAAATCAAAGAACTTTTTTTATTCTTCTCTTCCTCTTCTTTTTTTTTTTCTCTTTTTTTTTCTTTTTTTTTTTTTTGGTACCTTATATATATATATATATATATATATATATATATATATATAATTTTTTTCCTTTTCTAAAAATTTTATTAATCTTTAACTTTTGCCTTTTTTGAAAAAATAATTGTTTTCCAATAAATTTTTTTCCTCTTATAATTTTTATTTTAGGAATACATGAATGTGCGTTTTCCTTTCTTTTCTTGTCTTCTTTCTCTTTTTTTTTCT
This sequence comes from Dipodomys merriami, assembly GCF_024711535.1. Classification (NCBI taxonomy): domain Eukaryota; kingdom Metazoa; phylum Chordata; class Mammalia; order Rodentia; family Heteromyidae; genus Dipodomys; species Dipodomys merriami. Next base: position 1,180,863 of record NW_027203827.1, read on the forward strand.
TTCTTAACTATCTTTTTGTATTTTTGTCTAGCTCTACGGAACTTCTGATCTTTTTCTCTCCCTTTCTAATCCCTTTCACCTTTTCCTTTCTTTTGATATTCTGTATGTGACTTAACTCTTGTCCTGCACATCCTCAGATAAACCCGTAGTTAACTAGTAGACCCTATCCCCCATTGTGTACACACTTAATCCACAAATTTATTACTCAATTCAAAACCTCTGAGACTTAAATTCCTTAATAGCAGTAATACCTCTTTATACCTATATAATATTTTAAGCATTTTCTTAAGTTTTTAACTTCTTCTCTATGTTCCTACCATTATATTAATATACTCACATTCCTCTCTAAATAGATGGTCTTTTAATCTCCATAATAATATTAATTTTTACGTTTCTATTTTTTTCGGGTCTCTTTTCATTTCCCTTTCCCTTTCTTCCTTTTCTCTCTCTATCTACTTGCATCCTACCCAACCTATTTCCTGCATTGAGATTAGGACATAGTTAACTCTCCCTGTGCCTCCCCACACCAATCCATTCCTATTTTTTACCCACATCTCTCCCTAACCCTAAAAATTTCTGGTTTTCCAAATTCTTCTCTGTGGTTCGAAACCCAATAACATATAGTTGTTGATGTTGAATAGATGTATCTATTGAACTAGATTGTATCTGTAGACTATTGACTGTATAAATGCAAACGTTGGTTGATGGTTGCGTTAAGATAGTATTCTAGCACAAAACTGGTGCAATTTTCATCTCAAATGGGCAGAGTAAGCCGGAAAAACACAAGAAAAATGGCAAATCCGGGTATCTCAATTCCCAATCTTGATAATCAGGGTTAGATCAGATAAAGAACAACCCAGAGGAGAGATCCCAAATAGCCTTACAAACACTGGTGGCAAACATGATAAATGAGAATTTTGACAACGTACAAAGGTCTCTGTATGAGCGTGATAAGGAGAGAGAGGAGGCATCCCAAAAGTTTATACAGGAATATCATAAGTGTGAGGAAGCTACTCAAAAACTGATACAGGATTTGGGTGAACAACTTGAGAATAGTCAAAAAGAAAGGGAGGAATGGCGTAAGCAGGCTGAGAACACTCAAAGAGAACTGAAGGAATCCCACGAACGGGAGGAGAGAGAACTGCAGGAATCCCACAGATGGGAGGAAGCTAATCAAAGAGTAATTCAGGAATTGAGATACCAGGTAGAGAATACACAAAGATCACTAAAGGCATTCATGGAATCCATTAACAAAAAGCTGAAGGAAGTCAGGGAGACCACAAAGGGAATGCTGAATGGAACCCAACAGAAGGAATGGGAGTCCAAAGAAACCATAACCAATTAACTAAGTGATTTGAGAACAAACACTGAACACCAAATTAAGGAAGTAAAGAAATTCATACAAGACCTAAAACAGAGCTTCAACAAAGAACTTGAAGCCATCAAAGCTGACCAATTAGAAGGAAAAGAGATAAAAAACAAAGTAGAGAATCTTGACAGCAGGTTAGACCATGCAGAAGATCGAATCTCAGGGATTGAAGACAGCCTAGATATTATAGAGAAAGAACATACAACCATCCAAGACAAGTCTAAGAAATATGATAGGTCTATCCAACACCTGGAAGACACCATCAGAAGGCCTAATCTAAGGATAATGGGTGTAGAGGAGCACCTAGAAACAGAAGTTAATGATCTAGGAAATTTAACAGGATCCTAGCAGAGAACTTCCCAAACATACAAAACGATAGGCCTATTCAGATACAAGAAGCTTTTAGAACCCCAAATAGACCAGACCAGAATAGGACATCCCACAGTCACATTATAATCGACACAGGATCAACTCAGAACAAGGAAAAGATCCTTAAAGCTGTCAAGGAGAAAAGGTTAATCACCTATAAAGGGAAAGCAATTAGTATCACCTCAGATTTCTCAGCAGAGACAATCAAAGCAAGAAGAGCCTGGAATGACGTATGCCATGCCCTAAAAACAAACAACTATCAACCAAGAATACTGTACCCAGCTAAACTCTCCTTCATAACTGAAGGCCAAATAAAAAACTTCCATAGCAATGAAAAATTGAAACAATACATCTCCACCAAACCAGCTCTACAAAAGATTCTTAAAGATGTCCTACACATAGAAAACCAACAAGACCGCAACAAAGGCCAAGAAACTGCACCCAAACTGAGAATCCAAGAACCATAGGAAGAACCCAGTTTTCCCAGCCCCCAAGAAGGTGGATAACATGGCAGGAACTCCCAAATACCTCTCAGTCCTATCTCTTAACGTTAATGGACTGAACTCTCCAAGTAAGCGACATAGACTGTCTAGTTGGATTAAAAAACAAAACCCTTCTATCTGCTGCCTGCAGGAGTCACATCTTGCCCGTAAAAACAAACACATTTTCAAGGTTAAAGGATGGAACAAAATCTACCAAGCAAACGGCCCCCATAAGCAGGCGGGAGTTGCAATCCTAATATCAGATAAAATAGACTTCAAATTAAAAATCATGAGAAGAGATAAAGAAGGTCGCTGCATACTAATTAAAGGATCTCTCCTTCAGGAGGATATTACAATTCTAAATATCTATTCGCCAAACAATGGAGTACCAAAATTTATCAAAGAAACACTATTTTCCCTCAAATCCCATATAGATCCAAATACATTAATTGTTGGGGATTTTAACACACCAATCTCCCCACTAGATAGATGAATTCGGCAAAAACGCAACAGAGAAACCACAGATCTAAACAGCTGCATAAATCAACTAGACTTAACAGACATCTACCGAACATTTCATCCAGCAGAATCAGAATACACGTTTTTCTCAGCAGCACATGGAACGTTTTCTAAAATAGACCACATTTTAGGCCACAAAGCAAACTTGTCTAAATTCTGAAACATTGAATTTATACCTTGCATTCTCTCTGAGCAAAAAGGAATAAAATTAGAACTCAACACGAAAGGCCACAAAAGAAAGTCCGGTATCACATCTAGGCTGAAAAACACACTGCTGAATCAAGAGTGGGTCATGGAAGAGATTAGAAAGGAAATTCAAAAATTCATGCTTTTCAACAAAAATGAACACACAAATTACCAGCTCCTCTGGGACACAACAAAGGTAGTACTCAGAGGCAAGTTTATAGCTCTGAGCTCCTACATCAACTAATTGGAGAGATCTCAAACTAGCAATTTAATGACAAATCTAAACCTCCTTGAAAAAGATCAACAAGATAAAACCCAATCCACTAGACGGAAATAAATAATCAAAATTAAATCAGAATTAAATGAATTAGAATCCAAAAAAACTATAGAAAGAATCAACAAAACAAAGAGTTGTTTCTTCGAAAAACTTAAAAAAATTGACATACCCTTAGCAAATCTTCTCAGAAAAAGGAGAGAACACACCCAAATTAATAAACTCAGAGATGAGAATGGAAACTTCACCACGGATACAACCAAGATTCAGAACATTACAAGGGAATACATCTCAAAACTTTATGCTAATATGTTTGAGAACTTGACAGAAATGGACCTTTTCCTAGCAAATATTGACATGCCAAAACTAAACCAAGATGAGTTAAACCAGCTCAACAGGCCCATATCAAGCATTGAAATAGAAACAGCAATAAGAGATCTCCCAGCTAAGAAAAGTCCAGGACCAGATGGTTTTACAACGGAATTTTACAATGCCTTCAAAGCAGAGCTCACACCAATACTCCGCCAACTCTTCAATGAAATTGAAAGAGAAAGCTCACTACCGAACACATTCTATGAAGCCATCATAACCGTCATCCCAAAACCAGGCAGGGACTCATCAAAGAAAGAGAACTATAGACCCATTTCTTTGATGAACATTGATACAAAACTTCTCAACAAAATTTTGGCCAATCGACTTCAACAATTCATCCAAAAAATCATACACCATGATCAAACAAGATTCATTTCAGGGATGCAAAGCTGGTTAAATATACGGAAATCAATTAATATTATTCATCACATAAACAGGAGTAAGAATAAGAACCACATGGTTATTTCAATAGATGCAGAAAAAGCATTCGACAAGATCCAACACCCCTTTATGATGAAGGTTTTGGAAAAAGTAGGAATCCATGGAACATTCCTCAATATAATAAAGGCTTTATATGACAAACCTACAGTCAGCATTATACTCAATGGTGAAAAACTAAAGCCATTTCCTCTTAACTCAGGAACAAGACAAGGATGCCCACTCTCTCCACTTCTCTTCAATCTAGTATTAGAATGCCTAGCTACAGCAATGAGACAAGATGCAGACATAAAGGGGATCCAAATAGGGAAAGAAGAAATAAAAACTCTCCCTCTTTGCAGATGACATGATATTGTATTTAAAGAATCCCATAGACTCCACTCCCCAATTACTAAAGCTGATTCAAAATTTTGGCAAAGTAGCAGGTTATAAAATTAACCCCCCAAAATCAATGGCTTTTCTGTATGCCAACAATGAGAAAAGTGTGGCTCAAATTAGGAAAGCAACTCCATTTGTAATAGCCCTACAAAAAATAAAATACCTAGGAATTAACTTAACTAAAGAAGTGAAGGACCTCTATGATGAAAACTTTAAAATCTTCTGATCTGAAGACCATTATAACACACCAATGTGCCATGAATGCTGATCAGTGTAGGCGTACATTACTGTAATATATGTAAAATCCTTACAGGTATGTAACGGCCTGCCCCTGACACTTCATTTTGTGTTCTTGATTTTCTTGGAGAAAACCTCATAATTAGGCAATTCACACTCATCTAATTCTGAATCAGGAAACTGAGATAAGATATTAGGGTAATCACTCCAGTCACATGGTCTGTGACCTATGAAATAAATGACATTATTTCACAATATATATGTGTTTCAGAAAATGTATGCAATACCAAATACCTAGGGACAATTATCTATCTCATATTATCAGAAGTAAAGATACTCCTGAATTGTACTTTCTTGCTAGAGGATCATAGGTTGACTGCTAATGTTTGGTATCTTTCCAGGTGCTCCTATACATTTGTCAATGTTCTGTGAGGAAGTGTTTGTCATAGTTTGTTTTGAGGTGTTCAGAATACCAGTACTGTCACTAACTGCAACCATGGGACAACCAAGATGATGGGAAACCTGGACAAAGAACTAAGAAATCACAGGAAGTGATAGGAAAGAAGACACCAGAGGACCCAAAGCGTCATTGCCAAATTCTGAATCCCTAAATCCTGCTTGACATGCTTTATATTCATTTTACTACCGGGGGGTGGTGGTCAGTGGCTGCAGGTATGTCCGCAAAGACATCAATATAGCTTGTGGTTACAACTATTAACATGAAGTATTGTTTGTAGACATAGTGACAATTGAATCCCTTATTGTTAGGGAGCAGAAGGGAACAATAGTCATTCCAACCATAACACAGACATCCATTGTGTCTCCGAAGTCTTAAACTTTTAGTGTCCAACAGCTCGAAATTAAATACTCTTGAGGTAATAAATCATACCCCTGTCTTCCCTTGACTGCTTGGCCTTTACAGAGCACAGCTCTCAGCCTTTCGATTGCTGTTTGAGATGGCTTCCCAATCTATCCTTTTCCAAGTCTAATAGCTTGACTTTAGGATCACTCACAAGGTCTGTGACAGATGTATTATTTTGAAAACAATATTTTTTCTAGGATAGGCTCAATTTTAAAATTTTATTTTATTTCAAAAATACTATACAGGGTAGTTACAGTTACATGAGTAAGTTGCATTCCTTATTGAATATTGTTACCCACTCAATTGTTGTTCTCCTATCCCTTCCCACCACATATACCTCCCACCCACTCCAAAGTTGTAAAGTGCATTTCCGTTATATAGTATCTTGTGAATATCATTGTTGCAATGAGTTATTCTTTTTACATCTTTCATCATTATATTTTTTCCCTTTCCTTCTCCAAATCAGATAAATGTATATACAAGATGGAAGGAACCAGAATCAAGACAGAGATTGCCAGGGATAAACCAATGGCAAAAGAAAAATGAAATAAAATAAGATCTAGATACTCTACCGACAGCTAGGTTGACATCTGAAAAAAGACGGTTTTTTCCATGTTTTGGAGTTCATTTCAATTAGCTTCATTTTGTAAGGTCAAATATACGTAGCTCTGGAGCCAGTAATCCCACTCCTGGGCATTTGTTGAAATGATCTCAAGCTAAAACCCGTTAAATCTACAACTATGTTTTTGGGAGCATTATTTGAACCAATCAAGATGCCCCTCAAGAGATGAATGGATCAGGAAAATGTGGTATATATAAACAATATAATTTTATGCATCTATCAGAAATAATGACACAGCCCCTTTCATAATAAAATGGAAAGACTTAGAAGCCAATCATATTACGTGAAGAAGCCAGACTCAAAGAAAGATAGCTTCCATGGTTTCCCTCATTTTTATTAATTAATATATGCTTAGGATAGTCCTTAAACTCTTAATATTCCCTGTTTTCTCTCCCTCTTCCTCTCTCATTCCATTTGTGTGTGTGCACACACACACACACACACACACATACGTACAATAATGAAACGACTCAGAGCCTCAAACTCTTGCTTGGTTTTTTTCACTCATGATTGACTGAGTTTGTAGTATTTGAACCAAGGTTTAACTCTGTCGTTGATTGAATGAACATAAATGTCTCATGAATTGCTACACCAGCCATCTGTGAACCATGATATTCCAATCTCAGGCTCATGACTATCTGGGAATAGGGAGGAAGCACTGGCATCCAGCTCTATTGCCAATTGTCTTTTCTTTGTTTTGCTTTTGTTTTTTGTTGGTTTTGTACATCCAAAATGTGTAAGCAAAACAAATCTTTTATAATAAGGACTACTCCCATAAAATGTGTGAGGTGTAATGGTTACCTTAATAATGTTATGCTTTTGCATCCACATTATATGATTTGATTTTTGAACTCTATTGTTGCGAACAGTCAAGTTACTTATATACAATTTGAATCTTCTGGTCTTGGTTTTATAGTTTGTTAGGTGTTTCCAAAGAGAATTTATCAAGGTTTAACTCTGTACTACTGAAGCAAGACATTTATGATTATTCAATGTCTTGAAAAATCGTAAGTTCTTCACTGCTTGTGGCACCATATGACCACAGGTAGTTTCCTATAACACCTCCACATAGTTTAGACCTCAATGCCACACACTCTTCGGCCAAATATGCAAGGGCATCCTTAGTAATTTTCCATTCATTTTCACTGTTCTTCTCTTTTCTCTCCAGTGTTAAATCCTGTGATGGTCATGTTGATTTTCTCCCCTGTTATATTAATTATTGCATCTTGGGAACTACAGGTATGCACTAATGTACTTCTGTCCATTCCCCTTGTGCTTTGGCTTGTACCCCTCTCATCTTGAAGAGCCAGAAATTGGGGATATGTTCTTCACACTTTATCTCAGACATCTATCTTTACTTTCTAGCAATACATTCATCGAATTTTTTGTAAATATAAGGCCTTGAAAATGATTATTGCGTTTTCATGGCTTTATTATTTGGCATTAGGGAAGAACATAGGTCAGTAATTGTAATTTAAATAAAAGAAGATTGCAATCATTCCTCAATAGATATTGTTCACTGGATAATGTTTACTTCAAGGTCTGCCTGCCTGCTTCCTTTTCCTTGTTTTGTTTATTTTTCAATGCAGCCTTTTCTTCTGGCCATTATTTGTGGGCCTAGAGAAAATCAATTCCTACTGTAATTAGTCAGTAATTTTATTCCAACATCATTTCACAGATCCTTCTGAGTCTCTTCATGGTCTCTATAGAAGTGCTTTACATTCTTGGATACGTTTTAACAGCGATGCATCCAAAGATAAATACACATTGTTTAAGTCACCATTTTGATGACTGGAAAAAAAAACATGCTGCAATCCCACTATATGGCAATTTTATTGTTTTAAATCCTTTTAGATTAAAGTTGATGCTGGAGAATGAACAATCTGTGTACATTTTATATTTTCCTAATTAATTTTAGTATACCTTCCAATATTATAAAAAGTTAAAACATTATTACTGCTTACATAATTTTAGGATTTCTAAAATGGTCAGAGTAAAAGTTTCATTCATTCACAATTTTAAGACAATAGAGTGTCCATTATTACTAAGTGAGACATTTAAAAATTTTTATTTGTGGTTCTTAAAAGTTGTGCTGGGGAATCAAGTCCAGTGCTTCATGTGTCTTAGTCTACTGTGTGCCTCTGAGCCTGATGTGACCAGTGGTTTTATTTTCACTCAACTGGAATAAAGAAAATTTTCACTAGAAAGGAATTATTACTTGGTTTCTTTCTTCAATATCTCTCGCATACATAAAAGTAATACAATTCTATACTGACAGAAAATGGTGTTCCTATTTGGAGTAACTGTATATTTTTTGTCACCCAACTCTTCACTAAGTCTTGCCACTTTCCTATCCCCCTTCCCATAAAACATGACTGGATCCACTGGAAACACACTTCCAGTCAGCCTCCTCATTCAAAAGTCCAACCTTAACTAACCTACCCACTGGTAGTCCTGCTGTAAACTTTCAAAGCCTGACTGCAACCAGACTACTTCCTGAAAGCCCTCCTCTGCTACAGGGAAAGCCTTCTTCAACTCCACCCTTTCCTGGAATCCTTGCTCTGTACCACCAGAAACCAGGCCATATCCATATCTCCTCCTTCTATGTCTCTCCTTGCTCCACCAAGAACCCAGCCTACATCGGGCTTCTCCCTCGAATCCTCACTTCATCCACCAGATACCCAGCCCCTAACTACACTATTTCCTCATAAACCCATTAATCCCATATCTTAGTACCTCCAAGCTCCTCCCTTCTCTTTCATACCCACCCCACAACCAGATTCTCCCTCCAGTCCCTTCTGGTTTCATCAGAAACTCTGTCCCTCTCTGTCTGCTTCTAAGTGGCCTAACTTGTCAAATACAGCCCCGAACCTACCTCTTCCCACAAAGCCAATCATGCTACACAAAAACCCTCCACCTCCGTATAACTGCCCTTGAAGCCCAGCTTTGGTTGGCCAGAAGCTTCTCACATAGCCCATCTCCTGCTTGGAAAGCCAGCTCTGCTTCACAACAAGTCTCTCCACCTCCCATACCTACTCTCTCAATGCCTTGGATTGCTCCCCAGGTAAATCCAACCCTATTGGATGCTCCCTCAGATCCACACTCTACTCCAACAGATACCCTGCCCATAATTATACTACACCTTTGTAGACTTTCCACTCCTTCTCAAAGCCCCTCCTCCAATTAGCCCCATGGCTCGAAGCCCTGACCTGCTTTAAAAGACCCCCACTAAAAATCTCCCACCACACTATCCCATCTCTCGACACCCACATTGCTTAACTGGAAACCATTGCACCAGTTGGCCCCCTTCTGGAAGCCTCACCATGCTCAACTGTAAATCCCTGTCCCTCGGTAGTCTCTTTTTGAAGGTTGCCTTGCACTACTGGAAACCCTGTCCAAAGTCCTTGTCCTGCCTTGTAACACTGAAATCCCCACCCAACCTTACTCCTCTTTTCGAAGTGGTGACTGGCTACACCAGAAAGCCATCTTAACTAATCTAGTCCATTGGATCCTATCCCTGCTTTAACAAAGCCCTGGTCCTGAAAAGCTTCTCTATACATTGTGAATACATCCTGCTCTGCTAGAAACCCCACCTCCTCCCTAACACACTTCCCAAAGCCCTGCCATTCTCCACCAGAAACCATGCCTCTTACTAACCCACTTCTTCCTAGCACTGCCCTGCCCTCTTAAAGCCAGACCCTGAAAAGCCTCTCCCTCATAGATCCATATTCCTGCACCAGAAACCACACCTTCTGTCAGCCTCTTGCCTCCATTCCATTCCCTGCCTTATGGGAAACCCCACCCTACATATCCTACTAGAGCTCACAGTGCTCCACCAGAACCCTTCCTGTAAATAACCTCCTCCTTTGTAGCCTTGTTCTTCCTTCTCAAAGCTCTTCCCCAAACAGCCTCCTCCCCAGTGACCCAGTCTTCATCCACTGAAAACCCGTCTACCTGCCAGCCTCCATCCTAAAGCCCCACCTATTCCACAAGTCTAGTCCTTCCTGTCCCCTCCCTACTATCTCAAAGTCCTACACAGACTGGCCTTCATCCTCAAAGCCCTGCCCTGCTCCACCACAGGGACTGTGCCAATACTAACTCTTCCTTTGAATCAGACAGTAACCCTACACCATCTCATAAATTTTATTAGAAGCCTTAGTCTAGTTGGAGGTTCTGTTATCAAGCAGATACACATTTTGTGAAAATGTATGAAGATGATTCCTCTAATTGGAAAACATCCTTTGAAGTATTAGTAAGGTTTCATGAGTGATCATTTTATTTCTGGAAAATTCATGCACATTTGTGCCCATTAACTTAAAAAATATTAGTTATTTTAAATCATCTGGCTTTGTTGAGGAAAGAGTTAGTGTGTATAAAGATGACTTTCAACTCATCTCTCTAATGAATAATTTTGGAGTTGCTTCCCTTACTATATACTGGAGTTTTTAGTAACAGAAATTGTCTACCAGAATCAATGATTTTCCTCCTTCCACTAAAGTGCCCTTTGGAAAAGACTGAAGCGAGATTACTCAGGTAAAATGCCAGAAATAAAGACGCATTTTGAGATCATAACACAATTATTATGAAGACCCCACCCACTAGACTTACATTCCTATTGGTCCAACAGTGTAAGCCAGACCAGTATTTTACCAAAGCTTTGTATGTGGCATGCTATGGCTTATCCAGGCTTGATACAAAATGTCTCTGCCCAGGATTAAATGATGACATTTATAGCTAAAATTACTTAAAGTCATTATTAACATCTAATGCATGGTGAGGTTTTTGTTTATACTTCTCTTTTTCCCTTTCTTTCTTCCTCCTTCTTTCTTTTATTTATTCCTTTCTTTCTTTCTTCATTTTTCTTTCCTCCTTTAGGAAATGAGTATGAATTTTGATATTGTGTTTGCTGAACAAGTATTCTACCATTAGAATATTCTTTTTTGATTTAGTTACTTTGCTCATAGGTTATCAATAATGCTGAGGGCCAAACAGAGGCTAAGTTCCTCATTTCTGTCTGCCAAGTAGCTGGGATTACAAATTCATTCCAACATGCCAGCATTTAGGATGATATGAAACTATTACTTTCCTTGCACACAGGTTCTGAACTGTGATGCTCTCAAGTTTTAACTCTTCAATTAGTGATGTGAGTTCCAGTAGCCTGCCCTCAGTATAGATTGTCTAAATGAATGATTAAAGGCAATTTCACTTGAATATCTTTTTCTTTGCCAGTCCAGGGACTGTTATAGTTTTATTTCTAGAAATTTTTGTGTATATGTTATATGTGCACATTAATTGTAAAAATGTTACTTTTTCCTCCTTTTTTCCTTTTTTTAACTTTTCTTGGTCATAGGGCTTGAATTCTGGGTCTGGGCGTTGTCCCTGGGCTCAGTGCCACTTCCGGTTTTCTGGTGGTTAATTGGACGTAAGAGTGTCACAGATTTCCTGCCAGGGATAGCTTTGAACTACCATCCTCAAATTTCAGCTCCTGAGTAGCTAGGATTACAAGAATGAGCCAATGGCACACAGCTAAAATGGTACTTATTTTAAGTTCTGTGATATAGTTGAGGGAGTAGCATGAGTGTGTAGAAAGATAACTTTCAAGTCATCTCTGTAAATAATTTTTTTCATTTTCATAATATTTATTCCAGTGATTAATAACCGAAGCTCCCAAAGTAACAGTGTGATCTTTCATTTTCTCATTCCCATAGATACTATTGGAAGAGAATGAATGAGATTTAAGTCTAAGACAATATGTACTTGAAATTATAAAAAAATATTTTGACATAAAGAGCCACATAACACAACGTGCTTTTCATTTTCTAAAGAAAGGAATGTCATACAAGTATGTTTATTGGCAGGCTTTTTTCATCTGAAAAACAAAGAAAAAACAATATCCTAAAAAAGCTGAAAGCGATCAGCAACCATGTAAATGTGATATAGCATTGGAGACTTGAAGACATGAATTGGTTCAGATAAAATAATTCTTTGAGAAAGGTATCTGTTCAATTAATTTATTCATTACAAATTTTTTTATTTTTATTTACATGTTAATATATAAATACATACAAGTGTGTGTGTGTGTGTGTGTGTGTGTGTGTGTGTGTATCAGCAGTATCTGTCCAGTAAACTGTCTGGTTATGTATGGTTAGGTAATTTCATCATGTCAAGTTCATCAAAAGGATGGACTTCCATAAACCTTAACAACCCTGCAACACCACTGCACATGCAAACTTAAGTGTTCATCATTGTAAGCTAGACCTGTGTTTTACCAAAGCTTTATATATAGTGTGCTATTTTTTCATTTAGGCTTAACAGAAAATATGTTTGGCCCTAGAAATAAATGATGACATTTATTACTATGATAATTTAGTCTAAATCTTTACATTGAACACATGGTCAGTATTGTTTTTTCTTTCCTTTTCTTATTTTATCTTTAGGAAGTTGATTTGAGTTTTAATGTTCTGTTTGCCAGACAGGTACTCCACCACTGGAGCCACCCCATCAATCCTTTCTCATTTAAGTTACTTTATTCCTAGAGTAGCAATTTTTGCACCCATCCCACAAAGCAGGGATTATGATTGCATTCCAATATCCCTACCTAGTAGGTTGATATGAGTGTTTCTTTTCCTTCCTTGACTGATTCAGAACTGTGATCCTCTCAAATTCTACCACTTTATTTTATGGTGTGAGCTCCAGTTCTGCCTACTTCTAAAAGATATGACAGAAATAAATGATTACAGGTAATTTGAGTTAATCATTGATTAATATAGGTGATTTGATATAAAAATGTAGGGTAAGTTTGCAAGTATAATCACAGTAGTCAGATATTTTGCTAAGTAATTTTGTTTCACATTAAAAACACATCTCGACCAAAATTAAGGACTTACTTTTGCTGTCTGTCAAATTGTATGTCATTTGGGAAAATCAACTTCATGTTTTCCATGTGTGATAAAGGACTTTGAGTGGTCTGATGTGTTAGTTCACATCTATAATCGTGGTTAGAAATCAGAAATAAATAGATCATCATTTGAACATAGGCTAACCAAAAAATTAGGAAGTCCCAATCTCAACAAATTAGTGGATCATGTTGAAACATGCCATTAATTTAAGCTCAACAAGAGACTAAGTCTCTGCCAAGTACCTGTGCCACTTAGGTAACTGGCTCACATGGAGCCAGTCAACTCTCCTGATGCAGAAACTGGGCTGAGATTGTTCAAGAGGAGGGAGGAGTCTGCCACACTTTCCTAGGTTGGACCTCACAGAATGCAGTGAGCTTGCTTGCTTTACTCCCCTAAATGCCTTAATATGCCATGCTGCTGAGTGTTCATGATTTGATTCCAGTTATCTGTGGTAGAGGTATAAGGGAACATTAAATTAAAGCTCACATTCACTAATTGAGCTACTCTTCCCAGCCTGTGAGTTCAACTCAGCAAGTGTTCATTATTTGAGAGTTGAGAATACTGAAGTAGGACAGAGAGAGTGGATGAGTGAAAGAAAGGAGAGAAAGAGAGAGAGCGAGAGAGAGAGAGAGAGAGAGACAGACAGACAGAGACAGAGACAGAGACAGAGACAGAGAGACAGAGAGACAGAGAGAGATAGAGAGACAGAGAGACAGAGAGACAGAGAGACAGAGAGATAGAGAGACAGAGAGACAGAGAGACAGAGAGACAGAGAGACAGAGAGACAGAGAGGGAAGGAAGGAGGGAAGGAAGGAAGAGGAAGGAAGGAAGGAAGGGAAGAAGGAAGGAAGAAAGAAAAAAGAAAAAAGAAAGAAAAAGAAAGAGAGAAAGAAAATGTTTGAGAATGAATTTTTTAGAGTCTGGAGTCACATGGCAGTACTACGTGTATTTTATATTAGGTCTGCCCCAGGCCATGCAGACCCTATGCAGATGCCTTTTCACTTCTTGGCTAAGTTTCCACCCTTTATGTGTTATCTAAGTATCTGGCACACCTGGAGGCAGCCACCTCCTCCTCCCACTAAGTCACGACCTGGTCAGCCTCTGATCACACTTTCCATCTGACTGGAGGTGAATCCCAGGCCCTGAAGTTACATGCAGATCCAGTATTGCTAGTCTTTCCCCCTACCTGGCCACACCTCATCCGATCTTTGCCTAGATACATCAAGGCCGGAGGTTGGGTCGCCCTATTTTTTGTACATGCCTTTCCACCATGTATGGCATGGGCAGCAGTTCAGTAAATAAACAACTTTACCTGGCTTAATACCGTGTTGTGTTCTCTTCATTGGTTACCTAATGAAATTCAACTAATTAGTATGCTTTACACTTCAGAATTTCTCGTTCTGAATCCATGGATATTTCAGTGACACATGTGAGTTCAGTATCTAGAAAACACATGCATTAACTCATCATTTAACATTATAATTCTGCCAGGAATCTTTAATAACAGCTTAATTAACCATAACATCTATTTTCTTTACTTTCCTTTTTTTTTTTTTTTTTGCTTAAAATAATAAGTGTTGTCAGGACAATATGAAAGGATCTCTGGTTTCATATTTTCTAATCACCCCGGGCTACAACCTTTGTGCTGCCAGCTCAGATGATGGTACTTGGAAATCCTAGAAAGTAGATGCACATCATAAGGGCCAATGGCTACAGGATTTCTCAGATTTTTTAAAAATGTAATTGTTACTAATTGTACAGTGAGGTTACCATTTCACAATTCATGTAATGTTTACATTTGACTTGTAGACAAGACCATCCTTTCCTGAGCTTTCTCCAGTTTCTGGGTTTTTTTGTGTGTTGAATGTTTTTGTTTTTGTGCCTGACCTTCTGCTTGAACTCAAGATTGGGTGCTGCCTCTGATTTTTTTTTGGGGGGGGGTCCTTTCATGGGTCCTGACCTCTGTGCCTGGGCACTGTCCCTCACTCTTCAGCTCAAAGCTAGTGCTCTATCACTTGAGTCACAGCACCACTTATGTTTTTTTCTTTTTGCTTATGACGTGCTGAGGAATTGAACAAAGGGCATCATGCATGCATGGCAAGCACTCTACCACTGAGCCATCTTCCCAGCCCCTGCCTCTGACTTTTTGTAAGCAAGGCTACTCTACCTTTGGAGCCCCAGCTCCATTTATGGTTGTTGGTTGTTAATTGGAAAGAAGATTCTCACAGATTTTCTCACTCCAGTTGGCTTTGAACAGTGATCATCAGCCTCCTGAGTAGCTAGGATTAGGCCTGAGTCCCCAGTGTCCAGCTAATATAGAGTTGGTTTCATGCTTTCCTGGTTGTGTTACAATTTTCCTTACCTCTTGGCACTAATACTACATATTGCCTGGCTCAAATCTGAATTGGTGGAACATGCTTGTATTTGAGGAAGGCAGGAATAGGAAACTATAGGCCATAGGGAAATATAAGCTAAACAAATCATTCAGAATATCGCATAAAGACAAATAAGTTTACTGAAAGTTTACTGTGTCCTGTCTTTACTATTAATTCTGCATGGCCTGTGAATGATGTCATACATATCCAAATAGCCATTGGTAGAAATAAGATTTCTCATCCTGTCCTAAAAACAAAACAAAAACCAACCAAAATATTATGTATGAGCCCAGCAATTTCCTCTAATTAGAGACCAATCTGCCCTAGTTTATGAAAAAATGTCCTTTATTCAAGTGCTGCTACTTTTTCTAACCATAAATATAATGAAATCTGTAGTAGACTGTAGAATTGTATACCAGAGCTGTCATTTTAATTCACAAGAAATTCAGACATTTATATGTTTTTTTTTTTTTTTTGTCAGTTGTGGCGCTTGAATTCTGAGCCTGGGCACTGACTCTGAGACTCTGTGCTCAAGTTAGTTAGCACTGGGTCAATTGAGCCATGGAGCCACTTCAAGCTTTTGAGTTGTTAATTGTAGATAAGAGTCTTATGGGAACTTTTCTTCCTCGGCTGGCTTTGAACGCTATACTCAGGTCTCAGGCTCATGAGTAGCCGGCACCTGGCTTCACATAGACTTTTTTTTATTGTGAAAATAACATACAGAGAAGTTACAATTAAATGGACACGTTATTGAATAAATTTCTTATCAAGCATTGTGCCCTGTCCTTTGTTTCCCCTTCCCATACCTTCTTATCTCCACCACACACCTCCCCATCCCAACCCAACTTCTCACCCCTCCTGGCCAAAGTTGTAAAGTTCGTTTTTCAAAATATTGGCTTGTACATTTCATTGCTGCAATGGGTCCAACTGTATCCTTTTTTAAAAATATGTTTTTTCCTTCCCCTCCACAAATTATACCAACATCAAATACATTGAAAGCAGTGGATGTACTGTGGGGAAGGGACATACAAAACAACAAAGAAATCATCTTATGAATATCTTTGAAACAATCGCAAGAAAAAAAATATTTGAATCTTTCACTTGGGGTATATCTCATCCAACATCAACTTATCTGACCTTTTCTGCATGTCTCGGAAATATACTAGTTATTGCAAATAAGGGAAAACAAGGGACTTATGTTTCTTTGGGCCTGGATTACTTCACTTAATATAATTTTTTCCAAGTTTTTCCATTTCCTAACAAATGGGGCAATGTCATTCTTTCTGATAGAGGCATAGAATTCCATTGTGTATATAAACCACATTTTCCCTTATTCTTTCATCTACTAAGGGGCATCTGGGTTGGTTCCACATTTAGCTATGGTAAATAATGTTGTAATAAACATAGTTGTGCTGGTAGCTTTGGTATGGTCTTGTGATCATTTGGGTAAAACCCCAAAACTGGGATTGCTGGATCATAGGGGAGCTCTATGTGGTGTCTTTTGATGAACATCCATAATACAAGTTTACAGACCCACCAACAATGCAGTAGGATTCCCTTCTGTCCATATCCCCTCCAGCATCTGTTGTTATTAGAGTTCTTGATTATAGCCATTCTATCTGGGGTGAGGTGGTACCTCAATGTTGTTTGATTTGCATTTCTTTCATGGCCAGGGAGGTTGAGCATTTCTTCATATGTTTATTGGCCATCCTTCTTTCCTCTTCAGAGAAGTATGTCTTTAAGGCTTTAGCCCACTTATTTATTGGGCAGTTTTTTCCTTGAGGGTTTGTTGTTGGGGGTTTTAATTTTTTGAGTTCCAGGCATATTTTAGATATGAGACCCTTGTCCGTTGTGTGGTTAGTGAAGATATTCTCCTAATCTGTGGTTGATCTATTGATCTTGCTAGCTATGTCCTTTGCCATGCAGAAGCTCTGCAATTTCATGCAATCCTATTTGTCTAACCTTTCTTTGATTCATTGTGTTTCTGGGTGTCTTAAGAAAGTTTCGGCGTGTGCCAAGGAGACCTAGGTAGTCTCTTATTCACGGACTCCACTCCTAAACTACTCACGGAGATTCAAACCTTTGGCAAAGCAGCAGGGTATAAAATTAACCCTCAAAAATCAATGGCTTTTCTGTATTCCAACAATGAGAAAAGCGTAGCTGAAATTAGGATAGCAACTCCATTTGTAATAGCACCACAAAAAATACCTGGGAATTAAGTTAACCAAAGATGTAAAGGACCTCTATGGTGAAAACTTTAAAAACCTGTTAATGGAAATCAAAACAATGTAAAAATGGAAAAACCTCCCATTCTCCTGAATTGGAAGGATCAACATCATGAAAATGGCAATACTTCCCACGACTATCTATAACTTCAAAGCGGTACCAATCAATATTCCAACCTCATTCTTCAGGGAAATAGATGAAGTAATCCAAAAATTCATATGGAACATAAAAGACCTCAAATAGCAAAAATTATCCTTAACGGAAAGAACAGTGCTGGAGGAATATCAATACCAAATTTCAAACTCTACTACAAAGCCATAGTAATCCAAACAGCTTGGTACTGGCAAAAGAACAGACCGCAGGACCAATGGAATAGAACTGAAATCCCCGAAATGAACCTACAGACATATAGCCATTTAAACTTCGATAAGGTAGCTTAAAAAAGAATGGAAGAAAGACAGCCTCTTTAGTAAATGGTGCTGCCAAAATTAGGTTACTACTTGTAGAAAAATAAAGCTAGACCCTTATATATCACCCTGCACCACAATCAACTCCAAATGGATCAAAGACCTTGGAGTCAAAGCAGACACTCAGTCATTTTATAATGATGAACTGCTTAGTGTCTCTGGCTCACATATATAATCCAAGCTATAGTTAGGAATAAAGGTATGAGAAATAAACACTGAGTGTCTGTTGTTCATGATGCTTTGCATTGGCATAATTTAATATTGTTTGTTTCTTATACTACAATGCTCTTATTTTTATTTTTACCTAGGTGGGGAAGATAGGTGCTAGCCAGTGTTGAACCTTCTTTGGTTGAGAGGGAGCCATGTGGAAGTTCTTGCCTTGTATGGCATGTAACTGAAATCCTCCTGCTTTCACCTCCCCATGGACCAGGGTGATAGAAGTATTCCATCATGCACAGCCAGGGGTTGGGGATCATTGCAGGTAAAACTTCGCTGGTCTTGAAATGATGTCCCCACTAGCTGGCTTTACAGGTATATGCCTTCAAAACCATGTTGTAATCCATTTCACTTTAAAGTAGTGTTTGTACATACTTAGAGATAAAATGGTAACACATTACATGTTTAATATATAGAATAGTCAATATAATTAGCAAGTTTATCTCCTAAAACATTGCAGCTAATGTATTTTGGTAACTTCCTGACTCTGCTAGTCACTTTTTCGAATATACCATAAACATGTATACATTAATAATGTGCACTAGAAGACTGGATGTTGATAGATATAGACAAGTTAGACTATGTGTAGTAAATATATATTTATCTATTGCTGCTCTGAAGAACATTATCATATATTCACCATAACAATACCACCATATATTCACCATGACAATAATTTTCCTGCAGTGTAGAGATTTTCATTTCATAATCTGCCATCTTTTAATCTTTTTACATTCTCATAAGTATGCATTTTTCTTGTTTCTTGAAATTATTAAGATGGAATTTAAAAAATCGTAGAGTCTCCTAAAATTAGCTCATTTTGTTTGGTTTTGTGTTGCTAAATGATTAAAACCAAGGTTTCCTGAAAGTTATGCTAGCAGACTATATGACTAAATTGTATTGTAATTACATCTTATTATTGTATTTTGATATAGGATTTTGCTGTTGCTGTTTTATGATATAGTGTCTTGAAGCCGGACTGAAACTTGCAATCCCACTGCCTCCATTAACAATGCTTTATCACCAGGTTATGGAGGCTCATAATTATAACTCCAGCTAATCAGGAGGTTGATACTTGACATTTAGCCTGAGCAGGAAATTTTATGAGTCTCTCCTCTCTAGTTCACTAAGAAAAAGCTTGCAGCTGAACTGTAGTACAATTGGTAGAGCAACATGTTCAAGGGAAAGAAGCGTGGGATTGTCATATAGCCCCCGAGTTCAAGCCCTAAGACACAAATATGCACAGACACACATTCATACACACACACACACACACACACACACACACACACATACTCCCACACACTTGTACACGCACAAATTACCAGGCAAAGTTGTACCGTAAATACTTATCCAGAGATTGGACAACAGTCTACTTATTTGTGAAGGTTTTTCCTTGATTATTTTGATGGAGGAAGATAGTTCATGGGACACAGACGACAAAACTTTAGTGAGGAATACTTTATAAATGACTAGCTTATAAAAAGAACAGGAGCACGGTTTTTATCTTTAAATCTTACATTCCTTCAACTATACTATTTAAAAAAAATAATCATTGAATTATGAGACAATGCACCTCTTCCCTTCTCCCCTTCCCCTCTGTCATAAAATATGACAAAAGATTCAAAAATACTCTTTTATCTTACAAGAATGTACACCTGTAAAAATGTCTGTCTATATGTGTAATAATACATGTGTTTTCCAATACTTGTTTGATTTTCCCACCGCTAAGAATTTGCCTTTTTTTCCATATGAAAGCACACTGGGGCTTCAAAGGCAAGCAAGATTAGGAAACAAAAACCTAATAATGTCTTAGGAAGTTGATTTCAAAAATAGATGCAAGAAGCACATGGCAGGCCGAGGGGACCCTGAGAGGCAAAATGATTTGTGCAGGATGAGAGGAATAGTGACAAATAAGGCCTGGATCTGACCTAGGAAGGGCTCTTTGAGGCTGAGACATGCCTGTATCTAGGCCTAGCTGAGACTATTGGGATTTGACAATGTCCACATGTGTATAAAGTGATGTGGGAGGGGAGATTTCAGCCTCCAGTTTGTCTTTGGGATGGTCTTATGTGAGCAAGCAGCTTAGATCATTGGGCTCTGAGAGATGACACTACCTCACTCACAATGGAATAGAATATAGAACTCTGAGAGCCACGCAACTGTAACCTACAGTTAGCTCAAGCCAGCTCACTTGGCCTGTGGCTCAGGAACAAGAAAGATGTTCCTGTACTGTTTTCAAAGTCAAGAGACTCAGGTCTCAAGCATGGGAGGTGTGAGTGCCTCACTCTATGCTGCAGACATTCGATCAGTGCCCAACCACGAATCCAATGTCTCAGGACTTTTTATAAGAAGAAACCAAGGAAATCACAAGGAAATTCAGGCCAGGTATAATTATGACAGAAAACCTATTTAATCTCATCCTAGCCCACACTAGAAACTTCTTATGTGCTTTTATATGTGTAGACAGAAAATATTTGCTGTGCACTTTTCAATCCACTCTACTACAATTACTCAGTTTGAAGTCTACTCTCATTTCCATGTTTCATAGATCCATTCTTTTTTACCACCTCAGTGTGACAATGAGTCCATCCAAACCCTGAATGTGCCTTATAATATATGGAGCCTGGACTCAGGCTTTCTGGAAATTCTGGTAATGGACCTTGTCCCTGCCTACCAGAAAGCTGATCCCTTCTATGTGGGAAACTTCCTCCACCACTACACAGAGTGTAGGACAATGGAGCAGTTGCTGGATATTCTGAAAGTGAGTGTTCTTGGGCTGGGAAGGTGGCTCAGTGATAGAGAGCTTGCCTTGTATGCATGAGGACCTGGGTTCGATTCCTGACCACCACATAAGCAGAAAACAAGCCAGAAGTGGTGCTGTGGCTCAAGTGGTAGAGTGCTAGCATTGAGCTGAAGAGCTGAGGGACAGGGCCCAGGACCAGAGTTCAAGCCCTGACAAACAAAAAAAGTGAGTGTTCCTAAGCCAGGCACCAGTAACTCACACCTGTAATCCTAGATACTCAGGAGACAGAGATCTGTGGTTCACGGTTCAAGGTCAGCCCTGGCAGGAAAGTCCATGATACTCCTCTCCAATAAAACACTAGAAAACCAGAAGTGGTGCTGTGGCTCAAGCGGTAGAGTGCTCCCTTTGAGCTGAAGGGCTGATGGATAGCACCCAAGCCCAGAATTCAAGCCCCATGACAAACAAAAAAAAGTTAGTGTTCCTCCTTCAAACCCAGGGCTGATGAGACCCCCTGGCAGAATAATGGAATACTAGGTATATCTCTGAGACAGTTTCACTGGGGTCTTGTCAAAGGAGTTTGGCTTGAGACAAAGAAGTGCAATCCTTGTCTAATTGCTTAGGACTGGGCTGCCAGAATATTTCATGTGCCTCATATGCTAGTGGAGCCTTAGTAATTTGCTTGCTGAGAGACTAGGATTTAAGGAAGGAGCAAGTGGCACCCAACGTCCACGCTCACCTAGGAAATCACTATCTTTGAGACCTTTGAAGGAATATAGACAGAAGAAAGGAGGCAACTTTTACTTTAATTGGGGGCTTGAGTGCTGTCCCATTTCTAACACACTACCAATTTAGCCCCAGGTCCAATTCTGGCCTTTGGCTGGTTAATTGAAGATAAGTATATTTAGATTTTTACAAACCAGACTGGGTTCAAACTGTGATTCACATATCTCACCCTCCGGATTAGTAGGATTAGAGGCATGAGCCATTGTGCATTTATTTGGACAGATGCACATAAGCATCTTCACAGAATTACCATGAAGTTGTATAGACATATCTCCAATTTTGTCTGTCATGTTTACATTACCATGTGGGACTTAGCGAGTCCTATGTGTGTCCTGTTAGTTCAGAAAAGGAGAAGCATAGAGTTAACTTCCTTCTCTCCTCCCATTGGTACAGATCCTTCTACCATAACTGGGAAGAAGATGAACAAGTGAAGAAGTAAGTGGACGCTGGCACAAAGAGTTCTATCCTTGAAAATTTGGTATCTTTGAGGTTTCTGAATCAAACTCAACTTTCTTCTTTGCACACCAGTTGTGATTTTCACCAGGGGGTTGAGGCTTGGCACTTCAGTGGATAGCAGATTACACAGTTGTGGTTGTGGTTGTGCTTTTGGAATCTCATGGATGACAGGGAGGGCTGTGTGTAGCAAGTCAGATCCAGTGGGGAAACAAATTTCTCTTCCTATTACAGGGAGAATTTTAGAGGATTATATTTGAGAAATTACTAGAAGTGGGTTGTGAGGAGCACCCTGCTTGCAGGAGACTCTTTCCACTTCCCAAAAATCAATTTGCACACAGTCTTGTTTGTTTCATCTTCCCTATGTGGATGGACTTCTACCCTGATGATTTCTATGAGCCCAAGGACAATGACACCCTGAAAGAACTTACACAGAATGTCAAGCTCAACATGGCCTCTTCAGACCTGCTCTTCCGCTTACATATTTTTCTGGACCAGCTGGAGAAACCCATGAAACAAAGAAAAAGAGGAAGAAGTCCTTGTTTAGATGCCTCAGAGCTTGTGAGTAGGGATGGAACCTGAGTCTCTAGGGATGTGCCTGATTGGCCAAGAGCCCTTAGTACTCCCCAGCTTGGCAAAATTTCCTTTTATGGATATTCTTTGCCAGGTAATGTCTGTTCTCCTTTTGAAAGAACTTGGAAGTAGACACTCATTAGAAAAAGCCTACCTCCTCATCAGTGTTCAGTCCCAACTCAAATCCTACTGCTTCTCCCATTGGATCCTCTTGGAAGTTTAGTGACACCTTAACTACGAGGGTCTACTCAAAGACTCCTGTACCTATTTTCATTCTCAGGTTTGCATCACCGTAGAGAAGCTTCTGCAGAACTCCAGATAAAGAACCCATCAGTGATGTCGTCTATGGTGACTGATGGAGATTGCAAGCCATCGCTGATCTCCAGAAATCCTGTGAAGGTAGAGGGTATTTTTCAATTTGTAGAAAGGCCAAAGTAGGTTTTGAGTCCTGTGGACATCCCACTGATTCTGAACCCCACATGTGATGCAGGTGTATCTACACATACCACCAAGGAAGAAGACGATACAGAATGTCTTCCATTGATGTTCACAATCCAGCTAGATCAGCTCTAAATCAGTCAAAAAATAAAAACACTTCTTGATATGATGGTTAAATGTGTGCTAATGGAAAATGACCCCAGTCTATGTTTAGGAAAACCAATAAGTGAGGTCCAAAACCTAGATTCATTTGAGGAAAGGGAATCTTTCCTCACAGAATACCAAGACCAATCTCTCCTCTTGCAAGGGATCCAATTTCCAGTTGATAAATTAGAATCTGTCCCTCCCTGGACTCAGGAAGAAAATCCTGTCTTTAATGAGGAAGTAGATCCCTTTGAAGACTCTGAGGCAGAATTTCTGCCTGAAGGCAACTTAGAGGCCAATCTAGATTTTGAGATTCCTTCTCCCCTTCCTAAGAAAATCCTTATTTTTCTTTTTTTTCTGATTTTTGTAAAAGGTTCATTCTATTTATTTTTCTAAATTTATTAAAATGCCAATGTTTTTGACATATTCTAGAATTCATGAATCCTAAATATATTTCTTTTTAAACCTGCAAACTGAAGAATCGTGCATACCTGTTCTGGAGCGGGGGAAGCAGAGTGACAGGGGGCTGTAGAAGAGAGCCTACTGGATATAATGGGAGCAGTTAAATGCAAAAAGAGTGACTAGGAAGCCAGGCCATGCCTGTATGGGGTGATAAGGTGGCTACAAAAGGTCTAGGACATAGCAGATCAGATATCCTAGAAAGCTATTCTGTAAATTGGGACAAATACCACAATACTTACATGTTAAGTGGGACTCTCTTCCAATAATGAGTTCAAATCTGTATACATTTTCATTGCATTCATTTGCGTTGAGCAAATATGGAAGGAAAATTTGACTCCAATATTATAAAAAGTCTACTTTCGGCTGAAAATATTTGACAAAATATATAGGAGATATGTATACTGGAAAGTAAAAGCCATCATCAATAAAAGAAAGAAGGCTTTCATAGATGAACAAACACAAAATCAAAAAAAAAATTTCCACAATTAAATCAGTTATATGTAAATACATGTTATTATCTTTATGTTATATATAGTATATTATATTATATATAAGATTCAATATGATTTTTCAAACTAAAAAGGCATTTAAAGTTTTAGAATTGAGTGTTTTTTGCACAAAACATTAGTGTAAATGTTATTGGAGAAAGTAGTGATATAATTTTATTATAATTATATGAATATATATTTGTGTTTCTAGATATAACACTGATTATAAATAAATATTATATACATATATTTGTATATATCTGTCTATGAAGTGAATATAATGAAAGTGAATATAATGAAACTGAGTATAGTATGTATAAAAAAGTTGAGTACATGAGACTCAGACCTGTAATCCTACTGATGTAGGAAGCTGGGTTTTGAGTTTTAGTATCTCTTATCCCCAAGCCTTAGATTTTTTCAGAGGAGGCATGGGCCCTCCAGTGTAGCAAAGAGAAACATATGCCATGGGATCACACTCCCTGACCCCAGAGGAAAGTCAGTAGAAATCAGGACAAGCTTCTTATCTTGACTGTCTACTCAGTTCCTGTACCAAGAAGGCCATCTTTAGAACACCAGATGAAAAGTTGGCATTCCCTCCAAAAGGTTCTAAAAAGATCCTTCTGAACGATAGTCTGACTATATTGAATTAAATCTTTTTTCCCTTCGCAAGCTGCAAACACATCGAAATATGACAAGAGCTCAATGACAAATTATCAAAGGCATGTCAAATTTTTTTAAAGGTAATAGAAATATACTCTGAGTTTATTAGGAACTGAGTGATATTTTGGTTGCTGAATTGTTGAATGCACTTCTGGGCAAAGGAGACACATACCTTGGGGGAAATTGTGTGGGGTTGGGTGTCCTCACACGGCTTCACAATAAAATGGCCATAATATCTAGGATGTCACAGCCAGCTTTGCCATGGCAGCAAGTAGGTGTCAGGCACTGATTTTGCCCTGAAATGGACTCAACAGCACCAACAGGCACAAAGAATGAGAAGGAGTGACTATTATCCACCAAACTTCAGCTTAAAGAGCTGTCCTTACCAGAACTAGGATAAATTGAGCTGGAAAAGGCTGATCTCCATGTAAGGCTCCTGAGCACTAAGGACTATTGTGTGTGTGTGTGTGTGTGTGTGTGTGTGTGTGTGTGTGTGTGTGTGTGTGTGTGTGTGTGTGTGTGTGTGTGTGTGTGTGTGTGTGTGTGAATACTGGGGCTTGAACTCAGGGAGATGACCTTTAGCTTTTTTTAACCAAGGGTAACAGTCTACGACTTGAACCAAATTTCCATGTCTTGATTTTGAATGGTTAATTAGAGATCAAAGTTTCAGTGTTGCACATGTTCATTCTTTGTCCCTCCTTTTCAATGACACCTTTAACTTCTTTTTTTGGGGGGGTCCGGTCATGGGGCCTGAACTCTGAGCCTGGGCGCTGTTCCTCAGCTCTTCAACTCAAGGTTAGAGCTCTACCGCTTGAGCCACAGCACCACTTCTGGCTTTTTTCTTTTTGCTTATGTGGTGCTGAAGAATGGAACCCAGGTCCTCAGGCAGGCAAGACAAGTGCTCTACCACTGAGCCACCTTCCCAGCCCCCCCTTAAACTTCTGAAAGAGAGATAAATGTAAAAAAAATGAAAAAAATGAAAGAAAATAAATATCATCTTGTTTCTGTTTCCTGGTCACTGATTATTTTTGAGATAGTGCTTCTTACTAATAAGAATTATTGGTAGAATCTGAAAATCTATTTGAGTAATAAATAGACTAGGAAAAATGTTGTCTCCTATTTTTTATCACTACATTTCTTTTTGTCTAAGTATAAATGCCAGACTTACCCTAAGGGCCTAGAATAAGCAAAATGGCTTATAGAGCTCAGATCATATCTTTCCACAGAAGATGACAGCCCCAGAAGAAAAACCTGTCCACAACTTGCACAAGGAAGAGAAAGTTTGATGTCTCCTTAAATCTTAGGATCGAATACTCATGAGGAGCCCTGGGGACTGATGACAGCTTAAGGACCTAACATTTCCTGTGTCGTTCCACCATAGGAACAGTCACCATTCTCCCATCACACTGTAGGTGCCACGCCTGACTGGTGACCTTGGCTGTGTCATGAGAACGTGCAGCAGGGCTCTGTCATGGTCATTGGAGAGTCAGTATTGCACACTAAGAGGACATTCATGAAGGTGGTAACAAGGCCTGAGTCAGGGTTTTGTCAGATCTAGATGATTTGTAACAGGCACTACTGTATTCAGGCTAAGAATGTGGATATATCATCGGGGTCTTGCACACAAATTTGTTAAGTGTTAGCTTGCAACAGTTCTTCATGAAAGCCAACAAAAGGTCATCAATGCCCTCTGAACATATTTTCATCAACATTTAGTAAGTAAAAAGCTATAAAATCAAGTTCATCATGAGGAAAAATCTGATATGAAAACCAAATTGCAGGAGCATTTACAAAAAAATGTTTTTCTGTATGTATCAAATGTGACAAAATATTAAAAGTTAATGAAGCTGGGAAAGTTAAATTGATTTCTTTTTGTACTATGGTTGCAACTGTCTTTTACATTTCAAATACTTAACAAAAAGAAGGTAGGCCAAGCACCACCGGTGTCTCACACCTGTAATTCTAGCTAGTTAGAAACCTGAGATCTGAGGAAAGTGAATTGAAGTTAGGCTAGTTAGGAAAAACCAGTGAAACTTTGATCTCTAATTAACCATTCAAAATCAAGACATGGAAGTTTGGTTCAAGTCGTAGACTGTCACCCTTGATTAAAACAGCTAAAGGTCAGCTCCCTGAATTCAAGCACCAGTATTCACACACACACACACACACACACACACACACACACACACACACACACACACACACACACACACACACATTCTCAAAAATAACCAGTGACCAGGAAACAGAAACAAGATGATATATATTTTCTTTCATTTTTGTCATTTTTTTCAGAAGTTAAAAGGGTCATAGGAAAGGAAGGACAAAGAATGAACACGTGCAACACTGTTATTTAATTGGTACTATGTTGAAAATGACCTATGCAATTTGTTTTGGGGGAAGAACGGGAAAACAGAAAAAGAGATAAAGTGAAAGGGTAAAATTGTCCAAAAAAAATGTACTCAGGGAATTAGAGCTGTGGCTTAATATGAGTGCCATTATTCAGCAAAAGAGCTCAGAGAGAGTGTCCAGGCCCTGGATTCAAGCCTCATTACTGACTAAAACAAAAACAAGAATAAAGAAATGTAATCATTACCACACGATTGTACCTAAAACCTCTACAGCACAATAATAAAAATAATAATGATAAAGAAGAAGATGATAATGAAGAAGAAGAAGGAAGTTAAAAAAACCAAACCAGTGAGAAGAATTGAGAGAGCAAGGAAAGGACTGACCTTTCAAAAAGAAATATATCCATACCTGACTTATATGACTGTAACCTCTGTGTAATTCACATTTATAATAACAATACAAAAGAAAAAACAGAAATGTAGTGCTGGAGCCATAACTCAAATGGGAGGTCAGACTAATATGTATGTGATACCAAGGTCAACCCCCTTATCAATTTCTCCTTCAAAAATGGCTCTTCTCATCACTTGTGCTTTCCCTAGCTTATGAAAAGGGGTGCAGTTAAAGAAAGAGAAAGGTAAATTGTCAGGCACAGAACTGTACTTGCAAAGAGCAGTACTCACTAGAACACATGTTTACTAGACCACTTGATGACTCCATGTTTTCTGAAATAAACAGAACTATTTGGACTTGAATACATGCTCCACTGTATACTAGATGGGGACTCAAAATTAATGAAACTCTCTGGATCTCAAATTCTTTACAAGTAAAATGAGAATAACAATACGTATCTCACAGCATTATGAGATCTGGTTGTCATCAAACATGGAGTGGTTTTATCTTTGGTGTGTGTGAAACACTCAAACACTGCTGGAAGGAGTATAAACTGGCATGATGTTTACTATATTACTTAACAGTAGTACAACATGCCTGTAATCCTACTTACAAAAGAGGCTGAGAAAAGAGGATCAAGGTTTTAAGTCTGGACAGGAAACTGGATCAGATTCATCTCCAATGATCTTTAAAAAAGCTTGAGGTGGAGTTTGGTTCAAGTAGTAGAGTGCTAGACTGGAGCATAAACCTCAGGAACAGTGCCCAGGCACTGAGTTCAAGCCCTAGGACCAGCACAAGCACACACACATGCACAAGCACACACACACACTAAATTTTTTGTGTTCTTATCACCCTGCTTAACAATATATTTCCTCTTGCAAGCTCACCTGATTTTTTTTAAAAGGGACTTCCTGTGTAACACAGGCTGCTCCTAAACTTACAATCCTCCTGGGTACTGGTAGTACAGGCATGCCTACTATAATTGCCTTCACTCAGTAACTCTATTTATAACATATTAGCAAGAAATTCATTCATACTCATGACGATATTTGGCTTAAAGCTGTTCACAGTAATATTCTACTGTACAAAATGTAAATAATATAACTGGATATGGTACTATCCTACCGCATGGTAATACCAGCCAATACTCAGGAACCTGACACAGGAGAATAAGCAGGTGAGGAAAGCGTGGTCTACGTTGCAAAACCTGGTCTCCAAAGGAAAGAAATTCTATAAATATTAATCTACTATGAAACATACAATATGTTAAATTTATATAATGTAACAAATAGATCATTGTTAATAAAAATAAAATCTTGGCAGACATTTTAAATACATACATATGCATATATATTTAAACTTGTAGAAATAAAATTTCAAGTGCTTTTATCTGCATCTTTCAGTCTACCTGTCACCTACTTATTTACTGACACATTTATTTCTGTTTAGTCTTCACAAAACACTGTTCTCTCACATAAGTACACAAAATTGTAAAACAAAAAGTACAAAACAAATATTATCATAAATACAAATGTAGTTTAATCCCTACCAAAATAATTTGGAGAAAACATACATTAAGTTAATGGCATTGTATACTGCTCAGGAAGGGGAGTCTAGGAAAATGTAGATTGTATGTGTGTGTGTGTGTGTGTGTGTGTGTGTGTGTGTGTGTGTGTGTCTGTCTGTCTGTCTGTCTGTCTGTCTGTCTCTCTGTGTCAGTGTGTTTTCCATGAGTAATATTGGAGTTAGAATTAAACGTATTATTCTTGTTGGTCTTTTTGCTCAAAGCTGACACTCTACCACTTGAGCCACAT
Source organism: Dipodomys merriami (assembly GCF_024711535.1). NCBI lineage: Eukaryota > Metazoa > Chordata > Mammalia > Rodentia > Heteromyidae > Dipodomys > Dipodomys merriami. The sequence goes on from NW_027203827.1 coordinate 1,210,457, forward strand.
CTCCACTTCTGGATTTTGGTTTCTTAATTGGAGAAATATCTCAGATTTTCTGCATAGGCTGCTTTAAACCTGAATCCTCAGTTTTTGACCTCTAAAGTAGATAGGTTTTAAAATATGAGCCACTGGTGGAAAGCAACTACATTAACATTTTTGCATGTTTGAATGAATTTTAAAGTAAGACATATATGTTACTTTTGAGAGTGACTGGAAATATTCATTAACGTTTAACAGAATTTAAAACATACAAAGCTGAGAATGGTAAGTAGCTGAGAACCAAATGGAATAAATCAAAATTACCTATGACAGTTTTCAGTCTGTGCACAGAAATAATTACATTATTGGAGCCCAAGGCCATCAGATAGCTGAGCTCCAGCTGGCTGCTATGCTCATGAGGCCAGCTGGTGCTATTCACAAGAATGTGATGTTGTTGGATGGTAGGGATCAGCTTCAAGTTAGGAACCTGAAATATTTCTATTCATCGAGAAGAGGAAACATACCGGGACAAGAAATGTGATTAAAATTGCTGAATGCAAAATCCATCCAGTTAAAGGAAGACAGAATAACTCTTTCTATATCTGAAGAGTATTTTCGCACAAAGAATCATGAGCTGAATATGGTGGTCAATGTTTGTAATCTCTGAACTTGGGAGGCTGATTTAGAAGTTAACTTGAGGCCAGCCTAAGTTTTAGGCAATCAGAAGGACATATAGTAAAATGCTATCTTAAAACAACAACAACAAAAGACCCAGTGACTGGGAATGTGTTTAGTGGTAGAGTGCTGGCCTTACATGCAAGAAGCACTTGATTTGATTCCTCAGTATGTTGTAAGCAGAAAAACTGGAAGTGATGCTGTGGCTCAATTGCCTTGAGCAAAAGAAATTCAGGGAGAGTGCACAGGCCCTGATTTCAAGCCCCAGCTCTGGCAAAATTAAAAAAAAAAACAAGTGCAAAATGCTGTTTGTTGAAATAAATATGTTGAAGAATTTTTATACTCACTAGAAAATTGTGCTGTTGGGAATTCATAATGAACTTTGTTAGGAAAAACTAAAATAAATTAATGAAATATTATCTGGCATTGGAAAGGACATAGTGAGATGTAAAAATGATTGGTGCCTATGGTTAATTGATACAACAATGTTACAGATACACTTGCCAGATTGTGATTTTTTAAAGTATACAATCGTGGGTTTGTTCTTTTTCAAAATAATTTTACTGCCGGGCCTAGCTACTAAGGAGACTGAGAACTGTTCGAATCCAGCCTGGGCAGGAAAGTCTGTGAGACCTTTATATCCAACTAAAGGTTCAGAAAATGTGAAGTGGCACTGTTGCTTAAGTGGTAGAGTGCTAGTCTTGAGCTGAAGAGTTGAGATACAATGCTCAGACCTAGAGTTCAAGCCCCACAACTGACAAAAAATAGTAATAGTAATAATATTAATTTTATTGTTACTATTAAGGTGTTATATATAAAGGCTAACAATTCATAAGTTTTTTTCTTTGCTAAAAGAAATACATATCCATCTTCATTGCCAACAGCCAGGATTTAGCCATCTGCTTTCCAGCTGATCTCTGGATGTAGAGGCAATGTGTAATACAAAGCAGTACAAACCAATACAAACCATTTCTGACTATAAATAATTTTTTCTCTGCACATCTTAAAAATCAATGCTGACAACATGAAATAAAAAATCCCTAAGTTTAAAACATTCTTCTAAACAAGTTAAAGAAATCCTGATAACTAGTATTTTAAGAATAATTTCAGAGAGCTTGAACTCAGGGCCTGGGTTCTGTCTCTGAGATTTACTACTCAAGATTGGGTTGCCACTTTGAGCCACAGTGCCATTTCCAGTTTTCTCGTGATTAGTTGCACAGAAAAGTCTCACCAACTTTCCTCTCCAACCTGGCTTTGAACTAGGATCTAGAGATCTCAGCCCTCTGAGTAGCTAGGCTTATAGGCATGAGCCCCTGGCACATGGCTTTTTGCTTACCTGAGACAGAGGCCAGTTAATATTAAATGTCAATCATTTTTAATTTGTAAAATGAAGTTGACTGAAATGCCTTCCACTAGAAATAAGGAATCAAATGAGTAGGTGGGTTACAATGTTCTTACCAAAAGTTACATATTTTCCTTGTATTTTTTTCTTCCAAAATTGTGTGCTTTCCAGAATCATACCTTATCTTTCCTTGATGGTTTCTTTGGTTTATTTCATAATTGTCCACAGCTTCTTCAGCCATCATTTATTTATGTGAAGAGCTTTCAAACATCTATTTTCAGCCCAAATTCCTTGTATACACCTCTCATCCATATATTCAACTGACATAAAAACTTGTGAAACAGTAATCATCTATTATCAGTATTGGATATTAATGTGTAAGTAAAATTTAAGAAAATTACATCAATAATTATAACATGATTTCAATAATAATGCTAAACATAAATACAACGTTGATTATATTCTGAGCAATTTAATAAAAACCTCCAGGAAAAGAAATCACTTTTTTTAGTGCTGATATTATGGTTTAAACTCAGGACCTTACCTTCTCACTTAAGCTTTTTCCCTCAAGGGTGGTGCTCTGTATTTCAACCACAGCTCTCCTTCGAATTTTATTTGGGGGATAATATAGAGATAAGAATCTCATGGAATAAAAAAATATCATTTGTGTCCCTATCTTGGGGTTCATTTCACATAACATTCTGTTATAAGGTTATATGGTACCATGTACTACTTTCTGAAAGTGAGGTTAACCATGGGACCTATAGTTATTTGAGCCTCGCTTATTTCACTTAATAAAATTGTTTCCCCGTCTTTCCATTTCCTAGCAAATGGGGCGATTTCATTCTCTCTGATGGAGGCATAGAATTCCAGTGTGTGTGTGTGTGTGTGTGTGTGTGTGTGTGTGTGTGTGTGTGTGTGTGTGTGTGTGTGTGTGTGTGTGTGTGTGTATCACATTTTCTTGATCCATTCATCTACTGAGAGGCATCTGGGTTGGTTCCATTTTTAGCTATGGTAAATAATGCTGCAATAAACATAGTTGTGCCGGTAGCTTAGTATGGTCTTGTGTGTTATCATTTGGTAAATGCCCAAAAGTGGGATTGCTGGGTTATAGGGGAGCTCTAAGTGGAGTCTTGGAAAAAATTATATTAAGTAAAGTAAGTCAGACAAAAGAAATATAGGTCCTATGTTTTCCCTTATTTGGAATAACTAGTGTATATGTAGGACAAGCATAAGAGTTCAAATGATATGTACATACCACCAGATAAGATGATGTTAAGCGAAGTGAATACCAAGATAGGGTTTATAATTTACCATGTGATTTCTTTTTGTTTTTGTTTTTGTATTTTCCCCCACCAAGGTATAACTCCTGTTTTCACTGTATTTAATGTCGGTGCCCTGCATCTTGTATACACCATTTCTCTAGCTAGGGGAGGGCAAGGGAAAAAACAAAATGTTTAAATAGGTCAGGCTGACCGGTTGTAACAATGAGATACACAAGATACTATGTTGAAAAAGAATCTTTACAATATGGGTGGGGAAGCAGGGAAGGGAGGAAAGGGGGGTGTGTAGTTGTGGAGGTGGGAGGGAAGAAAGGGTAGGGGAAAAACAAAGGAGGAGGTAACAATGCCTCATAGAAAATGTACTCATTACCTTGCTCATGTAACTATAACCCCTCTATACCATATTTTTACAGTAAAAACCTCTTTTATAAAACAGACGGTGTCATGTACACCAACTATAGCAGCCCACATATGTAATTCCAGCTGATTGGGAAGCAGAGATGACAAGGATCATGGTCTGAGGCCAGGCCAGAGAAAAAACTGCCAAGACAGCCATCTCAACGAATGAGCTTTCCATAGTGGTTCACATCTGTATTCCTAGCTAATTATGTGGGAGGCATAGGTAGCAAATTCTCAGTCAATCTAAGATCACACCCTGGCAAAAAGTTCAACACCTCAAGTAATTAAATGGACTAGAATTACGGTAAAAGTAGTGAGCTTGTTGATGCTATACAACCAGAGTCCTATCTAGCAAGCAGGGAACCCCTGAATAGAACCCTTCCACCAAAAAGCCTAAATAATTTTAGCCTATTTGTACATCTAATTTCAAGGAGCCTGACAGATCAGAGATGATGACATTCTCTTTAAAATTAGGTATTCAAAAGAGACAAAATTATTCAGATTTTGAAAAAATTGAAAAGGAAAATACATGTGATTTTTGTTAGCTCTGTAATTCTTGAAAACATGAAATGTACTCAAGTATTTAATATATATCCATATGTGTGCATATGTCCAAGTATTTATGTATATGTATGTATATATACATACATATATGTATATGTATATATATATGTATGTATATATACATACATACATACAAGTAGTTCATCTCTATTCTGTGTAGCAAATGGTACAAATGAATCTGTATAATCACTATTCAAATGCATGAATAGACAAAGAGACTGAGCAAATAACTCATATTCAGGAAATTATGGCTAGCCCATAACCCTGAAAATCTTTTACATCAGTTTGCATGTTTCAGTTACTGCAGTACAGGGACAGTATGACGACAGTGGGATACGAGGCAGATGAAATGAGAAATGAGAGATACAAATGTTAAAATATTCTTTCTGATGGGTAAGTGGAATTTCCTCTCTCTCTATCTGTGTGTGTGTGTGTGTGTGTGTGTGTGTGTGTGTGTTTGTGTGTGTATTACATTTTCTTGATTATTTTTTCTCTTGAAGGTTATCTGGGCAGATTCAATAAGAATGGTCTGGCTGAAACCTTTACTATATCCTGGTTTGTAATCTTTCAGGTAAATGCCTAGAGATGAGTTGCTGGATCATATGGAAGTGGGTAGTCAAATGAGGGGTGAAGGGTTAAAAGGTAGAAGAATGAACAGGAGAAAAGGGGGGAAATGCAGAGAGGAATCCAATAAACATCCTACAATATTAAGAAGAGTGAAGGAAGAAGTGTATAGAGAAGGGATGGATGAGAACATTGAAAGGGTTGGCATTGATCAACGTATATTGTACGCATAAAATGCTTCGTTTAATGATAATTTCTATGCTACTTAAAATAATAATTAAAAAATCATGTCCCTAAACTGCTATGCAATTAGAAGCAAAGAATGAGAATTTGCTCAGATCAACTCCAGGGTCTATAAGTCTTTTTTGTTACGATAAGTTTTAGAACAACACTAATGATACATATCACCTGAAGAAAATTTAATGATTTTCAGTTAGTTAAAATAATCATTTTGGAGATATGGCTCAAGTGGCAAAATGCTACTTAGTGAGCAAAGATGTCAGATAATGAATTCAAGTCTCAATCTCGAACAAAAGTACAATCAGTAAAATTCAGGCACTTTCCTGGGCACTGGTAGCTCATGCCTTTAATCCTACCTTTAATCAGAAGGCAGAGATCTGGGGATCTCAGTTCAATGTCAGCTTAGATAGGAATGTCTGTGAATTTCATATCTCCAACTCACTGCCAAAGAAAGCTGGAAGTGGACTCATGGTTCAAGTGGTAGAATGCTAGCCTACAGCAAAAAGCTCAGAGGCAGAACCTTTGTATGCATATACATACAAAGGGGAAGTAAGTCACTCAAGTTCTCAATCTTCCTTTTCCCTAATCCTAACTCAAATATTGGACAGAACCCTAAGAGTAACCTTGATGATAATAGTAACCCAATATTAAAATTAATGGAAAATATATCCTAACAGATAATCATTGTCTTTGAAATGATTTGCACTTTGCTCCTAATACTACAGATTTCCTGACTTGGACTCTGAAATCATTCCCTATTATGAATCATTAATCTCAAATCTTCATATCATGAAAACTTCTGTAGTTTCCACTGATCTTAACTTTTACTGAACTCCTCTATCTCCAAAAAGAAGTTTCAGGTTTACTTAAAATCTACTCTAGTTCTTAACCCTAACTATATATCTAAACCTTACTAGAAACCTAACTCTAAATTTAACCCTATTGAACCCTGAATAAGAAAATTAAGAAAACTCTGTAGTTTTTGTTAAATTTCACACTTATTTTACTTGAAAGTGTTAGCAGAAAACTCAGTTTTACCTGAAAGCTTACCCTTCCCTAAGCCTAAGCCTAACCTGAACTAGAAACGCAACCCTAGCCCTAGAACTAATAGCCTTTGGATTCTAAAGGTCATAAAAATACATTCGTTTTTATTCATCCTAACTTTGATTTAACTCATCCTTCTAAAAATACTTTGTAGTTTTACTCATTATCTTGCCATTTTTGTAACCCTAACCCTAACTGGAATATTGAGGCTAACGCTCACACTAACCATACCCTAATATTAATATTATTAGCAGTTTCTTATTTCACATTCATCCTAATTCTAACTAGACTTGTTATTCGAAGATTTACTTTCAGTTGGACCCTAAACTTTCCATTTCCCCAGTGCTAACACTAAGCCCAGCTGGAACTGAAACCTAACTTTCATACTAATGATAGTCCAATTCAAATGTTTAAGAAAAATACTCTAGTTTTTATTCATTCTAATGAATACTCCAGTTTGCACTCTGGAAATGAGTTTGTTTGCCCTAATTCCCACAAATTTTCTGACTCTTCCTCTGAAGTTATCTTGTTCCCTAACATGAACCATTATATTATTTGTCCTCACATTCTCTTATCAGGAAAAATACTGTAGTTTCCAATGATCCTACCTTTTCCTGAACCCCTGTGCCCTAAAACAATATCAGATTTACTTACCATCTAGTCCATTAATTAACTCTAACTCTCAACCTAAACCTGGCTGGAAAACTCTCATTAATCATTACAAGAATGATCACTGAGAAATAAATATAATGATAATGGTCGAGTTACTGTTCAATCTCATATTTTTGCTTCCACTTGTTAGTGAAAACTGAATATTACACTAAAAACTTTCCTATTCATAACACTATACATACTCAGAACAAAATACTGACCCTAATGTTAATCCAAATTATATGTCAATACTAACACTAACACAAGTACACTAGCTCCATCCATTTCCCTGCAAATGCCATTATTTTGTCATTTCTAATGGCTGCATAATATTCCATTGTTTGTAGATACCACAATTTTTGGATACATTCATCTGTGGTGGGGTATCTGGGTTGTTTCCATATCCTAGCTACTGTGAACAGTGCTGCAATAAACATTAAGGTGCACGTGTCATTGCATATTGGTTCCTGTTGTTCAGGTAGATGCCTGAATGTAGTATGACTGGGTTATAAGGGAGATCAATCTTTATCTTTCTAAGGACCTTCCAGAGTGCTTTCCAAAGTGGTTGTATAAGTGTACATTCCCACCAGCAGTGTAATGGGGTTCCTCTTTCTCCATATCCCCTCCAGCAATTGTTGTTGGCTGATTTGTGGATGTGTGATATTCTGACTGGGGTAAGGTGGTATCTCATGGTTGTCTTTATTTGCATTTCCTTCACCACCAGGGATGATGAACATTTCCTCATGTGTTTCTTTACCATTTTTATTTCTTCCTCTGAGAAGTCCCTCTTTACCTCCCTTGCCCATTTAGTAATTGATTTGTTAGGTTTAGGAGGGATTGGTTTCTTGAGTTCCCTGTATATACTGGATGTTAACTCTTTGTCTGATATATTGCTGGTAAATATTTTTCCCAATTAGTTATTTGTCTTTCTAGCTTGGTTGCAATAGATTTAGCTGTGCAGGAGCTTCTTATTTTAAAGTAGTCCCATTTGTTGAGTCTCTCTCCAATTTGTTGTGATCCTGGGACTTTGTGCCTATTAGTTCAAGTGTCTCTCCTACTCCATCCAGCAGTAGTTTCAGAGATTCAGTTTTAATGTTAATATCTTTAATCTATTTTGAGTTGATATTGGTGCATGGTGATATCCTGGGATCCCTTTTTAGTTTTCTGCATGTGGCTGCCCAATTTTCCCAGCACTAGTGGTTGAAGAGGCTGTGTTTCTTCCATTGTATGTCTTGGGCTCCTTTGTCTAATATCAGCTGGCTGTAGGCCTGTGATTTATTTCTGGATCTTCTATTCTGTTCCATTGGTCTTCTGATCTGTTTTTGTGCTAGTACCATGCTGTCTTTATTATTATAGCTCTGTAGTATAGTTTGAAGTGCAGCATGGATATCCCTCCCATTTTGTCTTTGTTCCCTAGAATTGGTTTGGCTATTCTAGGTCTTTTTTTGATCCATATGAATTTTTGGACAGTTTTCTGTATTTTAGTGATGTAAGTCATTAGGATTTTAATAGGAATTGCATTGAATTTGTATATTAAGTTTGGCAATATTGCCATCTTCACTATATTAAGTTGGCCTATCCAAGAGCATGGGAGGTCTTTCCATTTCCCAGTGTCTTCTGAAATTTCTTTCTTTATCTTTTTATAGTATTCATTAAATAGTTCTTTTACATCTTTGGTTAGGTTAATTCCAAAATATTGTATTTTTGGGGAGGTTATTGTGAATAGGGTTACTCCCTTTATTTCCCTCTCTTCTTGTACATTGTCAGTATACAGGAAGGCAGCTGATTTTTGTGGGTTTATTTTGTATCCTGCTACTTTGCCGAAGTGATTTATGATTTCTAAGAGTTTGGGGATGGAATTTTTGGGATCATGAAAGTATAGTATCATGTTGTCTGAAAAAAGGAATAGTTTAACCTCTTCTTTCCCTATGTGGATCCCTTTCATGTATTTTTCTTGCCTTACTGACCTGGCTAAGGGTTCCAGGACTATATTGAAGAGCAGTGGAGACAGTTGGCATCCTTGCCTTCTTCCTGATTTTAGGAGAATTGGTTGTAGCTTTTCCCCATTAAGTATAATACTGTCTATTGGTCTGTCATAAATGGTTTTATTGTTTTAAGAAATGTTCCTGCTATTTCTGTTTTCTCCAGAGCCTTTAGCATGAATGAATGTTGAATTTTATTAAAGGCCTTTTCTGCATTTGTGGTGAAAATCATGTGATTCTTGACTTTGGCTCTATTGATGGGTTGGATTATATTTATTGACTTACAGAATAAAATAGATCCCAATACGATAATACTAGGAGACTTCAACACACCGCTCTCACCAAAGGACAGGCCTACCAACCAGAGGATCGGCAAAGAAGCTACCAAATTAAGTGAGGCCATACTTCAAGAGGAATTAACTGACATCTACCGAGTATTTCACTGTAAAACAACACAGTACACATTCTTTTCAGCAGCTCATGGAACTTTCTCCAAAATAGACCATATCATAGTTCATGCAAGGAACTTAAGCAAATACAAAGGGAAGACATAATCCCCTGTATCCTATTTCACCATAGTGGAATCAAGCCAGTTCTCAATAACAAAGCATACCGCAGAAATTTCTCTAATACATGCAAATTGAACAGCACACTCCATAGCAAATGCCTGGGTAATGGAAGAGATCAGAGAAGAAATAAAACTTTTCCTACAACTCAATGAAAATGAAAAAAAATCTCACAAAGAAACTTGTAGGACACAGCAAAAGCAGTCCTGAGGGGCAAATTTATTGCCCTCATTGCCCACATCAAGAAAATGGAGACAGACCAAGTAAATAATCTCATGTTGCAATTAAAAAAGCTAGAAAAACAAGAAAAAATGGAACCTAAAGTTACTAGACGGAGCCAGATAACTAAATTAAGAGCAGAGATTAACCAATTAGAAAATAAAAAAATTACAGCCAAAATTAACCAAACAAAAAGCTGGTTCTTTGAAAAAATAAACAAAATTGATGGCCCATTTGCAAGATTAATTAAAAAAGGAAGAGAGGAAAGCCATTGTAACAGGATTAGGGATGCCACGGGAAAAATCATAACACGTACCCAAGATATACAAACAATCCTAATGGACTATTTTCAAAAGTTATAATCTCTAAAGGAAGAAAACCTGGCAGATATTGATGCATTTTTAGAGAAATCCAAGTTGCCCAAACTGAGCAAAGAAGAAACCAGTTAAATAAGCCAATATCCTACCACGAGATACAGGAAGCTATCAAAAGTCTCCCAACCAAAAAAGCCCAGGACCAGATAGATTCATAGCAAAATTCTATAAGACCTTTAAAGAAGAACTAATACCCACACTCCTCAAGCTCTTCAGAGAAACAGAGAAGGAGGGAGCTATCCCAAACTCATTCTATGAAGCCAATATCACACTCATCCCCAAACCAGGCAAAGACCCAACCAAAAAGGAGAATTACAGGCCAATTTCCTTGATGAACACAGGTGCAAAGATCCTTAAGATTCTAGCTAAAAGAATCCAGAAACACATTAAAAAAATCATACACAATGACCAGGTAGGCTTCATCCCAGAGATGCAGGGATGGTTTGACATTGTAATGATTTTAATGACAAGTTTATTTTGTCAGATATAAGGATTGCTACGACTGCTCTCTTACTAGGGGCATTTGATTGGTAGATCCTTTTCTAACCCTTCACTCTGAGTTTGTTTGCATGTTTGGCTTAGAGGTGGGTCTCCTGAAGGCAACAGATGGATGGGTCATGTTTTAGGATCCAAAGTGCCGTTCTTTTTCTTTTGATTGGTGAAGTAAGCCCGTTAATCTTAAGAGATAGTATAGAGAGATGCATTATGGTCACTGTTTTTGTTCTTTCCTTTCCTCTGTCCTTGCTCAGATAGACTTCTATTAATGCTTGTCTGGGTGCAGGTCTCTGTTTCTGGTGCTTTTCTCAGGTTGTGTTCCACCTCTTATTAGTCTTTGTAACGCTGGCTTAATGTTTATGTATTAATTTAGTTTTTCTTTGCTATTAAAAATTTTCAGTTCTCCATCGCATGTGAATGCTAGCTTTTCTGAGTATATCAGTCTGGATTGGCAGTTATTGGCTCTCAGGGCTTGTCGCTACCGCCTCGACCAGCAAGGAGACGCGACACCGGACTCTTCTCTCTGCCGTTTATTCAGGACCTTTTTTTAATCTTGTGACCCCAACCCCGGGGAGAATTCCCCACAGCCTTAAGTACCCGCTGGGTAGCCAACCCTGATACGCCACGTGGGAACCACCAATAGGTTCAGGTGCGTGGAAGCAAGCCAGATTCTTTGCCTTAGCCATATCCGGAGTTGTTTACCACAGAGAGCACTGGCCATCGGGAAGGCGGAGGGCGGAAGCTGGCACCATCTTCCAGGTGCGGCCTCTCGCAGCTCTCTACAGTTCCCCCTTTTTTGTTTAAAGAACACAGATGAGAACAGAGGTATGATCCCTGTTGTGCAATTGCAAGGACTGCATACAAGCCTTCTCCCAGAGGGCGCCTTCTCTAGGGATGACTCAGCCTGTCCATTGATTCGTTTTTCACAAGGACGGGAAAAGGCGAATCGAACCCGTGTGCAATCAAACATGCTCTCCTCGAGGGCAAAACTCATGCCTCTCGACTGCAGTACATTGCCTTTGCAATCTGAGTTCATTGTTTTAGGGTGGCAAGCCATGCTTGGGGGGACTGACCTGCTCCAATGACTGTAAAGGCTTGGATAATCATGGCTGCACTGCGACGCTGAGAACCTCTAATTTGGCAAATGCACCACAGACATACCAAGGAGGCTAACACCAGGAGGCCTATCAGGGCTCCCAAACCCGCCCCCTCCTTGAGATGAATCATAGCAGCGGAGATCCATGAAGATAACCCCTCCGCCAATCCGGCATCCACTCAGGTCGAGTTCACCATGATGATGGCAACCCTGAGCTGTTCCATCAGGCTGTCGAAATCCCCAGTTCAATTACCTAAAAGATAACTAGACAACTGTTTAGACAAATTTGCAGCGTTTTTTAAATAGGTTTTTTCCTGGGCCTGAACTCTGGGCCTGGGCGCTGTCCCTCAGCTCTTCAGCTCAAGGCTAGCGCTCTACCACTTGAGCTACAGCGCCACTTCCAGCTTTTTTTTCTTTTTGCTTATGTGGTGCTGAGGAATCGAACCCAGGGCCTCATGCATGCAAGGCAAGCGCTCTACCACTGAGCCACCTTCCCAGCCCCCATTCTTCTGGGTTAATTGCACCACAGCAGCAGCTAATCCAGCATTAGTTAGTGGTCCGCCCAGCTCTCTGCAAACTTTCATCCATGCTTCTAGTCCCCTATTCTTATATGGGGTTATGGTGGCTCTGCATTCCTTAGTGCACTGCTCGTAAACAAGCTGTTTAATTAATGGCATGGCTGCGTCTGGGTCACCAAAAATTCTGCCAGCAGCCTCGACCATATGAGCAACAAAGTCCGAAAACGGCTCCATAGAGCCCTGCAGGATTTTGGTGAGATTGCCACTCACCTCGCCTTTATTTGGTAAGGCCTTCCATGCCTTTATGCCAATTTTATTGATTTGTTCATAAACTTGAACCGGGTAGCCTATCTGCTGATTGGCGAATCTCTCCTGTCAAGCAGCATATCTCTGTCCCAAGCTGGGTTCCCCCCAGCCTGATTGGCCGCAGCCTCTTCACTAGCAAATTCAATCAAAAAGGCCTTCCAATCTAAATACTGACCTGGGCTCAAACAAGCTCGTGCGAGCCCACTCCAATCACCGGGTGTCATGCAATGTCTGTTTAGGGCCTCCACCTTGGCTACAGTAAAGGAGGCTGTGATTCCATATGTCCGCACAGACTCAGCTAAAGATTTTATAACCTTAAAATCTAAGGGTTCATGATACCGCTGTCCCTGTTGATCCTGAAATATTGGACAGGCTAGATGTAACTCGGTTCTGACCGCTTTCCACACGCCTGGGCTGAAAGAACAGCCGGGGCTGGCACTTCCAGGGTCCTCCGCATAGAGCGGAGGGGCCGAAGGTGTGGGGCGGGGCATGGAGGGCGTGCATTCGTCTTTATTTGGGTCCTCTCTCTCCTTCCCTTTCCTCCTCTTTCTTATCTTTGTTTTTTCTATTTGTTCTATGAGTGATTGTAGTTCCTCTGAGTCTGTAGACTCAGAGGTCTCTAGTTCGGCAAAATCAGGGCATGACCCCCCCCCTGCTCTCCTCCTTTTCACTGTCTGCCCTTTCTGATCTTTCTTCCTGCAGCATTTCTAAGGCGGCCTGACCATTCTCTACCGCCTCACTGCAACGCTGGTCCTCGAGACAGCCTCTTATCAGTTTCCATATTGGTCTCACTCCGCTCTTAAGGGTTCCTTGTTCAGAGGCAAAATCTAGGTCCCTCCCTAGTTTCACCCAAGAGGCCACCGTGAGGCTTCCAGAGACAGCGAACCATGGGGCAACAGTGTCACATTCATTCAAAAATCTCTCTAAAGTACTCTTTTTTATTTTTAACTTTTTTGAGTGCAGTAGCTCATTGAGAGCCAAAAAAATTGGGTGCAAAGAAGAAGCGCCCATGTTTTAAACATTTAAAGCTGGTAAACAAACTTTTACTTTCACTTTTGGCTACTCTATTGACTAGCCCCGGGTTCTCACTCTCTCTTTATCTACCGAGAAGAGCAAAAATCCCCCCCCCCGCTCTTGTGGCGGATTCCCCATTTACCTGGGAACTTACTCCCCGCTCTTGTGGTGGATTCCCCTTTTACCTGGGAACTTACTCCCCGCTCTTGTGGCGGATTCCCCTTTTACCTGGGAACTTACTCCCCGCTCTTGTGGCGGATTCCCCTTTTACCTGGGGACTTACCCCCGCTTTTGTCGCGGATTCCCCTTTTACCTGGGGACTTACCGGTGCACCACCCTCACCGCAGAGAGTTCTGAGTCCTCGTTGGGGTTATGGCTGAGTTCCCCGTACGGGCCACCACGTGTCGCTACCGCCTCGACCAGCAAGGAGACGCGACACCGGACTCTTCTCTCTGCCGTTTATTCAGGACCTTTTTTTAATCTTGTGACCCCAACCCCGGGGAGAATTCCCCACAGCCTTAAGTACCCGCTGGGTAGCCAACCCTGATACGCCACGTGGGAACCACCAATAGGTTCAGGTGCGCGGAAGCAAGCCAGATTCTTTGCCTTAGCCATATCCGGAGTTGTTTACCACAGAGAGCACTCGCCATCGGGAAGGCGGAGGGCAGAAGCTGGCACCATCTTCCAGGTGCGGCCTCTCGCAGCTCTCTACAAGGGCTCATGTGGTACTTTCCCAGGCCTTTCTTGCATTCAGTGTTTGTGTGGAGAGATCTGTAGTGATTCTAATATTTTTCCTATAGTAGTATAGCTCCTTCTTCATTTTTGCTGCATGCAAGATTGTTTCCTTATCATTCAGATCTATCATTTATTCTATAATGTGTCTAGAAGTGTTTCTCCTGGGATCCTGCTTGTTAGGTGTTCTATATGCTTCTGTTATGTGGGTAAGATGTTCTTTTTTGAGATGGGGAAAATTTTCACCGATTATCTTGTGGAATAGGTGTTGCATTCCCTTGCTTTGATATTCCTCACCTTTGTATATGAAGGTTAATTTTCTTGGCACTATCTGCTTGCCCTTGAATTTCCCTTTGGTATAATTTAAGTGAATTTTCCATATCTGTCATTTTTTGTTTCAGTTGATGTATTCTGACTTCTGAATTCCATTTTGTTCACTCTGTTAACTGTGGCTTCCATTGTGTTTTGCATGGAGGAAATGGACTCATTGTTGATTTCAATGGATTCAATGTTGGTTTTCAAAATTCTAATCTCACCTCTTAATGAGGTGTGTACTGCCTCTATTTTGTCACTTATCTCATGGCTTAGTGAGGTGTGTGCTACCTCTATTTTTGCATGCATCTCCTGTTCGATGTCCTGCACCTCTTTTGGTATTTTGACCTGGTGTTCTTTCAAATTCTGGTCTATTTCTCACTTTATTTCTTGAGTCATTGCCTCCAGCATGTCTTGGATGTAGTGTTTGTCTTCCATTCCTGCTTTGCTCCCAGTGGGGCTCTCCCCTGGGTTGCTGCTGGCTTTTAGAGATAGCTTGCTATCCTAGCTGTTGATAAACCTTATAATATTTCTCTGTGATTTTCTCATGGTTATTCAGGGATTATTGCAGACTAATCTGAAATTTTGTTTTGGTCAATAGGTGTCTGTCTTTGCTTGGTTACTGTTTCTGTGCTGGTAGAGGGAGTCTGTACCTGATCTCGGTTCTGTTGGGGGCCGACCTCCAGCTGCTGGTCTGACCCACACAGGATTCTCAGCTCTCTGCTGTAGATCACTGGCAGTTCCCGCCGTTAGAGGGGTTGAGCAACCTAGACTGCTCCTGTTTGTTCCTACAGGTGCTCTTGGCTAGTTTGGATGTGCTGGATGTATTCTCCCAGATGCTGGAGTCTGCTATGGTCTCCTGATGTTTTGTTTTGTTTTACTTTTTTGGCTATTTGTGGGCTTGAACTCTGGTCTTGGGTGCTGTCCCTCAGCTCTTCAACTCAAGGCTGGCACGCTACCATTTGACCCATAGCACCACATCTGGCCCTTTCAGCTTATGTTTTGCTGAAGAATCAGATCCAGGGCCTCTTGCACCTAAGACAAGCACTGTACTGTTGAGGACCTTACCAGTCTGAGCTCCTGACTATTATCGGGTGCTGGAGGCCTGTGTTGTTCAATTCTTAGCCTAGAATACATGGGTCAGGTTCTTGTGGAGTTTGGGCTTCTCTTGTCCTGAACCCCCCGCATCTTTTGCTGTCACAGGCATGATTACCAGGAGTGTAGTTCCCTGTTTTTCTCCCCTCTACTGAGGCGTATGCTCAGCTTCTGATTTCAGTTGGGAGGAGTTGGTTATGTTGCTCAGGCACCAGATCCCCAGGCCTGGTCCCAGACCCCAGCCTGGGCACACCTGTTGGACCTGTTCTGCTGTGTATCCCACCTAGATTACGCAGCTTGGAGTACACAGTTCAAATTTCTTCCACCATTGGTTTCTTGACCCAGTGGCGCTGTACCAGGCTTGGGCTTTTAAGCTTCTTTCCAGGGTATCTCTTATTCTAGCCTGGCCAGCTGAGTCTGATTCATGGGCTGGTGGAGCTCTTGAACAGTTTCTAGTTTTAGTGGGTCCTGTGGTGCAGGTTTTGGGGTAGGGGGTCTGGGGATTCCCACCAGCTCTGATCTCCCTTGAGGAATACACTGTCCCCTGTGGGGTACTCACCCTGGAGCTATTTGTTTCCGTGTGATGTAGGTTGTTGTTGGTTGCCATTGCAGTCAGAGTTCAATTGAGGTAGTTGTGGGCTAGGCTGAGAGGTGGTGGCTCTGCGTGTTTCTTTTCTGTCACTGCCTCCATTGACACTGTTTGGGTCCGCTCCACGGGATTGGCCTCTGACCTTCACCCGAGGGGTGGGGAGGGGACTCTGTTCAGGTTCTGATTGCTGGGGTTTGTCTCTGTTTGTGCTCTCTGGATCAGCACCACTTCCTTTCAGTTCTTCTGCTCTGGTGTTCTGTGGGCATCTCATGTATCTCTGAGGTTCCTGCCATGGGGCTGAGTGGCTTTGGTGGGATGGAGCCTCTCTGCTCCAATGGAGAGTGAGGGGAAGGGGTGGGATCTTTGTGTAAGTTCCCTGCTCGGAGGTTTCTTCATTCGTCAGGATCAGCCGGTCTGACACTGATACCTCAGGGGTCTTTGGTGCCGGTGATCTGCAGACAACTCCCTGTGTATCTGGGCCACCGGTAGCTCCCACCAGGCCAGGCTGGCCATGGCTTGGCACGCTGCTTTGTGGCCAATAGACGTTGGGGGAGGCGTCTTCAAGCTCCTCTGTTGTGAAATTCTTCTTTTCAACTCCTGTTTTTCTCTGGATGTTGATTTTTTTGTTGTTGTCGGTCTCTTGGGGAGATTAAACGTTGGAACTCAAACTCTCTTTTTGGTTGGGGAGAGCTGTGGCGTTCTCCTAGTTCCCCGTTACCATCTTGGACCCCCTCGAGTTTTTGCTTTTTTTATTCAGAAATAATTTTAATTTATCTGTTGAAATGAGTACTAAAGAAACTAAAGATATTTCTGGTGCTTATGTGAAAAATTATACCTTAAAATATTCTGCATTCTGTTTGTATAATGCCCATAATCTATTTTATTCTTTCCTAGATATAAGACTTTGAATTCTACATTGTTTTATAATATATAGGTTCATTAATAAATGTGTCCTTTCAGATTGCATTCCATACCAAAACAGTTTAAGATTCCTTTTTTACTAGGTCCTTATAGTATATTTCTTTGGAATAAAATGACAATGTTGTCTAATTTTAAAAGTTTTATAACGATTATGCTATGTAAAGGCCTTTCTAAGGTGAAGATTTAATACACTGATGCCAAACTAACTTTTATTTATATGGATTACATATATTGTTACACTAGTAATTTTGTAATCAACTTTTTAATAATTGTTTTTCATTTCTTGCATCTGAAGAATGAAAAATCTGGAATAATTCACAGATTTTCATATCATCCTTTGCAATTGCCATGTTAATCTCTGTATTGGTGTAATTTGGGTTCATGTGCTGCTGAAGCATGTAATGTCCTCTAAATTTAGGTAGTTAATGATGCAATATTTATACAGGATTATATCCTTGGGTGCCTGTTTGTAACAAGGAAACCTTATTGTTTCTAACAATGCTACTGATCTTCTTTCCCTAAAATTCTGTGTATAATGGAAAATAATTATATTGTTCAGTTGATTGCTCACGTTTGTAATTTTTTTTGTCAATGACTATTTTAAATCTTTTTCATTTTAGTTTAATCATACTTTGAAGCATTTTTAGCTAGGTCCAAAGGGGATGGCTTTTTCAAATACATATTTATTCAACTGAGTTTGCTCTGTGTAGCTAACGGATTCAAAGTAAGCCTTGCTTAAGAGCTACTTCTAAACTTCTGCAGCTGAAATTTTCCCAAATGCGGTCTCATTGGCACAAATGTCTACCTGATTCTTTACCCTTCTTCCATGTAGGATCAGACCAAACAGAATATCTTACCCTGATGGCGTAAATTGTCTTACTTGAACAAAATAAATCTTAGTTCCAAGGGATCATAGAAAAATGAATATTTCAGACAGAACTTTTCAGACTAGAAGGTTTTTTTTTATCAAAATATAATGGTTTATTATACCTACCATTTCAAAAGTAGCTAAAGCCAAGAAGGTGAAAAAATTGTTCATATGCATGATTACCTAATGTCCTGGCCTGTCTACCTTCCAACCAGGCAGGAACTTAGACTACTGCCTTTCTATCACCAAATATTTTCATAGCTCTAGGAGAAGTCCATATGTTTCTCCTTGTTATTAGGCCTTAAATTGGTAATGTTTCCTCTTGCCTCCAATCTGTAAATCTACAAAAGGTAAAGGTTTAAATCTAACTCTATCAAACACTGAGGTAGAGATAATGGAAAAATACTTTAAAGCAGAGTTGCTTTGGATACCCTAACCAAAACAGAACAATACAAAACATGTGCCATCTTATTATATTATATATAGTTATATATTTTATATTTATATGTGCTGATTTTATATTTCACACAGTGAAACTTACTAGAATCAATTGATAATTTGACAAATAAATTGATATTTATTTATTCCAATAAATAGAATTGGAATGTAAATAATTAGGTTTAGAATATATATTAGAATATAAAAAGTATCAATGCAATGTCTTCGGTATAAACTTGTGATACCTTCTAAGTGTTGATGGTCTTCTGAATTCACATTGTTAAAAATCAATGTTGTTTTCCTCTAATCTATAAGAGATTTTACTCTGATGCTCTGTTTATTGTTTTAACTCACTGGTCCCAAACTGTTTTTCTCCATATTTCTGATGCATTCCTCCTACATATTATACTCCAATTTTGCTAATATGATATCTAAAAGACATTATTCTTCTATAGACCCATGGGTCCTAATATCTTATGGCTGAGTTACCTGCATCATCAGATAGCAGGGGCAATACTTCTCACCTAGGCCTACGCAACATGCCAGCAGACAGTAACTGAAAATCCATCTCAATTTCTCATTTCTTATATTTCAGGGCTCCAATTCCTTGAGAAACAAGAATTAGCAGCAAGCAATTGTGTAATGTAAGGCAACTTAAAATGAAAGATGAAGTCACAAAATCTAGAGAAATTACTGTATTTCAACCTGAATTGACAGATGACCAGCCCATATAAGTGAACAAATCAGAAAGTGTCACAAGATTATTTTTAATACCTCTCCCCTAATGACTAATGTAATATTTCAGTCCAGCATAAGTGGGCCCAAAAAATAGTTCCTGGAAGGATAGATCCGTGATTGATCTACCATGGTCAGGAAAATGACTTAGAAGTTAAAGTTAATTCAGCAAAACATTAATTGAGAAGATCGTTTGTGCTTCAAAACACTGGTACTTTAGTACAACTTGGTTCTGTGGTATAAAAATGTTGTCATTCTCAAACCAACCTACATTTAATCTCCTGAAAGTGTATTCCTTTTCAAATAAACTTTTTGAAATCACACTTACCAAAATAACATTTGATAAGTAGATGACACTTAGTGACACTACAAGTTTTTCAAGTGTAGGGAGCAAGTTACAATAGAGTTGATTCATTTACCCAGCACTAATGTCAGACAGGTTCAACCATTCATTAAAGTCTAAAAGTAATACCACGCACCATTTGTGTTGCTCAGTAGGTGCCTTCCAGAAATTTGTTTAATAGATCAGCCTCCCATATTTCAACCTTAAACATTAGCTAATAAAGTAAATTTCATCACTTAATAACGGACATTTTAAAAAGTCACAAATACTTGCCTTATCATATGCTGCTTTGTTTTCCCTCTGTCTAACACAGTAAGAAATTTGTCTTTAAGTCTTGAATATGGGTACTCATCTGAGATGTGACAAAATCTATCTTCTATTTCTATCATATTCTTCTATAGTAGTATATGTTACTTTTCTTCTTTTTCCAAAACTTATAGGTAGTAGAAAGTTTTATTCCATGTAATATAAAATAATCACACATCATTGTACAAAACCATTTATAAAAACTGGTAGTTAAGAATACATTCAAAGCCATTTTTAAACTTTCTTGTTGACTAAAGATTAATTTTCAAATGGATGAGAATATAATCATGTCTAGGTGTTTCAAGTCTCCAGTCTTGCAAATTGTTATTGCAGATGAATGAATTATGGAAATATAAGCTGACATCAGTTCAAGTATGTGCAGGACTGAAACTCCATGGAATGTATATAAACCTTTCACATATTAACAGACAGTTTAACAGAATGACTATCAGGAAGTTGAAACCAGAGAGCCATAATAGTAAAGACATAGAATGAATGAAAAATGGAACAAGGGGCAAGTACAGCTAGAATACTCAATGTACACATTTGAGAAAGGAAGTGGTAAATCGGAAATAAATCTTGGAGAATGTGGTGGTTGAGAATGATAGAAGGTGTCACTGTGATCCAGGAGCAATGGATAATTAGGTGGACATATTTAATTGTAAGACACTTTCACAACCTTTGGAAATTCAGTTAAAAAAACACAAAAACACATAAAAATCACAACCAAACAGCAATCTGTAGGGAGTATGAATATGACCTCTCAAAAATTTTAAGCAGTTAATGGAGAGAAGTCTTAGTAAAAGCAAATAAAGATGTTCAAAGAGGGCAGTTTGGCGTAGAGGAGGATTCTGAACAGATTTACATAGATTATCTAAGGTTATAAATCACATATATCTGCTGCAAATATTATCTTTCTTCTATGAGTTCTCTTTGTCTGAACTTGATACTCCAGTCCTGAGCCAAAATTGATAGCTTGGAAAAATGGAATGGAAGAAACAAAATGAAGAACCCATTACTCCACTGTAGAGAAAACAATCCTTTATTTTTTCCTCTCATCCCTCTTCACTACATTTTATTCATACTTTTAGGTCAATTCATTTTGAATTACATTTTCCTTCTTTATTCTGGCAAAGTAATTGGTCAAATAATTCACTAAAAGTTATTTGCCATTTTTTTTGATTATGCTGTTTAATTGACTAAGCGAGTCCATTAAACTTTCCTCTTGTATTTGGTTGCCATGAAACAACATCTATGTTAATGAGGACAAATCTAATGTAAAAATTGTCTCCAGAAAACCAGTCCAAGAAACTGTGATTACAAATACTTGGCTAACTTTTTTCTTTTTCCTTTACCTTGAAAGTCTTCTTGTGTCTAAATTGCCCAGAAAAATAGGTGCTCCATCACTTTTTGTTTCAATCAATTCTAACCTCAAGGATATATTTTGCTAACAAGATGCTTAGAGGAAACCAAAAAATACTCCATTTTTATCTTCTCACTTAAGACTCACCTTAGATAGCATATCAGGAACAGTGAAGTTTTTCTTTGCAAAATTATTTCAATATATTATTTTTCTCTTGTTCTTGCATTTGCTCACCAAGATGTATGGAGAAGAATAGAGGTAAATCACCCATACCTTGGAAGACAGGTCTGTCACAAAAGGACAACGCTTCTGTGTCCTACTTCTATGTCCTCCTCTCAACTCTTTCCTGATTTCCAATTAAACACAGCTTCTTGGCTATTGAAGCCTCACCCACTGCTTCATCTTCATAGTTTCTCTTTTAAAACTCTTTTAAGGGTAGAGACCCAGCTATATACAACCAATCTGAAAAGGATCCCAAACCTCAAAATCTAAAGGAGTTTTATGACTCTTCAGGAGGATGAATGGGAGACCTAGGACCCCCCCATGCCAATCGTTTGATCATCACATTCCTGCCTCATTTTGTCCCCTTTCCTATTGGCCAATATTCGTCGCTGTAACTGATCTGGATATGACCAGGTGTCAGGTTAGAGCCCCGTTATTTTTTTGTCTAGGAGACAACTCCTCCGCTACTTGCACTCTCAGCAATCACTGGCAACCCAATGACTCATATCCTTTTGCAGGTTTGGTACGTGTTCCCCCATTTATTGTTCTGGCTACTAATGACTCTCAGTTTTCCCAGGTTCAATTGATTCATCCGCGCACTAAAAGAGCAGTAGGATTGATCCTTGCAATCGGGTCCGCAATCATCGCTACAGTGGCTTCAGCTACCACCGCCGTTGTATTGCTGTCCCAAAGCGTGTCCACCGTGCAACAGATAAACCAGCTCATCCCTCAACTGTAATCCATAGAATTATAACATTTACAAGTTGCCAATCATCTTAAGGGAGGCCTCCTTGTGCTCCAACAACAAATAGACTTGCTCCAAGAACATATTACGTTTCTTTGATTACAACAAGGAGGACTATGTAATGCTATGACTAATTCTGTCTGTCAGCTTACCACTCCCGCACCCAATTTCACTGAACTTAGTAACGACCTCAAAGGCCCTAAGTTCCTTAAGTACTTAAACTTCAACCAAATCCTGCTGCATGATGTTACCCACCTAAACCAGACCACAATTCAGCTTATTCCCGCTGTCTCCTTTTTAGAAGATGTGCTTAAAAAGTTACAATGGTTTTCGCCATCCTCTCTGGTCATCTGGGGAGGCCATGCACATGTAGGGCTTACTCTCCTAGGAATTATTAAATGCTTGCACTCCCGGCAAAAATGCCTCCAATGACGGTTCACCATAATGATGGTCCTTTTAAAAGAAAAGGCAAAATTTGTGGGTAGAGCCGGTCAGATCTGGTTGAGTCAGCTAGAGTAACAGTTGAAGCACACTTCCTGCTCATAGAGACGTGACCCACAGGCACGTCTGCCTAGCTTTCCAGCCATTAGCTGTCCATGCTCCCTACATGCCCCCGGGGGACCAATCAGTGCCTGTCACCAAGCAGTGCCCATCATCAACTCCCTGCTAAGTAATTGGCTGGGAAGGACTCAGGAGGTTGGGAAAGCTGGAGCTATAAAATCCCATCCCTTGTGCAGAAATAAACCAGAACTGCTTAAACCTGTTCTCCCAACGTGTGTTCCTTGAGTGCGTCGTTCACACTTACCTCCTGCCAGAGATCTAGCCCTACAATGTAGCAATGGGGGAGGCCTTATAGTCCTTCACCTTCATTAGACTTGAAGCTAAAAATCTGTGATTAGTTGGAAATCAGGCAAGAGCTAAGAGGAGGACAGAGAAATAGGACATAGGAGCATTGTCCTTTTGTAAAAGACACTGTCATCCATGGTATGGGTGATTCAACTCTATTCTTCTCCATACATCTTTTTGAGCAAATGCAAGATGAAGAGAAAAAAATAATCTATTGAAATAATTTTGCAAAGAATAACTTCACTGTTCCTGATATGGTATCTAAGGAGAGTCTTAAGAGAGAAGATAAAAGTGCAGTATTCTTCGGTTTCCTCTAAGCATCTTGTTAGCAAAATATCTTTGAGGTTATAAGTGATTGATCCAAAAATTGGCAGAGTACTTATTTTTGAGGGCACTAAAGACAAAGAAGACTTTCAAGGTAAAAGAAAAAAGAAAAATGTATAGCTAAATATTTGTGATCACAGCTTCTTGTACTGGTATTTTGGAGACAAAGTTTTACATTAGAGATTGTCCTCATTAACATTGATGCTGGGTTTCCGCGGCAACCAAATGCAAGCGGGAAGTTTAATGGACTCGCTTGGACAAGAAAACAGCATGATAGAAAAAAATGGCTAATAATATTTAGTGAATTATTTTGACCAATTACTTTGCCAGAACAAAGAAGGAAATATTTAATTCAAATCACTTGACTTAAAATTATGAATAAAAGTAGTCAATAGAAATGAGAGAAAACGTAGACGACTGTTTCTTCTCCAATGGAGTAATGGGTTCTTGATCTTGTTTCTTCCATTCTATCTTCACAAGCTATCAAGTGTGGCTCAGGACTGGAATATCCTTTCAGACCAAGAGAACTCGCAGAGGAAAATATTTGCAGCAGATGTAGGTGATTTATAACCTTAAACAGTCTATTTAAATCTGTTAAAATTTCTCCTCTACACCAAATTGCTCACTTCGAACAGCTTTGTATGCTTTTCCCAAGATTGTCCTTCATTAACTATTTAAAATTTTGACAGGTCATAATCGTACTCTATAGAGATTGCTGTTTGGTTGTGCTTTTTGTGTGTTTTTGTTTTTTGTTGTGTTTTTTCACTGAATTTCAAAATGTTGTGAAAGTGTGTTACAAAAATGTCCATCTAATTGTCCAATGTTCCGGGATCAGAGTCACTCCTTCTATCATTCTCAACCAACCCCTTCTACAAGATTTATTTCCGATTTACCACTTTCTTTCTCACATGTGTATATTAAGTATTCTAGCTGTACTTGCCCCTTGTTCCATTCTTCGTTCATTCTATGGCTTTATTATTATTCCTTTACTATTATTACTATTAATTTAATTTCCTGATACTCATTCTGTTAAACTGTCTGTTAGTACTTTGAAAGGTTTATATACATTCCATGGAGTTTCAATTCTGCATATACTTGAACTGATGTCAGCTTATATTTCCATAATTCATTCATCTGAAGTAACAATTTGCAAGACTGGAGACATGAAGCACCTAGACATGATTTCATTGCCCTCCATTTGGAAGATTAATCTGTAGTCAACAAGAAAGTTTAAAAATGGCTTAGAATGTATTCCTAACTACCAGTTTTTATAAATGGCTTTGTACAGTGGTGTGTGATTATTTTATTTTACATGGGATAATATTTTCAACTACCTATAGTTATTGGCAAAAGAAGAAATATAAAATTTACTACGGTAGAGGAATATGATAGAAATAGAAGACAGATTGTATGTTTGTCAAATCTCTGATGAGTACCCATATTCAAGACTTAAAGTCATATTTCTTACTATATTAGACATATAGGGAAAACATAAAACACCATATGATAAGGCAACTATTCATGACTTTTTAAAATGTACTTATGTGATGAAATTTACTTTATTAGCTAATGTTTTGGTTTGAAATATTGGAGGCTGAACTATTTAACAAATTTTTGAAGGCACCTACTGAAAAACACAAATGGTGGAGGGTACTATTCCTACACTTTAATGAATGGTTGAACCTGTTTGGCATTAGTGCTGGGTGAATAAATCAACTCTATTGAAACTTGCTCCCTACACTCGAAAGACTAGTAACCTCACTAAATATCATCACTTGTAATGTGTTATTTTGGCAAATGTGATTTTTAAAAGTTTATTTGAAAAGGAATATACTTTCAGCAGATTAAAGGTAGGTTATCATTTGTTTGAGAATGACAACATTTTTATACTACAGAGCCAAGTTTACTGAAGTACCAGTGTTTTGAAGCACTAAGGATATTCTCAATTAATGTTTTTTGAATTATATTTGACCTCTATGTCAAGTATTCCTAGCATTGGTAGACCAATTATGGATCTATCATTCAGGAACTATTTTTTAGCCTGCTGATACTGGACTGAAATCATTCATTAACCATTAGGAGAAGGGTACTACAAATAATCTTGTGACATTTGTGGTCTTTTCCACTCATGTGGCATGGTCATCTGAAAATTGAAGGTTTGAATTACTGTACTTTCACATTTTGTGATTTCATCTTGCATTTTAAGTTGACTTGCATTTCCCAATTGCTCACTGCTAATTCCTGCATTTCAAGGAATTGGGGCCCTGAAATATAAGAAATGAGAAATTGAGATGGGTCTTCAATTACTTTCTCTTGGCATGTTGCATGGGCATAGGTGGGAACTTTTGCCCTAGTTATCTGATGATGCGGATAACTGGGAGCTGGGATCCTAGGACCCATGGATCCTGTAGAAGAATAATACCTTTTAGACATCATATCAGCAAAATTTGAGTATAATCAGGAAGAATGCTTCAGAAATATGGAGAAAAACAATTTGGGACCAGCGAGTTAAAACAATAAACAGAGAAGCAGAGTAAAATCCCTTATAGATTAGAGGAAAACAACATTGTTTTTTTTTACCATGTGAATTCAGAAGACCAATAACACGTAGAAAGTACCACAAGTTTATACCGAAAACATTGCATTGATCCTTTTTATATTCTAATATATATTCTAATCCTGATTATTTATATTCCAATCTATTTATTGGAATAATATAAGTTAATTTGTCAAATTATCAATTAATTCCAGTAAGATCCACTTTGTGAAATATAAAATCAACACATATAAATATAAAATATGTAATTATCTATAAGAAAATGTTTTGCATTGTTCCGTTGTGGTTAGGGAATCAAAGGCAACTGTTTTAAAGTATTATTCCATTGCCTCTACCTTATTGTTTGGGAGAATTAGAACTAAAGCTTTACCATTCGGGGATGTACAGCTTAGAGGCAAGAGGAAACACTGTGGTTAAAACACTACCAATTTCAGGCCTAATAATGAGGAGAAACATATGGACTTCTCCTGGAGCTATGGAATATATTTGGTGATAGAAAATCAGTGGTGTAACTTCCTGCCTGGTTGGATGGTAGTCAGGCCAGGACATTAGGTAATCATGCATATGAACAATTTTTTCACCTTCTTGGCTTTAGCTACTTTTGGAATGGTAGGGTGTAATAAGCAGTTATATTTTGAAAAAAAAATACCTTCTAGTCCGAACAGTTCTGTCTGAACTGTTCGTCTCTATATAATCCCTTGTAACTAAGATTAGTTTTGCTCCAGTAAGACAATCTATGCTGTCAGAGTAAGACATTCTGGTTGGGCTGTTCCTATACGAAGCAAGGGTAAAAGGTCAAGGAGACATTTGTGCCAGCAAGACCTCATTTGGGAAATTTTAAGCTGCAGAAATTTAGAAGTAGATCTTAAGCAAGGCTTACTTTGAATCCATTAGCTCCACAAAGCTAAATCAGTTAATAAATAAGTACTTGAAAATACATCACCTTTGCACCTATCTATAACGGCTTCAAAGTATGATCAAATTTCAAATGAAAAAGACTTAAAATAGTCATTTACAAAAACTTGCAAATGTGAGCAATCGAACAAACAACATAAGTTTTTTCCACCATACACAGAATTTTACAGAAATAAGATGAATAACTATTTTGGGAACAATAAGGTTTCCTTGTTACAAATAGGCAACCAAGGATATATACCTGTCTTAAGATTGCATCATTGATTACTTAAGTTTATAGGATACTACATGCTTCAGCAGCAGGTCTAGCCGAATTACAATACAGAGATTTACATGCCTCTTGCACAAGGATGATATGAAAATTTGTGAAGTATTCCATAGTTTTCATTCTTCAGATGCAAGAAATGAAAAACTGTTATTCAAAAGTTGATTACAAATATACAAGTGTAATAATATATGTAATTCATAGAAATAAAAGTTAGTTTGACATCAGTGTATTCAATCTTCACCATTTTAGAAAGGCCTTTACATAGCATAACCTTTATAAAACTTTTGAAATAAATAACATTGTCATTTTATCCGAAAGAAATAAAATTCTATAAGGACCTAGGAATTAAAAGAATCTTAAAATGTTTCTATATGGAATGCAATCTGAAAGGACACATTTATTAATGAACGTATGTATTATAAAACAATGTCAAATTCAAAGTATTATATCTAGGAGTGAATGAAACAGATTATGGACATTATACAAACAGAATACTAAACATTTTAAAATACACTTTTTCAGACAAGCACCAGAAATATCTTTAGTTTCTGTACTACTCATTTCAACAGATAAATTAAAATTTTTTTCTGATTTAAAAAATCACAAACTCTATAGAAATCATTATAGATGTATACAAACAACTAAAATATATTTTGACATCAAAGTCAGGCAATTCACTTGGAAGAATACCATGGAATACATGAATTTTTAAAGTAAGGTATTGCTGTTTCTTTGTATTGTGAAAATATTTTCTATGGTCACATAGGATGGACTGGCAATTTTGAAATTAAAGAAACTTAACTGATCCATTAGGACTTAGGAGAACAATTTGTACAGCTTTCCACAACTTCAAAGAGGTAGTGATACATACTTATCCTTTTGGCAATATCAAATTCAGTTTCTTCCAAGTTGTGCTTCAGAACTGACTTGATATAATGGTTCAATAGAAGGAGATCCAGCGTATCATTGCTATATCTATTCCCAGCAGCAAGATGCATGGGGGTCAAGAGGCCTTTAACTTGGCCATTGGTATCTGCATCATGATGAAATAAAGAAGCCACTCTGTTATTATTCCATGTATAACTACTGTGCAGGGATGCCCAGCCATTCACAGTTATTGCATGAATATCTGCCTTGAGCCACCAACTCATGGACAATATCTAAGTGTCCACTGTAGGCTTCTCGATGAAGAGGGGTATACTCATCGTCATCCCTAGTAATCACATGAGTGACCTTTTTGGAAAGTAGTCTCTGCACTGTAGTAAGGCGATTATTTTCAGCAGAACAAAGAAGAATTTTCCTTGGATACTATTTCATTTTTTTTTTTTGCAATTGATACCATTTCTCACTTTTTCATCTTGTTCCTCAACTTCATCAGAATTGCCTAACCAGAGACTTTGAGTGCCAGTGAGAATTTCCCCAATAGTTCACATTGGATGAAATGGTCAGAAAAATCTGGTGAATTTGCTGCATCTGTTTTTTTCACTATTATTTATTTTCTCTTTTTTCATTTTTACTATTCTAAATTATTCTAACTGGAGAGTAGGGAATTGGTAGAAAGCAGAGGAAAGATTTTCCTCCGTATTTAAAGGTACAGACTGAAAATGAGGACCAGTGTTGTCTTCTTTTGCAGCTTATTTTAAGAATGAGAAAACAGGAAATAATATCTTCTATGTAAATGAATTGGGATATGGCAGAGCAGAAAGTGAAATGATGCAACCAAAAATATAAAAGCAAAATAAATTATGATAATTATGGAGCAATCATATTACTTATAAGAACCATGAAAGGGAGAGAGGAAGAGAGAGAGAGATGTGCAATGATTTAGCTAGCCACAAAATCCATCCCTCTCATCAAATTATAGAGCAAATAAATTTATTTTTTAAAAGAGATGGAAATAGAATTTAAGATCAGATGTCTCCATTGTTTTTAATTATATTCTTATTATCTTAAATACTTGTACAAGGGAATTTTCATTCAACATATTAGTTTTTTTAAAGTAAAATGGATCTTTATATAACTTTTCCACACCCTTCCAAACCTCACCCCACTTTAATTTTTTCTAGTTTCATACTATCTGTATTGAATATTATACCTTCAGGCTCCTCCTCCATAACTCTCTTTATTCCTTCCTTTTGACTTCCACTCACATATTCCAAGTGATAGTTTCCTGGTATTCATTTTGTTGGAGTAAAGTTCAATTTTATAAGAAATTACACCTTTGAAATACTCCTCTGCAAATAGCATGCTTTGGTTAATATTTTTGTGTAAACTTGTATAAATTTCTAGCTTCCAAATATGGCTCTGACTTAGTTCCATTAATATATTTTTAGATCTATCCATTTCGTTGCAAATAATGTAAAAGTCTTCAAAATGGATGGGTTCAATCCAATTGTGTATATGTGCCACTCTTTCTCTAATCATCACTCTGCCAAAGGGCATCTGGGCTGTTTCCGTAACTTGGCTACAGTGAATAGTGCAGCAGTGAACATGATTGTGAAAGTGATTTTACTGTTACGTTTTGGAATAATTCATCACTTCCTTTGTGGGAGCAATACTCTATCCAGTTTTCCATAATAAGAACATCCTTCCCTTCATCTTCATCACAATGTATTGCAAGTCCTCAAAAACACACTTACCCCTACACTTACCCCTACAGGTCTCAATAAGCTAAAACACCACTGTGCCCATATTCTTTCAAAACATTTTTTTCATAATTGTACATATAATTTAGTGAGAACCTTCTATGTACTTTCCTAATGTGGGAATGAGGGACATGACAGAGTAAACGTAAGAAATATGCAACTTAATTAGCTATTATCATATTTAAAATCCTGTTCAGCTCTAATTCATAGCCTCACATAATATTATTTTAATCTTTATTTGATTACTTCATCTAACCCGTAAATTATATCAGGTGAGTTAAAAGCAAATGCAAAACGTGTGGTTTGATTTTGACACTCATGTGTGAGGATGCACAACATGGGCAAATAAATGGATTGGAATTAATAACTCTTATCCATTTTGTTAACGTAGAGATGATTTTCCCAACCTGATTCTTGAATTCTTATTCCATTCAACAACAAGAAACATGTGATAATTTCCTTTGTTTTGCTCCTGATTAACTTTTTTTCCATTTTATTTTATAATGGATGATTTCATAAATGTACTGTAGATACGAAAATATACTAAATATTTCTATCCGTATGCATTGATATATACATACACACATATATTATGCAGGTTATATGATAATGTATAATTTCAGTTACTGTACAATTTACTAAATTATTAAAACTATCGACAGCTCATGCCTGGCATCCTGGTTACTCGGGAGGCTGAGATCTGACAAACATAGTTTGAAGCCATCCTGGGCAAGAATGTCCAGGAGCTTCTTATCACCAAACAATCAACAGAAAATCAGAATTGGAACTGTGGTTCAAATAGTAGAGTGGTAGCCTTGAGAGAAAAATCTCAGGGATATCATCCAGGTTCTTAGTTTAAGAAGTACAATCTACCCTAATAAAATCTATTTAATTTACACCTGTGTAATTAAAGTATTTCCATCACCCAAATGCACAACCGTGCTCATTTGCAAGGTAACTCTGTTTTGTCTGAAGTACCATAAAATATTTTCACTTAAGGTGAAAGCATTGGAACGTGGGTTCATTCTATCTCTCTCATGCATTTTTCCACTCAAATATTCAAATCTTACAATTATTCCAATTATTTAAAATAATAGCTTTTTACTTTAATACCCAAATATTAGAGTTTGAATTGAGTGTCTTGTGCCCCCTAAATGGGTGCTCTTACCACTTTGTCATGTCCCCAGGGCTAAATTATCCTGATTATTTTTCAGATCCTTGTGTATGACCTTGGGCTCAGTCCATGTTATGTTATTCTTCCTGGAATTTAGAATAACAGGTGCATGGCATTGTGTTCTGATTTTTTTGTCCAGTCTGGGCTTTAACCTCTATCCTCTGAAGAGTAGACTCCCATGTAGTCAGGATTTTCATAAGTTTGTGATAGCTGATGTTTTTTTAAGTCTTTGAATTTCCTGCAAGTTCTTGACTACTGAATTAATTTGTTTTCTTGGGTTGTGTTGTTTCATTTGAATGTATGTGTTGAGTTGTTCCTCACTTGTCCTTTTGTTTCTTTCAATCAAGTTCTTACCTAAAATGCTGAGGAACCAATTCTTCTTTTTCATGATAGTCAAGGTGAACATGATTTATTACAAAGCAATTTCATTAATATTTAAACATCTTCATATCTATGGATGGTACATAAATGATAAGTGCTGTGACGGTTTTTTTTATTTTCACAGCAGTCTTTGCCATGCACAGACAGATCATCATAAAATCTATGAAGATAATAAAACTACAGATGCAAGCAAAGAGAAGAAAAACCTATTATTAATTGTTTGACAGAGGCTTGCGTTCTAGTGAAAGAAATACGTTGCTTGATTCAAGATTTCACAAAATTGTATTGCTAGGGGGAAGCTAAACAATCATCTAATTCTACAGAATTGAGGGAGAAGAATCAAACTCCTGAATCGTTTACATGTGGGTCAAATAAAAGCATGCTTCCTAAAAGAGAGTTGACTTTAGAGAAACATGATGAGTTCTATGTAAATAGGTGCTTAGCTGATTTTGTTAATTTGTAAACTAATACAGGGAAATAGGGTACAGCAAGGTAAAAAAAGAACTTCGCATTGAAATACTCGTCTCTGTGTGTGTGTGTGTGTGTGTGTGTGTGTGTGTGTGTACATGCACGTGTATACACGCATGCATATGTGCAAGTGCTCATTTATTTATTCATCATCCCTAAGCTTCTGTGTCCAAGGATAGTGGCTTACCACTTGAGCCATTGTTCCACTTCTGGTTTTTTGGAGATAATCGCATGTATTTTCATGATTGGACTGGCTTTGAATAGTGGTCTTCATATCTCAGCCTCCAGAGTAGCTAGCTAATCTTACTCAGCCCCCAAGTAGCTAGTTAAAATTCGGCCTGTCCTCTATACTTCACTGCTTTTTTATTCTTGTCCTGAGGTGTTCACATGCCTAAGTCATATATATGTCTGAACTCTTAACTACTGAGGAGGCTTGAGAACAGAACCCAGGCCAAAAGTTTAGTGGACTTCCTTCTCAATCTATAGTTGGGTGCATTGGATCATTTCCACCATCCTTCATTATCTACAGGTTAAGATTGGAAGGGCTGCCGAATCCAGGCCAGCCAAGTTAGGAAGCAAGACAATTTGGTGTGCAACTCTTATGCCCTTGATAATGGGAAGGCTAAAATGTCAGATCAGATGCATGTTCTTTTGAAAGGGAACCCCTATCCTAAAATTAACCACTGATATGACACCACTCTACAAAAACAATCAACAAGTTGAACACAATTTCCCACAACCAAAATAAGCATATACTTTAACATGCAAAAACTTAGTACAATCTGCTCTTTGCTCTAATATCAGCTGCATCTAATTATCATATCATGTGACAGAATAGTTTCTTCATTAAACTGATTATATATTTTAAGAAACCTAGAAAATTCTTTCTCACATATTAAATCAAACGAATGGCAAATTGCCTCATTTCTTACCTATTTGACTACCACTATAAATTCATCTTACGATTATTATTAATAGTAATATATTCAGATTTATTAATTTACTTTGTAACAGTTTTTAAACTTTTGGCTTCTCTGCGGAATTTGAAGTATTTAGATAGTATCATCAAATTGTATTACTTGGGTACTTAGGGCAGTTTTTAAAAAGTTTTAAACCAATGGTTTCTAGTAATTCTGTTTTTTTTTTTTTTGGGGGGGGGAGGGTGTCGGATCGTGGGACCTGAATTCTGGGCCTGGGTACTGTTCCTCAAGGCTAGTTCAAGGCAAGCACTCGACCACTTGATCCACAGCGCCACTTCCAGTTTTTTTTTCTGTTTATGTGATGCTGAGGAATTGAACCCAGGGCCTCAAACATGCAAAGCAAGAGTTCTACCACTGAGCCAGCTTCCTAGCTCTCTATGAATTCTTAATTGGTATATTATTTAGTTTATTTTTAATTTCAATTTAATTTTATTGTAAAGGTAATTTACAGAGGGGATACAGCTACCTAAATAAAGTAATGAGTACATTTATTATGGAAGGAACATATTTATCGCTTCCATTGATTTTTTTGCACACTCAAAAAACAAACTACTGATGCTTTTCCTGTCGATATTGACCAATGGGTACTTTTCTTTCTTCATGCATTTTTTATTATAAAATTGATATACAGAGGGCTTACAGTTATTTAAGTCAACTAAAGAGTACACTTCATTATATTATCTAAATTTTGAACTTAATTATTTTCTTTTGTTTCTTTAGGGTAATTTTTTTTCAGAGTTGTAAGATTAGTTAATTTAGTTTTGCATAATTTTAACACATGTATATTATTCAGAGATATATTTTTTGCTTTCAAAATAGTTAACATGTGAATATTTAAAAATTATTTTCTTAAATTTTATATGGTTGATGAATTTAAATAAATTTAATTTCTTAAAGTTCTAAACATATTTGTTCAGGTAATGAATACTGTATTTTCAAGAAGCACATACTTAATAAAAAAAGGCTGCATTACATGGTCACTTTTTGGAAATATTTATACTTGAATTAAAAAAAAACTGAGCTGGGCATAGTGATTTGTAGTTTCCATTTTCTAACTATGGTGGGAAGTGTAAATAGGGTTTGCAACTCGAGAGAGACTGGGAAAATATGAGACCTTATCATAAAATTTCCAGAGTGAAATGATTAGAGATATAGCCATGCCTAGCAAGATATAGAGCACCTGGTTATCATATACTAAATCTTGAGTTAAAACACCAGTAACATCAATCTTTTATCAAAATAAAGTATACATGTTTCAAAATGTTTATTATTTAAAACTTGTTTGCAAATTTCTCATGTCTTTTATTTCTTATTTTTCAATTTACTTAATCTATAAGAATCCAAGTATCTTGTGACTGTATTATTTCTACTAAACTTTTAAATAGTATGAGCAATATTATGATTTCATATATTAAAATACTTTTACTGTTTGTGATAATTTCCTCTGTTTAATATGATAATAACAGTATTCCAAATATGTGTATGTGCTATGTGTGTGTGTGTTTATGTGGGTTTTGTGTGTGTGTGCTTTGTGTGTACTTTGTAATGTTTGGGAGATCACAAAATTGCTTCACATATGTTAGGCCAAAGTTTTATCACTGAACTATACTGTCTAGTTATAATACAATTTGTGTTTTAAGTTATGACTTTTTAAAATTTTCATTCCTAGTATGCTTTTCAAAATTATATATGATAAAATGTGATCCATCTTCTATCCACATTAGCAACTGTTAGTTTTATTCTTTCTCTTATTTCTTTGGAAATGAATTATATTCCTATTACAACTTTTTTACATTGTAACAGCTCTATACAATGCTTTGTTTTCTATTTTATTTTTTCCATGTTATCTGACTTTTAGTCCAAACTATCAGGTGGATTAAAAAGAAACTTGATTCAGAACACTTTATTTTTCTCCTTCTCTTCTCTGAAGTCTTTCTGTTTTTTGAAACAATACCAATGACATACAACTCCTATGTGATCCACCATTCTTCCCCATCTCTCTCTCTTCTGCAGTACAGCTCAAGTCGTTATCATTCAGCTTTATTATGCTATAATGTTATCTAAAGCTTAACTCATTCTTAAATTAATTTTAGTTGCTTTGAGCAATCTCTAAAGACATTTATCTATATATAATATCAGGGGTTTGTGTTTCCACAATGTGCGAAATATGAGTGACTATCAAACATCCAGATATCTCTGGAGAATATTGGTCCACCTGCTCAATAATACCGTATGTAAATTCAAGGAATTCATAACAATCTTGTAAAATGGTGTAGCTTGAACCTTCATACAAGCTTTGAATCGTATTACCATGTTTAGTGAAGATAACCTAGTTCTATTATAAGAACAGACGCATAGAAGAAGGTAACAGATTTTTCAAAAATAAATTCTTACTTTTATGTTCCACAGATCATGAAAAGGATGCTATGAGAGTTTATGAAATAAAAACAGAATCTTAAATGGTTGTATTGGCACTATTGCCTCTCTAGTTTTAAAGAATGATCTTAGAATATTACCTCAATCCTTTGTTTGTGTGTATGTATGTCGGTCATGGGGTTTGAACTCTGGGCTTGGTAGTTGTCCATGTGCTATTCAGCTCACGGTGAGTACTCTACCGCTTGAGCAACAGCAAAACTGCCAGTTTTCTAGTGGTTTATTGGAGATAAGAGTCTCATGGACTTTCCTGCCCAGGATAGCTTTAAACCACCATCCTCAGATCTCAGCCTCCTCAGTAGCTAGGATTACAGGCGTGAGCCACCGGCACCTGGCCTACCTGAAAACTTATAAAGAATGATTATCAAACTAAATGTGAGATGTAAAAACCTGTAAAACATAAATGTAAATATTCATGACATCGGATTAGTAAAGGTTTCTAAAAATTTGACATGGAAAACATTATTAGCTAAAGAGAAGCAAGAACTGGATTATATCAAGTGATAACCTTTCATAATTCAAAGGACACTATAACAGAAACGAAACCATATCCAACAGATAGAGGGCATATATTTGTTAATGCTACAATGTTAATGCTACAATGATTCTGAAACTTAAGTGTTTTTTGGGAGGGGTCCGGTTGTGGGCCCTGAACTCTGGGCCTGTGCCCTGTCCTTCAGCTCTTCAGCTCAAGGCTAGCGCTCTACCACTTGAGCGACAGAGCAACTTCCGGCTTTTTTTTTTGCTTATGTGATGCAAAGGAATCGAACCCAGGGCCTCAGGCATGCAAGGCATCGCTCTACCACTGAGCCACCTTCCCAGCCCCTGAAACTTAAGTATTTTTATATCTTCTAATTCTATATAAATTTTTTCCTGAATAGTATATTTCGTTAAATAACATATGCAAATTAATAGTCAATAGGAGGAGCATATGAAATAAGCTCCTTTTTAGTGTCTAAGAAATAATAAAAACTCACTAATAAGTCCATAATATAAAAAGAGGACACAAAATATAGTAATGCATTTGTGGAGAAATTGATATACTTCTGATAGTGATCGATTTGTATAATACTACAATCATTTTTGCAAATAAGATTTCAAGTCTTCAAAAGGTGAAAGAGAATTTTATAGGATCCAGCCATTACACTTCTATGAATGTATTAAACAGAAGTAAAAAAACTTTTTTGGATAAAGAATGTAGTTAATTGACAGTGAACTTGAATAGTATGTGTGAGACCCTGGAAATGATCCGCTAAAAACAAATTTTGAAAAGACACACTATAGAGGATGTATGCTGGGCAAATTCCTGTAACTGAATTTTATATCTATTTTTTAATGTCTGTTCTAAAATTTACAGCATTTCTATTTGAAGGAATGCAAGTTTGTGAAAATCGGGCTTTGAAAACCTATGAAGGCACAATTCACTTCCAAAGCACTAAAATGTATACAATTAAAGGAGATAATATATTGTAAGTGAATTGCATGTTAGGAAAAGAAACTATTGTTAAAACTTCTTCACACAAAATGCAGAATAGCTAAAAAGATGTTTTGGTGTTGGCTAAAAACTCTTTGTAAACTACTGCATTTAAAACAAAGATGTGATTTCTGTTTATTTTGAGGGTATTTTGGCCTTTGGATTTATACAGAGATAACTCAATCCAAAAGTATATGTGATAACTGGAATACCTAGGAATTATGCATCAATTCTAAGTAATTTTTTATTATTTTTTATTGTGAAAATACTGTACAGATGGGTTACAATTACCTGGGCAAGAAAATGAGTACATTTCTTATCAAGCATTGTAGCCTCCCCCTTTGTTTCCCCTTCCTCTCCCTTCCCATCCTCCCCCTGTCCCCCACCCAATCCTCCCTGTTCCCCCCAAAGTTGTAAAGTTCATTTTTCGACATAACGACTTTTACATCTCATTGTTGAAATGAGTCCACCTGTATCCCTATTGTTTTCCCATGGTTTCCCTTATTTGCAATATCTAGTATATGTCTGAGTCAAGCAGAAAAGGCCAGATAAGGTGATGTTAGGGAAATGAACCCTAAGGTAGGTATTCACATGTTTTCTTTTCTTTCGTGCGATTGTTTCTAACACATTTATGATTATTTCTTTGTTGCTTTGTATGTCCCTCCCCCACAGTATAACTCCTGCTTTCACTGTATTTGATGTCGGTATAATTGTGGAGGGGAAGGGGTAAAACTTCTAAGTAATTGAGAAACTTTTCTGGAAGATACTTTTAGCAAATGACAAAAGACACAAATCTATGCATCTGCATTTTATGAAAGTCATATGTTACATGCTCAATCCAATTGCTTATCTCTAGTTTTCTAGGAAAAACGTATTCTCAAGATACGAAACAAAAGCAGTGAAAATAACAAAATACACAGTCATCTTGATTTATTTGTGAAAGTAACAAATGAAATAAAATAATTCCACTGAAGGGAATCCAATATTAGTGTATGTGAAGATCTTCCTAAATGCAAATATCCATTACATTTTTGGAATTTTAATTTCTACTAACATAGGAAAACTAGAACAAGAAAACAAATATAGACTTAGAGTGAACCAGCCTTGAAATCATTTTCTTAATTGTTTTGAAATTACAAAAGAATTGATACTCCTTTGCTTTGGAAATCATTTAAAAATATTTATCACTTATGATAATTCAAATACCAAGCAAGAGTAATTTTATATAATCATTATAAATATCATTTTATTACTATTGTAAATTAGAATAAAAAAATCAGTCCCAATATATGATGTACCTATCATTATTCTTAACTTCTAATCATTACCTAAATATCTTAAACAATCTAAATAATCATGTCTTTAACATGGACGTAAATGTTCTATACTTTTTTACTTAACATTTTCCAGGGGTATGTATTAATGTTTCTAAGAAATGTTCACAGCAGTTAAAAGATACTTTTGTGAAATCAATGTGCTACATTTTTTGTTGTGGGTGTTGTTTTTAGTGGTTAATTGGAGGTAAGAATCTAACAAGTACTTTTCTGTCTGGGCTAGTTTCGGAAACAATTCTAAGATCTCAGCACCCAGACTACCTCTTATTATAAGGGTGAGTTACCGGCACTTGATTTCATGAAGTTTTTTTAAATTTTAATTATATTTTAAGATACTTGTTTCACTATAATGTATATCATTCTAACATAAATTTAGATATATGTATATATTTCTGAGGACAAATATTCTCTAAAAATATACTATTCTAGAGGAGAGTTCCGGGAAGATGGCGGAGGAGAAGCTGGAATCTGAACAAGCTCTAGCATAGAAAGTAGTTTTAGAGTTCCAGTGAACAGTCCTAAGCCAGAGAATCACACCAAGTGTGCCATCACAGGACAGAGAGTTAGACAAGAGAGGGGAAGCCAAGGAAACGCATCAGCTGCCGCTCCGGCGGCGGGGTCGCGGCGGCGACCACCGCCACGGAGTCATACCTGAGACACAGAGAGTCGGGGACGAAGGAGCCAGACGCAGCGGACGAGGGGATTCTACTCAACACCAACAAGAACCGACAAGGAGAGAACATCTTCATCCTGCTGTTTGCAGACCAGAGACGACCCAGGATCCAAGACTCGGCGTGAGTACAAGCCCGACGTCCTCACTCCTCAGGGAGCAGAGGAGGGAAAGCCACCCCTCCCCCCCAGCACCGGTGATCTCCATCTTGTATACCGACAAAGCTCAGTGGAGCTGCTAGCTCCAGCTCAGGCCTTGGAATAAAATGAGTCATTTAGCAGGTCACAAGAACTTAACGGCGAAGTGACCTGCCAGACTCAGCTCCATCCAGGGAAAAGTCACCCAGCTCAGGCGCCAGCCATCGGAGTGCCTTGCCTCACTGGGTAACCAGAGCCAGAGGCTGCCCCTACCTCTAGCAGCCACCACAATCAATTGAAAAACAGAAACCCTGAGAATGGCTCCAGGCTGGGCGCTGTGAGCTTTATCACAAAATAGCCCCAGGGAAAAGCTACTGTTTGTTGAAAGGCCTCAACTCTACCCAGAACCTAGCCTCATCACCACATCCCCCTCTTTTGTGACTCTCAAAGCAGACCACCCTCCCAGAAAACTAACCTGGGAGGGGGATCTCAAAATCTTGGGTAAAGCAGAGCATTTTTCTGCCTCTTCCAACCAACTGACTTAAGAAACCAATCAAGCCACAGGACCTCAAGCTGACCAGAGACTCCAACAAGAGACTGGTTGCAGACAAAAGGGAGATACAGGATTCTTCCCACTCCTCCCCCCCCCAAAAAAAAAATCAAAAGACTTTTTTTTCTTTTTTTTTCTTTTTTTTTTTCTTCTTCTTCTTTTCTTTTTTTGCTTGTTTTTTGTTTTTTGTTAAAATATTTATATATATATATATTTTTTTTTTCCCTTCTAAAACTTTTATTAATCTTTAATTTTTGCCTCTTCTGAAAAAATAATTGTAACTTTTTTTTTCTCATCTTATAATTTTTAATTTAGGAATAGGTGAATGAGAGTTTTCCTTTCTTTTCTTGTCTTCTTTCTCTTTTTCTTTCTTTCTTAATTATCTTTTTGTTTTTTATCTAGCTCTACTGAACTTCTGATCTTTTCTTCTCCCTTTCCCATCCTTAAAGCTTTTCACATCTCCTCTATGTCCCTCCCCTTCTCTGAACATATTCACATTCCTCTCTAAATAGACGGTCTTTTAACCTTTATAATAACATTAATTTTTACGTTTCTATTCTTTTTATGGTCTCTCTTTATTCCCCTTTCCGTCTCTTCTTTTTCTCTCTCTCTCTACTTGCATCCTACCCAACCCATTTCCTGCAATGTGATTAGGACATAGTAAACTCTCCCTGTGCCTCCCCACACCAATCTATTCCTATTTTTTACCCACATCTCTCCCTAATCCTAATAATTTCTGGTTTTCCAAATTCTTTTCTGCGGTTCGAAGTCCTTTAACATATAGTCGTTTGATGTTGAATAGATGTATCTGTTGAACTAGATTGTATCTGTAGACTATTGACTGTACAAATGCAAACTTTGGTTGATTGTTGCCTTAAGATAGTGTTCTAGCACAAAACTGGTGCAATCTTTATCTCAAATGGGCCGAGTAAGCCGGAAAAACACAAGAAAAATGGCAAATTCGGGTATCTCAATTCCCAACCTTGGTAATCAGGGATTAGAACAGATAAAGAATAATCCAGAGGAGAGTTCCCAAATAGCTCTACAAACACTAATAGCAAACATGATAAATGAGAAGTTTGACAATGTACAAAGGACTCTGTATGAGCGTGATAGGGAGAGAGAGGTGGCATCCCAGAAGTTTATACAGGAATATCATAAGCGTGAGGAAGCTTCTCAAATACTGATACAGGATTTGCGTGAACAACTTGAGAATACTCAAAGAGAAAGGGAGGAATGAGGTGAGCAGGCAGAGAACACTCAAAGAGAACTGCAGGAATCCCACAGAAGGGAGGAAACTAATCAAAGAGTAATTCACGAATTAAGAGACCAGGTAGAGAATACACAAAGATCACTAAAGGCATTCATGGAATCCATTAAGAAAGAGCTGAAGGAAGTCAGGGAGACCACAAAGGGAATGCTGAATGGAACCCAACAGAAGGAATGGGAGTCCAAAGAAACCATAACCAATCAACTAAGTGATTTGAGAACAAACACTGAACACCAAATTAAGGAAGTAAAGAAATTCATACAAGACCTAAAACAGAGCTTCAACAAAGAACTTGAAGCCATCAAAGCTGACCAATTAGAAGGAAAAGAGATAAAAAACAAAGTAGAGAGACTTGACAGCAGGTTAGACCATGCAGAAGATCGAATCTCAGGGATTGAAGACAGCCTAGATATTATAGAGAAAGAACATACAACCATCCAAGACAAGTCCAAGAAATATGATAGGTCTATCCAACACCTGGAAGACACCATCAGAAGGCCCAATCTAAGGATAATAGGTGTAGAGGAGCACCTAGAAACAGAAGTTAATGGTCTAGGAAATTTGATTAACAGGATCCTAGCAGAGAACTTCCCAAACATACAAAAAGATAGGCCTATTCAGATACAAGAAGCTTTTAGAACCCCAAATAGACCAGACCAGAATAGGACATCCCACCGTCACATTATAATGAACACAGGATCAACCCAGACCAAGGAAAAGATCCTTAAAGCTGTCAAGGAGAAAAGGTTAATCACCTATAAAGGGAAACCAATTAGAATTACCTCAGATTTCTCAGCAGAGACAATCAAAGCAAGAAGAGCCTGGAATGACGTATGCCATGCCCTAAAAACAAACAACTATCAACCAAGAATACTGTACCCAGCTAAACTCTCCTTCATAACTGAAGGCCAAATAAAAAACTTCCATAGCAAAGAAAAATTGAAACAATACATCTCCACCAAACCAGCCCTACAAAAGATTCTTAAAGATGTCCTACACATAGAAAACCAAGAAGAACCCAACAAAGGCCAAGAAACTGCACCCAAACTGAGAATCCAAGAACCTTAGGAAGAACCCAGTTTTCACAACCCCCAAGAAGGTGGATAACATGGCAGGAACTCCCAAATACCGCTCAGTCCTATCTCTTAACGTTAGGATTGAACTCTCCAATTAAGCGACACAGACTGTCTAGTTGGATTAAAAAACAAGACCCTTCTATCTGCTGCCTGCAGGAGTCACATCTTGCCCGTAAAAACAAATATATTTTCAAGGTTAAAGGCTGGAACAAAATCTACCAAGCAAACGGCCCTCATAAACAGGCGGGAGTTGCAATCCTAATATCAGATAAAATAGACTTCAAATTAAAATTCGTGAGAAGAGATAAAGAAGGTCGCTACATACTAATTAAAGGATCTCCCCTTCAGGAGGATATTACAATTCTAAATATCTATTCGCCAAACAATGGAGCACCCAAATTTATCAAAGAAACACTACTTTCCCTCAAATCCCATATAGATCCAAAGACATTAATTGTTGGGGATTTTAACACACCACTCTCCCCAATAGATAGATCAACTCGGCAAAAACTCAACAGAGAAACCGCAGATCTAAACAGCTGCATATATCAACTAGACTTAACAGACATTTACCGAACATTTCACCCAGCAGCATCAGAATACACGTTCTTCTCAGCAGCACATGGAACGTTTTCTAAAATAGACCACATTTTAGGCCACAAAGCAAACTTGTCTAAATTCAGAAACATTGAATTTATACCTTGCATTCTCTCTGACCACAAGGGAATAAAATTAGAACTCAAAACCAAAAGCCACCAAAGAAACTCCAGTATCACATGTAGGCTGAACAACACACTGCTGAATCATGAGTGGGTCATGGAAGAGATTAGAAAGCAAATTCAAATGTTCATTCTATTCAACAAAAATGAACACACAAATTACCAGCTCCTCTGGGACACAGCAAAGTCAGTACTCAGAGCCAATTTTATAGCTCTGAGCTCCTACATCAACAAATTGGAGAGATCGGAAACTAACAATTTAATGACACATCTAAACCTCCTTGAAAAAGAGCAGCAAGATAAACCCCAATCCAGTAGACGGAAAGAAATAATCAAAATTAAATCAGAATTAAATGAATTAGAATCCAAAAAAACTATAGAAAGAATCAACAAAACAAAGAGTTGGTTCTTCGAAAAACTTAACAAAATTGACAGACCCTTAGCAAACCTTATCAGAAAAAGGAGAGAACACACCCAAATTAATAAACTCAGAGATGAGAATGGAAACATCACCACGGAAACAACCAAGATTCAGAACATTATAAGGGAATACTTCTGAAAACTTTATGCTAATAAGTTTGAGAACTTGACAGAAATGGACCTTTTCCTAGCAAATATTGACATGCCAAAACTAAACCAAGATGAGTTAAACCAGCTTAACAGGCCCATATCAAGCATTGAAATAGAAACACCAATAAGAGACCTCCCAGCTAAGAAAAGTCCAGGACCAGATGGTTTTACAGCGGAATTTTACAAAGCCTTCAAAGCAGAGCTCACACCAATACTCCGCCAACTCTTCAATGAAATTGAAAGAGAAAGCTCACTACCGAACACATTCTATGAAGCCATCATAACCGTCATCCCAAAACCAGGCAGGGACTCATTAAAGAAAGAGAACTATAGACCCATTTCTTTGATGAACATTGATGCAAAACTTCTCAACAAAATTTTGGCCAATCGACTTCAACAATTCATCCAAAAAATCATACACCATGATCAAACAGGATTCATTTCAGGGATGCAAAGCTGGTTCAATATACGCAAATCAATTAATATTATTCATCACATCAACAGGAGCAAGAATAAGAACCACATGGTTATCTCAATAGATGCAGAAAAAGCATTTGACAAGATCCAACACCCCTTCATGATGAAGGTTCTGGAAAAATTAGGAATCCATGGAACATTCCTCAATACAAAAAAGGCTGTATATGACAAACCTACAGCCAGCATTATACTCAATGGTGAAAAACTAAAGCCATTTCCTCTTAACTCAGGAACAAGACAAGGATGCCCACTCTCTCCACTTCTCTTCAATCTAGTATTAGAATGCCTAGCTACAGCAATAAGACAAGATGCAGACATAAAGGGTATCCTAATAGGGAAAGAAGAAATAAAACTCTCCCTCTTTGCAGATTTCATGATCTTGTATTTAAAAAATCCCATAGACTCCATTCCCAAATTACTCAAGCTGATTCAAAACGTTGGCAAAGTAGCAGGTTATAAAATTAACCCCCAAAAATCAATGGCTTTTCTATATGCCAACA
The DNA here is from genome assembly GCF_024711535.1 of Dipodomys merriami. Lineage (NCBI taxonomy): Eukaryota > Metazoa > Chordata > Mammalia > Rodentia > Heteromyidae > Dipodomys > Dipodomys merriami. The sequence goes on from NW_027203827.1 coordinate 1,254,199, forward strand.
AAGAGAAAAGTGTGGCTGAAATTAGGAAAGCAACTCCATTTGTAATAGCCCCACAAAAAATAAAATACCTAGGAATTAACTTAACCAAAAAGTGAAGGACCTCTATGATGAAAACTTTAAAATCTTGAAAAAGGAAATCAACACAGAACTTAAAAAATGGCAAAACCTCCCATGCTCCTGGATTGGCAAGATTAACATCGTGAAAATGGCAATACTTCCCAAGGCTATCTACAAATTCAACGCGATACCTATCAAAATTCCACCCTCATTCTTCATGGAAATAGAGGAGGCAATCCAAAAATTCATATGGAACAATAAAAGACCCCGAATAGCAAAAACGCTCCTCAACAGAAAGAACACTGCTGGAGGAATATCAATAACAAATTTCAAACTCTACTACAAAGCCATAGTAATCAAAACAGCTTGGTATTGGCATAAGAACAGACCTCAGGACCAATGGAATAGAATTGAAAACCCAGAAATGAACCTACAGACCTATAGCCATATAATCTTCGATAAGGAAGCTAAAACAATAGAATGGAAGAAAGACAGCCTCTTCAGTAAATGGTGCTGGCAAAATTGGTTAACTACATGTAGAAAACTAAAGCTATATCCTTATATATCACCCTGCACCAGAATCAACTCCAAATGGATCAAAGAACTTAAACTCAAAGCAGACACTCTGAAAACATTACAGGATGGAATAGGAGAAACCCTAGGTCTCCTTGGCTCAGGTCGAAATTTTCTGAATAGAGACCCGGAAGCACAACAAATCAAAGAAAGGTTGGACAAATGGGATTGCATAAGATTGCAGAGCTTCTGCAGGGCAAATGACATAGCTGTCAAGATCAATAGAAAGCCCACCGATTGGGAGAAGATCTTTACTAGCCATACAACGGACAAGGGTCTCATATCTAAAATATACTTGGAACTCAAAAAATTAAACCACCCAACAACAAATCCTCAAAGAAACAACTGCCCAATAAATAAGTGGGCGAAAGACTTAAAGAGAAGCTTCTCTGAAGAAGAAACAAGGATGGCCAATAGACACATGAAGAAATGTTCAACATCCCTAGCCATAAAAGAAATGCAAATCAAAACAAACATTGAGATATCACCTCACTCCAGTTAGAACAGCAAAAATCAAGAACTCTAACAACAACAGATGCTGGAGGGGATGTGGACAGAAAGGAACCTTACTTCATTGTTGGTGGGAATGTAAACTTGTTCAACCACTTTGGAAAGCAGTATGGAGGTTCCTCAAAAGACATCACATAGATCTCCCCTATGATCCAGCAATCCCACTTTTGGGCATTTACCCAAATGTTTACAAACAAGACCACACTAAAGCTACCAGCACAACTATGTTTATTGCAGCATTATTTACCATAGCTAAGATATGGAACCAACCCAGATGCCCCTCAGTAGATGAATGGATCAAGAAAATGTGGTATATATACACAATGGAATTCTATGCCTCCATCAGAAAGAATGACATTTCCCCATTTGTTAGGAAATGGAAAGGTTTGGAAAAAGTTATATTAAGTGAAGTAAGCCAGGCCCAAAGAAGCATAGGTCCCATGGTTTCCCTTATTTGCAATATCTAGTATAGGTATGAGTCAAGCGGAAAAGGTCAGATAATGTGATGTTAGGAAAATGAACCCTTAAATATGTATTTTAATGTTTTCGTTTCTTTCATGCATGTGTTTCTAACGCATTTATAAGATTATTTCTTTGTTGCTTTGTATGTCCCTCCCCCACAGTGTAACCCCCGCTTTCACTATATTTGATGTCAGTATAACATGTGGAGGAGATGGGGACAAACAAGTAGTTTAAGGATTCAGGTGGACCTGTTGCAACAATGAGAAGTACAAAATGTCATGTCAAAACCAGCTTTACAATGTCGGTGTGGGGGGGGGGAGGGGGGTATAATTGGGTGGGGGGAGGGGGGTAAAATTGGGTGGGGGGAGGGGGGAGGCGGGGAAGGGAAGTGAAGGGTAAACAAAGGAGGAGGCTGCAATGCTTGGTAAGAAATGTATGTATTATCCTGCCCATGTAATTGTAGCCCCCCTGTACAGTATGTTCTCAAATAAAATAAAATTTAAAAAAAAATACAAGTATTAAGACCAGAAAAAGGTCCTGCCTCAAAAACTAGAGTTTCACTATGTATTTAGATAACAATAGTCATAAGATCTTAACAGAAATAACATGACATGTCTGATCTATAATATAACCTGTTTGGGAGAAGAGATCAATGGGAGATTTAAAAGTACATTTTCTTTAAAAATAAACAACAAATAACTAACATGCATTCTTAAAAGTTAGAGCTATATGGTTAGTTTAACATCTGTTACCTCCTGCTGTACTTCATTGTGAAACTATCCTCATCTACGTGTCATTAATTATACACTTAACTTTAGGGAAATAAATTATACTTGGTGAGGGACATACAAAAAATATATATATATACTATTCTACGCATAACATTTATATATAGAGAGAGAAGACAGATATATATATATAGAGAGAGAAGACAGACTCGCTCTAAAAATTTTATGCTACTATTTTTGACCTTTTTCATTTCAAAGATATACAGTCAATTTTTCTAAAAGTTTCCCAGAATAAAATAACTAATATTTCAATAGAAAGTAGAGTTTATTACTTTCAAGGGAATTTTAGATATACACATGATATTATAGTAACATTTACAGTATATTACTTGAAAAGGTTCTGCCCAAACTCTTAAATATTTGATTGTAGTTAGGGGAAGAGAGGAAGTTAATTCATACTGATTAGGAAATTTCAATGCTTCAAAAAATCTATTCCATAATTTGTTATAAGCACATAGTCAAACTACCTGATATGGTTTAGGTTTTTTGTTTATTTGTTCAAAATTTCAATATGAATTCATGCACAGTGGTAACATTACAATTATTAATCAAAAGACAAATAATAAAATCATAGACACATATCCGATGTTCAATAATTAGCACTTATGTTGCTAATAATAATTTTGATGGGTAGGATGATGACCACAGTGTAGCCTGATAATGACGATGTTGTGATTGAAAAGGAAAAAAAAAATACGTAGATATCTTTGAAGCTGGATTTCCCACATTGAATGCATAGTTATAAACAGCGTTGGATTAGTTACAATAAGAATAAGAGGAGGAGGGCTGGGAAGGTGGCTCAGTGGCAGAGTACTGGCCTTGTCTACATGAGGCTCTGGGTTTGATTCCTCAGCACCACATAAGCAGAAAAAGCGGGAAGTGGCACTTTTGCTCAAGTGGTAGAGTGCATTGAGCGAAGAGCTGAGGGACAGTGCCAGACCAAGAGTCCAGGCCCCATGACGAACCAAACAAAACAAAACAAAACAAAACAGAATAACAAAAGGAGAGTTTGAATATCAAGAATTACAATCACATAAACAGGTACAGGCAGTAAAAACCCTAATGTTATTCCAGCAGTCTTTCTAATGTATATACACTCACTGTTCTTGGTGGTATTATTTTCTTATAAATAAAATCGTTTATTTCCACATTTTGATGGACTAAGATGTAGGTTTCAACTTAGTGTGATTAATTCAAATAACATTCTCATATAGATACCATTCAATAAATAATGTTTACAAATGATATATTAAGAGTATGTTCTTCATTACAGCTGTAAATACATGACACAATTTACATAATACTACTTACATATCTGCAGTTACCATAAAAGGACACAAGCTGCAGTGCCAGGAGTTAAAATTTATTTTTATTTCTGCATGAAACTATTTCTGACTTTATACCAACAAACTGAATTTGACACTTTCCTTATTTGTAAGCTAAGGTAGAAAATGTATTGACTGTTTACTTTCTTTTTCCTTGCTCTAGAAGTCAACAAATATATTCTTCAATATTTCTGGCAGATTACATCCATTAAATGTAAGACCAACATTCAATGTTGTGAGTAATTAATGGTACTAGAGTTTTTGTCTGAGTTCTTCACTCTGTGTGCTTACAAGGAGACTCATTGGGTGATGGAGAGGACCAATATGAAAAGACTGGGGAGAAATGCATACTTAGTAAACAGTTGGTTTAGGACTGAGTGACTGGTGATGAGTATTTGCAATAGGCTGGTGTGTCAGGGTCATAAAAAGAAGTACATAGAAATTACATTAGTGACAGAAACTGAGAAAATCTTGATCATTCATCTTATCTAATGGATGGAGGTGGGGTAAGAGGAAATCTAAAGTTTTTCCACATCTCTGTCTCCTAACTGTGTTAGTTACATTCTTGGTGATAAGGATGGATTTAGATGGATTTATCTTGGTGATAAAGATGGATTTAAAGGAAAAAACTCTCTGATAGTTCGAAGATTTATGTTAAACAGATGCAAAGATAGGTCTGTTTGGACATCATCAAAATATTCATAACCATGAATATGAAAAATAATAAAATCAGGGACATTATTAAAGGGAAGAAGAAAAGGAATGTTCTGACGAAAGTGTGAAGAATGTGAGTACCAGAGTGGACAAGATTGGAGGAAAGTGATAAATAAGGAAACAAAAAAGGAATAAACACATATTTACAGAAGAAAAGGAAGGAAAGACTTTTCAGGAAGATATTGAAGGAAACCTACTATTTGGATTTGAAAAGTAAAAGGACATAGACAAGTTCAATAAGAACAGTGTTTTGGTGAAAGTTATATTGATAAAATGTTGAGATGTGAATGTGTGGACAAAATTCTGGATCGATTAATTCAACAGATCCTGTTGATTCTAAATGTTGGGAACAAATGCTTTAATCCTGACCTTAGAAATATTATGCAGATATAACTGTCATGAACTTTTCTTAGTGGTATTCTGTGAATATTTTTGAAAACTTTATTTAGCTAGGAGATTATAGATTGAACTACAGCACAAAAAAGCCTAATTTGTCCTACAGTTCCAATTAGTGACCCATCTATGCATATCATTTTGGGATTTTATTGAAATACATTTAGATATGTTTGGATATCTTATCAGCCTACTCATTATAAATGTAGGACAAGTAACACCAAGTATTAGGTTGAACATACAACTTTAATGATGTGACTGAAGACTCCTGGAATTGATTCTTCTTTAGAATAGAAAATGCCTCACTAGCAATTGACACATCATAACTGCCATATACACTATTGAAATCTAAATCTTGTTAGGTATATCTCCATGCTGAAATAACACTGTCAACCAACCTGACACAAGTTCTTATATGTAGGAATATGTTCTTATAAACTTCAAGCTTTTATTGAATGGAAAATTTCAGACATTACTCTCACCACGAGGATTAAATGCCTAACAAGATAAGACCTTTTGCTTTAATGCTTTTCTTTCCCTTTCTCATACACATTGTCAAGTAGTGAAGGATTCTGATTTAACAATAAGACAATCATGACTTGTATTAACACAACATCTAGGATCTAATGTTAATTTGGATACTTACTAATTAGCTCCAAATTTTGTGGATATTTATATTTCTCCTGGGTAAACTAATGAACTCCATGAAAATGTCCCTAAGGAGCCTTTCAATTCTAATATCACTGTCTCAAAATGCTTTAAATTCTACATCCTTTAATGTGGGCATAGGGTTGAGTATTACCCTATTGCTTAACATGGACAAAGTACCTTCATACATAGACTGGGCGTGTACAAACAAGAAGTGGTAGTTGAACAATGTTCTTAGCAGTTTGTAAAGATGAAATGGAAATAATGCAACTATGAACTCAAAAGGAATTTGCAAAGAAGACAAAGGCACAAAGTAGAATGTGCCAAGAAAAGCTAAAGTATAATTTCAAATAATGTGCTCAGGTGTGAGGGTGTGTTCAAAGTACAGGTTCAGACAATATAGTTGGATATCTTGGGCGGAAAACTGCTTAAACTGTTCTGGGATAATTGTACAAGTAGAAGCCCCTAATTCTGACTCTAATCAGCCACAACATCATCAATTTACCAAGTGCAAAGTGAGAAAAAGAGGGCTGATCACAGTTAGTGTTGAAACAATGGCAATAACATAACTTTTCTTGTAAGTGTTCATTTATTTTGGAGCATTTAAGTAGGGAAAAGCCAAGTAAATATTTTGCATGTACCTAAATTAAGTGGGACGTATTATATTGGTATCTCTTTAACTTGGAAGTTTTAGATTATGTCTTTTTGTACTCTAACTTGGGATAATGATCTGCTGTCAGTTATTTTCTTCTCTTACCATTTTTTGCCCTTCCACTTACATAATTATTATTTAAGGAGACATAATTGAGCTTGCATTTCTAAATTCTTCAAATTTATCTGAACTACTTCATACTTCTGGCAGCCTCCTATATCTTTCTCAAGGGAAACATTTTGTCACTACCATTTTTATCCTACATGATATTGGATATCTTCCTGGCTAATTCGTGCAAGATATACATTAGACTCATCCTATATCTCAACATTTGTACCACCATAAAATACAATCTTACATAGAAATCATGATATTAGTATATCTGTTGAGGCAGCATCTGTCATTTTTGAATGGCCTTAAGTGATACTTACATGCAATCATGTTTTAAAACAATATGCCACTTAGTAGATGAATGAATTGACAAAATGTGATTTATATATGTATGGAGTACTTCTATGCTTCCTATTCATAAGGAAATGGAAAGACTTGGAAAAATCCTACTAAAAAAATAAGCAAGACACAAAGAAACAGATTTCATGGTTTCCCTCATTTGTAATAACTAGGAAATATCTGATAGTCTTAGCAGATGAGCAGAATGAATCAGTAGCTATGTATAAATGACCATATAAAATGATGCTGAGCAAAATAAACTCCTAGATATGGAAAGAGAGGTTTTTCTTTGTGGTTGTTGTTTTTAATGTACTATGTGATTTCTTTTTTCTTTTGTGTTTTCCCATATGGTTTGTCCATTGTTGTATTTGGATTCAGTATCCTGTGTATTGTATATACATTTATCTTCATTTGGCAAGCGAAGCAGAACAATAAAATGGCGAGACAAAGGACAAAAGGCAAACCAATGCAATAGCAATAGTCACAGGACAATATGTTGGAAATTTACATTACAATTTGTGAGTGGTATTGGGGTGAAGGAAAAGTGTGAGAAAAATGAGGGAGGGGGTAAAAATTTTGACATGTTATTTACTCAATACCTTACAATTACTGCAACCCCTTCTATATATCACCTTGACAATAAAATTAAGTTAAAAAATGAGCTACATAAAATATAATATCACTGTATTGGTATAGTAAATATTATTCTATGTGTATTACCTTTAAAAAATGAACATTTTGGTTGCTAATTTGAATTACCTTTTTCTTTATCAGACATCAACTGGAATGTTATCAAACTATACAATATTTTCAGAATATACTTGGCATTATTTGGAAAAAAACATCATTTTTAGTGTTGTATTATACTAAAACAGAAAACCGTTCAATTCTATGGAAACTCCTAACTTTGAAAACTTACTAATTGTAAAGAGGAGAGAATATATGTGTTCCTCAACATTCCTATGACTACTAACTACTCATTTTCAAATTCTGAACATGCCATACCAGAGACATTCAAAACAGTACCTGTTTGTATTTTATTTAATTCTGCAATAGATGCAGTTTTCAATGAGGCATTACATATTTAAAAGTCAACAGAAAAAATAGACACGTTCTTGTAGAGGATAAAAATATGAAGTAACTATAATAATTAATTTTTTTTTGGTAAGTCGTGGGGCTTGAAATCTGGGCTTGGGCACTGTCCCTGCACTCTGCAGCTCAAGGTGAACGCTCTAGCACTTGAGCCACAGTGCCACTTCCAATAAAAATTCCGTAAGAGTAAACTTTTGTTCATCAGATTAACTATTATTTCTATGACAATCAATCCCAAGTTTTTATGCCGTAAAGTCATCCTAGCCCAACAGTTTCCAACTTGTAAGGTGCACGTTAAGATTCCCTAAATTCACATCATGACTAGTTTATCAATATTGTGAAAAAATACTACACTTTTGCTAATGTGATGCCCTTCCTATTGTGGAAAGAATAATACACTTAACTTTGCTACATCATTTTCCCAACAGTGGTATTCTTGAGATCAGAACACTTGCAAATAGAATTTATTTTTATTTTTATTTTATATTTATTTTACTATATATACATATATTATCTATCATAGATATTCAGGAGATCTGTATATCTTAATATTAAGATTTGAAGATTATGGTTGAAAGCCCACCCAGGCAGGAAAGTTCCTTGGATTCTTATCTCCAATAAACTCATAAGGAAAAGCCAGACCAAAGTGGCACTGAGGTTCAAGTGGTAGAGCAGTAGCCTTGATCAAAAACAGGCTCAGGGACAGTGCCCAAGCCCAGGGGTTAAGCCCTAGGACAAACCAAACAACAAAAACAAAATTTAAAAACCCCTCAAACCTAGCATTTTTTTCATTGTATACAGATGTACATAATTAAGAAATTACTTTCTGTGTTATGTAAAGGTAGAAAAAAAGATGTTACACAATTACTCTCTACATACCATGTTACACCAAAGCCTCAAAAGATTGCTCTTTTCCTATATTTATAAATTAATATCATCAATGTGTTGACAATTTGTCTAGATTATTCACATTATCATTTTACACATGAACTGTTGGAATTATCTATTAACTAAGTTCTTATTATACCTCACTTGAAAGACTACTCTAGTCAATTAGAATGCCAGAATCATTTGTGAATTTGTAAATTAAATATTTTATTTGAAAAGAATTTTGCAGTATCCTATAGAATATTAAATTACAAAGAAAAATTATCTATTTTAAATCTAATTCTAATTTAGGCAAGTCTACAAAGCCCTATATTAAATGAACTTTCCTATTTCTCCAGGCTTAAACTTTTGTAATTCATCATTTCTTTGGAATCTAACAGAATGATGCTTACTTTTTCAAATTTTTGGTTGGGAATCATGAGCTCTTTTGCATCTAGAAATGTTATGTAATTAAGACAACATTTAAAACACAACTGAGGATTATATATGAGTTGCATTTCTATAGGAAACTTGAATTCTCAAAACATAATGACAAAATTAGCCCAAATTTCCAACTGTGTCTTCCTTTCTTGTTTATTTTTTATTCCTTTCTTGGTTGGTTTTATTGAGGCAAAGTTATATTCTGCTACTTAGCCAAAGTTTCATATCAGCTCAAGTAACTTGGGAGTGGAGTCCATGGAGTCCATTAAATACAAGATAATATCATCTTCATGATTTTTTTTCTTTTTTAAAATTTATTATTTTTTCTTCTGAAAATACTGTACAGAGGGGTTAAAATTACCTGTGCAAGACAATGAGTACATTTCTTGTCAAGCATTGTATCCTCCTACTTTGTTTCTCCTATCCATCCCTTCCTATCCTCCCCCGGCGCCTCTACCCAATCCTCCTCCCCCCACCAAAGTTGCAAAGTTCGATTTCGACATAATGACTTGTACATCTTATTGTTGCAATGAGTCCACCTGTATCCCTATTAAAATGATTTGTTTTCGCCCTTCCCCTCCAGAAATTATACCGACATCAATACAGTTAAAGCAGGGGTTATACCATCGGGGAGGGACATACAAAGCAACAAAGAAATAATCTTATAAATGTATTAGAAACAAGCACATGAAAGAAAAAAAAACATTTGAATACATATCTTAGGGTTCATTTCCCTAACATCAACTTATCTGACCTATTCTGCTTGACTCAGACATATTCTAGTTAGTGCAAATAAAGGAGACCATGGGAGCTATGTTTCTTTGAGTCTGGCTTATTTCACTTACTATATTTTTTCCAAGTCTTTCCATTTCCGAACAAATGGGGCAATGTCATTCTTTCTGATGGAGGAATAGAATTCCATTATGTACATATACCACATTTTCTTGATCTATTCATCTACTGAGGGGCATCTGGGTTGGTTCCATATCTTAGCTATGGTAAATAATGATGTAATAAACAAAGGCGTGATGGGAGCTTTAGTGTGGTCTTGTTTGTATTTCTTACAGGGACACAATAATTTCAGGACATTGATTTAATTAATAGTTTATTAAGGATGAAAACAATAATATTAATTATATGGAAGCATAATAAATACCCAAGAATTGTTAGGAATTTAGTCTATATTACTGAATAATGGATAGACATCTCTGGCACACTATAAATATATATTTTTATTAGCATACTACGATGTGCATGCCAATCTGTTCTTATTTTGTCAACATAAGGGGCTCAATCTCAGGTCCTGGTAAATGCCTGTCAGCTCAGTTTGTCCCAGGATGGCATGTTGACACTCAATCATTCATGAATTTGGCCCTGTAGGCCATGAGTTCATATGCCTGCACTCCCAAACAATGAATTGTGGAGTAAAAAACAAATGGTGACACATGTTTTCCTTTTCTGTGAACATCCTGCGTGTCAGGTATGAAGTGGAATACATATGCAGACCTATATCCTATGTAATCAATGTAATCAATATTCTATGTGCCATAATAGTCAATAAAATAACTGGTTACTACATGAACAAAAAAAAGGTAAAATGAATAACTACACTGAATGCAATATGGAGTCAATATATGTATGTAAATACAAATCATATATTTAAAATGTACACAAATAGGATGTTTGCTAGTGGTGGGGATCGATTTCAGGCATAAGGAACAGACTTAAATTTCTTGACTTCAAGAAAGCAAGCTTCCCCTTCCTACACAGTGCAACAGAGTTACCCAGACCATGAGTTGCAATTCCAGTCCTGGCAGAAAAACATGGCATTTCTATGCTATGTGACAAACAATTCTTAGGTATTTCATTATTTCTCCTTTTAATGAATGTAATTTTTTAAACGCTTCATAAAGTATTGATTAATATCAATCAGTATCCTAGAATATAATTGTATATAATTTTATCATAGAATCATTCAAGAATTGCCCATTCAATCATGACATATATCACATTCCATTGGTATTCATATGGATAAAAATGAGTTCCTTGGGACATCTTCATCCTGCAGTTTGCAGACCAGAGACAACCCAGGAACCAAGACTCGGCATAAGTAAAAGCCTGACGTCCTCAATCTTTCACAGGGAGCAGAGGAGGGAAGGCTACCCCTCCCACCCCCCAGTACCGGAGATCTCCATCTTGGATACCGACAAAGCTCGGCGGAGCTGCTAGCTCCAACTCAGGCCTTTGAATAAAACTAGAGTCATTTAGCAGGTCACAAGAACTTAACCTGACCTGCCAGATTCAGCTACACCCAGGGAAAAGTCACCCAGCTCGGGTGCCAGAGCTAGGAGTGGCTTTCTTCACTGGGTTATCAAATCCAGAAGCTGCCCCTCCCTTTAGCAGCCTCGACAATCAATTGAAATTAAGTAAACAGAAACCCTGAGAATGGCTCTATGCTGGGCTCTGTGAGCTTCTCACAAACTACTATCCCCCTGCAAAGCTACTGTTTGTTGAAGTGCCTCAACTCTACTCAGATCCTAGCCTCATCACAGTATCTCCAAACTTGAGGAAAAAGTCATTTCCCTCTTTTGTCAAACTCAAAGCAGATCCTACTCCCATTGAACTACCCTGGGAGGACGATCGCAAAACCCTGGTTAAAGCAGAGCATTTTTCTGCCTGTTCGAACAAACTGACTTAAGAAACCAACCAAGCCACAGGACCAATAGCAGACCAGAGACTACAACAAGAGGCTGATTACGGACACAAGGGAGATACAAGATTTTCCCCACCCCTCCCCAAAAAATTAAAGAACTATTTCTTCTTCTTCTTCTTCTTCTTCTTCTTCTTCTTCTTCTTCTTCTTCTTCTTCTTCTTCTTCTTCTTCTTCTTCTTCTTCTTCTTCTTCTTCTTCTTCTTCTTCTTCTTCTTCTTCTTCTTCTTCTTCTTCTTCTTCTTCTTCTTCTTCTTCTTCTTCTTCTTCTTCTTCTTCTTCTTCTTCTTCTTCTTCTTCTTCTTCTTCTTCTTCTTCTTCTTCTTCTTCTTCTTCTTTTGGTAGCTTTTATAATTTTTTTTTCTTTTCTAAAACTTTTTTTTAATCTATAATTTTTACATTTTTTGAAAAATATTGTTTTCTAGTAACTTTATTTTCCTCTTATAATTTTTATTTCAGGGATACATATGTGTTTGTGTTTTTCTTTCTTTTTTTTCTTTCTTTTTTTTTAAATTTTCTTTTTGTTTTTTGTTTAGCTCTACTGGACTTCTGTTTTTTTCTTCCTTTCTTATCCTTTTCACCTTTTCTTCTAGTTCATTCTTCTTTATATGACTTAATTGTTGTCCTGCACATGCTCAGATAAACCCGTAGTTGATTATTAGCCACTATCCCCCATTGGGTACACACTTAATACACAAATTTATTACTCAATTCAAAACCTCTGAGACTTAAATTGCTTAATAGCAGTACTAACTTTTTATACCTATATAATATTTTTTAATTTAATTTTATTTTATTTGAGAACATACTGTACAGAGGGGCTACAATTACATGGGCAGAATAATGCATACATTTCTTACCAAACATTGCAGCCTCCTCCTTTGTTTACCCTTCACCTCCCTTCCCAGCTTCCCCCCTCCCCCCACCCCATTATACCCCCCTCCCCCCCACACCGACATTGTAAAGTTGGATTTGACATGACATTATGTACTTCTCATTGTTGCAACAGGTCCACCTGAATCCTTAAACGACTTGTTTGTCCCCATCTCCTCCACATGTTATACTGACATCAAATGTAGTGAAAGCGGGGGTTACACTGTGGGGGAGGGACATACAAAGCAACAAAGAAATAATCTTATAAATGCATTAGAAACACATGCATGAAAGAAACGAAAACATTAAAATACATATTTAAGGGTTAATTTTCCTAACATCACATTATCTGACCTTTTCCGCTTGACCTATATAGTATTTTAAGCATTTTTATTTTTAATTTTTTCACATCTCCTTTATATCCCTTCCCTTCTCCCATTATATTCATGTTCTCTTCTGAATAGTTTGTTTTTGATATTCATAATATTATTAATTATTATTTTCCATTTTTCTGGTCTCTTTTCTTTTTCCTTTCTCTTTCTTCTTTTTTCTCTCTCTCTACTTTCATCTTATCCAACCTATTTCCTGCTTTGATATAAGGACTTAGTTAAGTCTACCTGTGCCTTCCCACATCACTCTATTCCTATTTTTAACCCACATTTCTCCCTAACCCTAATAATTTCTGGTTTTCCAAATTCATCTTTGCAGTTCATAGCCCATTCATATATAGTTGTTTGATGTTGAATAGATGTATCTGTTGAACTAGATTGTATCTGCAGACTATTAACTGTGCAAATTCAGATTTTGGTTGATGCTTGCCTTAAGTTAGTGTTCTAGCACAAAAGTGGTGCTATTTTTATCACAAATGGGCAGAGTAAGCCGGAAAAACAGAAGAAAAATGGCAAGTCCGGGTATCTCAACTCCCACTCATGATAAGCAGGGGACAGAACAGATAATTAATAATCCAGAGGAGAGTTCCCAAATAGCTCTACAAACACTGCTGGCAAGCATGATAAATGAAAAGTTTGAAAACATACAAAGGACCCTGTATGAGCGTGATAGGGAGAGAGAGGGGGCAAACAAAAAGTCAATGCAGGAAAAGATTGAAAACCTACAAAGGACTCTGTATGAGCGTTATAGGGAGAGAGAGAAGGCAATCCAAAGGTTTATACAAGAATATCATGAGTGTGAGGAAGCTACTCAAAAACTGATACAGGATTTGCATGAGCAACTTGAGAATACTCAAACAGAAAGGCAGGAATGGCTGAGAACACTCAAAGAGAACTACAGGAATGGCATGAATGGGAGTGGGAGGAACCTAAGGAAAGAGTAATACAGGAATTGAGAGTGCAGGATGAGAATACACAAAGATCACTAAAGGCATGCATGGGATCCATTAACAAAGAGTTGAAAGAAGTCAGGGAGACCACAAACGGAATGGAAACCAACAGAAGGAATGGGAGCCCAAGGAAAGCATAGTCCATCAACTAAGTGATTTGAGAATAAACACTGAACACCAAATTAAGGAAGTAAAGAAGTTCATACAAGATCTAAAACAATGCTTCAACAAAGAATTTAAAGCCATCAAAGCTGCCCAATTAGAAGGAAAAAAATAAAAAACAAAGTAGAAAGTTTTGACAGCAGGTTAGACCATGCAGAAGATCGAATCTCAGGGATTGAAGACAGCCTAGATATTATAGAGAAAGAACATACAACCATCCAAGACAAGTCCAAGAAATATGATAGATCTATCCAAAACTTGGAAGACACCATCCGAAGGCCTAATCTAAGTATAATGGTTGCAGAGGAGAACCTAGAAACAGAAGTGAATGGTCTAGGAAACTTGTTTAACAGGATCCTAGCAGAGAACTTCCCAAACATGCAAAAAGATAGGCCTATTCAGATACAAGAAGCATTTAGAACTTCAAATAGACAAGACTAGAATAGGACATCCCACCATCACATTATAATCCACACAGGATCAATTCAGACCAAGGAAAAGATCATTAAAGCTGTGAAGGAGAAAAGATTAATCACCAATAAAGGGAAACCAGTTAGAATCACCTCACATTTCTCAGCAGAGACAAACTAACAAGAGTCTGATATGATGTATGCCATGCCCTAAAATCAAACAGCTATCAAGCAAGAATACTGTACCCAGCTAAACTCTCCTACACAACTGAAGGCCAAATAAAAAACTTCCATAGCAAAGAAACATTGAAACAATACATGTCCGCCAAACCAGCCCTACAAAAGATTCTTAAAGATGTCTTGCATATAGAAAACCAACAAGATCACAATAAAGACCAAGAAACTGCACCCAAACTGAGAATCCAAGAACCATAGGAAGGTCCCAGTTTTCAAAATCCCCAAGAAGGTGGATAACATGGCAGGAACTCCCAAATACCACTCAATCCTATCTATCAACATTAACGGAATTAACTCTCCAATTAAGCCACATAGACTGTCTAGTGGATTAAAAAACAAGTTCCTTCTATCTGCCGCCTTCAGGAGCATACTAATTAAGGGATCTCTCATTCAGCAGGATATTAACATTCTAAATATCTATTCCCCAACCAATGGAGCACTCAAATTTATCCAAGAAACACTACTTTCCCTCAAATCCCACATAGATCCAAACACATTAATTGTTGGGTATTTTAAAACACCACTCTTCCCACTAGAGAGATCAACTCAGCAAAAACTCAACTGAGAAACCGCAGATCTAAACAACTGCATAGATCAACTAGATTTAACAGACATCTACCGAATATTTTACCCAGCAGCATCAGAATACATGTTTTTCTCAGCAGCACATGGAACGTTTTCTAAAATAGACCACATTTTAGGCCACGAAGCAAACTTGTCTAAATTCAGAAACATTGAAGTTATACCTTGCATTCTCTCGGAACACAAGGGAACAAAATTAGAACTCAACACCAAAAGCCACCAAAAAAGCCCAGTAACACATGGAGGGTGAACAACACACCGCTAAATCACGAGTGGAAGAGATTAGAAAGGAAATTCAAATGTTCATGCTATTCAACAAAAATGAGCACAAAATTATCCAGCTCCTCTGGGACACAGCAAAGGCAGTACTCAGAGCCAAGTTTATAGCTCTGAGCTCCTACATCAACAAATTGGGGAGATCTGAAACCAACAATTTAATGACACATCTAAACCTCCTTGAAAAAGAGCAGCAAGATAAACTCTAATCCAGTAGATGGAAATTAATTCATTTATTAATTGTGACTTATCAGAATTAAATGAATTAGAATCCAAAAAAACTATAGAAAGCATCAACAAAACAAAGAGTTGGTTCTTCGAAAAAATTAACAAAATTGACAGAACCTTAGCAAATCTTATCAGATAAAGAAGAGAATGCACCCAAATAAATAAACTCAGAGATGAGAATGGAAACATCACCATGGAAACAAACAAGATTCAGAACATTATAAGGGAATACTTCTCAAAACTTTATGGTAATAAGTTTGAGAACTTGACAGAAATGGACATTTTTCTAGCAAATACTGACATGCCAAAACTAAACCAAGATGAGTTAAACCATCTTAACAGGCCCATATCAAGCATTGAAACAGAAACTGCAATAAGAGACCTTCTAGCTAATAAAAGTCCAGGACCAGATGGTTTTACAGAGTCCAAGGACCGGGCTTGAACTCAAGTCTTGGCATCTCTGCCAAAGACGATCCTGGGATCTTAGGTCCTTAGTTCAAATCTCAGGACTGGCAAAAAAAAATAAATAAAAAGGAAAAGGATAAAACTGAGAAGTTCAATAAGGTGGTTTTACTTTTTTTCCCCTTTGTATTATACCATCCTGGGGCTAAATAACAAAGCCCAGACAATGTACATGACCTTACCTTGCTGATGTTTGGCGGGATATTAGTTAAGCCAAGCCGAAATCAGCAACTTACGCCTGAAGGTTGAATCCCGGGACTCCCAATAATGAACGGCTGGCGGGAGATTCTAAGAAACGCTTTCCAGGGCTGTGAAGGTGGCTCAGTGGTAGAGTGCTTGTGTTGCATGCTAGAGGCCCTGGGTTCGATTACTCAGCACAACATATGCAAAAAGAAAAAAAGCCACAAGTGGCGCTGTGGCTCAAGTGGTAGAGCGCTAGCCTTGAGCTGAATAGCTGAGAGACAGCGACCAGGCTCAGAGTTCAGGCCCCACGACCAGACCCACCAAAAAAATTAAAACAAATTAAAATTAAAATTAAAAAAAGAAATGCTTTCCAATAGGCATCTGTACAAATAGAATGTTGTAAAAGTAACAATTACATTAGTAGTGTACGATTATATTATAAAATTATTCACAACAATTATACTACATTGACTAATTTTCAATTAATACTTTATTATGCATTTAATCATGATACTTCAAAAAGGAAGGAATAATTTAATTGGCAATATTTGTTAAAAATATCAAATATGCAATTTCATAATTTACAGACATCTCTGGTTAAATATATCTACATCTATGTATGTATGTATGTATGTATGTATGTATGTATGTATGTATGTATGTATGTATCTATCTATCTATCTATCTATCTATCTATCTATCTGTCTGTCTGTCTGTCTGTCTATCTACCAATCTACACATTTATCTGTTTATACACTTGTCACTACTGGGGCTCAGTGGTAGAGTGCTCACCTAGTAAGTACATAGCCCTTGATTCGATTTTTCACTAGCATGTGCCTAGAAAAATCCAGAAGTTTTGCTGTAGCTCAAACATTCGAGGACTAGCTTTGAGCATAAAGGCTTAGGGACTGTGTCTAGACCCTTCTCAAGACCGAGGACTGGCACCAAAACAAAACAAAAAAAAAAGGAAAAGAGAATGTTCTGACTGCAACTATATAAGGATAAGGCTGCAAATACCTCATCACAGAGCAAGCTGGGAGTCTAGTACTGACATTTTCCATCTAACCTGAATTAGCCAGAGGTAAACCGCTGCAACCCAGTTCCATGAACTAGATGCTGCTGGCTTGCTCATCCTGTCATCCAAGATACTTGGGGGCTGAGATCTGACACTGGTGGGTTAAAAACCCAGACCTGGCAGGAAGTCTGTAAAACACTGAGCTGTGGCTTAAAGTGTTAGAGTTCTAGTCTGATCAAAAGATCTTAGGACAATACCCCCAACATTTCAGTGCAATCCCCGTGCTGACTCCCCCCCCAAAAAATCTCACCCCTCTAAAATTTACATTTGGACTGTATGTGGCGTGTTTCTGAAAGAATGGTGATACTGATGAAAGCCCCCTATTTCTAATGACATTATGTGGGTTACAGCTATGTGATGAGTCTTTCATGAGTTGTGTGCTGACTCCTTCATGGGGTGCAATTTTTCATTTTTTCATCTCGTTCTTTTAAGAGCTACACAAGTAAGATGATTGTGCAGATGAGAAATTTGTGTCTCAGATATGTCCTCATGTCAGGGCCAAAATTATGTATGTACCTAACTCTAGTGAGTTGTCTCCTGCAGACAATTGTTTTGGTTTATGTTTCTTGATCATGATCCTTGAACTCAGGGCCTAGCCACTGACATTACCACTGGGGATCATGGTTAGCGCCCTACCATGTGGAGCAAAGGACCCCCTTGCAACAGAGTGTTACAGTCTAGACATGTAGTAGCTGAAGTCTGTCATCCTGCCTACTCAGGAAACTGAGATCTGATGATCTGGGTTCAAAACTATCCCAGACACAAAAGGTCCGTCCCATGAGACTATTATCTCCTATTCACCACTTAGAAACTTGAAGTGGAAGCTAGTCGCTGTTGACTCGTGCCTGTCATCCTAGGTACTCAGGATGCTGAGAGCTGAGGGTCACGGTCCAAAGCCAGCCTGGGCAGGAAATTCCTTGAGACGCTTCTTTCCAGTGACCCACCAAAAACGTGAAGGTGTGCTGTTGCTCAAGTGGTAGAGCGATTGGCTTTCGCTAAAGAGTTCAAGGATAACACCCAGGCCTAGATTTAAATTCCTCCAATTTCCAACAAAAGAAAGAAACCTGAAGTAGAGTGCTGGGAATGTGTCTTAGGAGTACAGTGCTTTGCATGTGTGAATCCCTGGGTTTGATTCCTTAGTACTACATCTCTAGAAAAAAGTGTGAAGTGGCTGTGTGCCTGGTAGAGTGCTATCCTTGTACAGGAGAAACTCAGGTACAGTGTTCAGGTCCTGAGTTGCAGCTCCAGGACAAGTATATGAACACACATACATGCACACAAACATACACACACAGATACCAGAAGTAAAGCTGTGACACCAAATGATAAAGAACTGAGCTTCTGCAATGAGTTCATAGTCAGTACCCAGGTCCTGTGTTCAACCCTGAAACACAGCCATCCAGGGTCTAACTAGGTGAGGCCCTAGATGACAGGAAGCATAGTGATATTACACATGTGCTTTGATTTAGCAAGCTTCTGAAAATGCAGGGAGGATCATTGCCAATAATGAATCATTTCATTAGGTTCAGCTCCCTAGTTGTCTGCCAGAAGGACCCTTGAATTAATTGTAGCAGGTTATTTCAACACTGGAACATAGTCTAACAAAGACAGGATAATTGCAGGGAACTTGGCCATGGGAGGTGCACAAATGAAGTCTTCCTGTCACAACAGAGCTCTCGGCAGAGAGATAGGTTGAGGTACATAGAGGCCTTTTTCTCCTGGCCTTCAGAGCCCACCCACACTCCTCACTAATTGGCCTAGAAGGAGTTTTTTTTAAATCACTCAGCTGTACAGGAGTGAGGCCTGTTCCAACAATGAGGAAGACTTCTTCCAGCAGTCCCTGATGTGGAGAAAACCTCAGGCTACAATGGGAACAGTGAGAGGAGCCCTGGAAGATGCACTGTCTTGAAAACTCTCTCTGTTCTATGAAATCATTCTATTCAAAGTAAAATTCCTAGCTGGATATCTTTTATCATAGGAACTCTAGACCTTCACCAATAGAAATACATGCATACTTACAAGGGGTGACATGTTGTTACTGGCTTTTTTTTATTGGAATGTCCGGGGGTTTTACTATGAGCCTAGGCAAGGTTCCTGAGCTCCATTTGCTCAAGGGTAGTGCTTTGCCCTTGAGTCATAGCCCCATTCATGGAAATTTTTATTCCTGTAATCCCTCAGAAATAAGAGTGTGGTGGGATTTCCTGTCCTGGCTGAATTCAAACTGGCATTCTCTACCTCTTAGCCTCCTGAACAGCTAGGATTACAGGTAGGATTCACTGACACTTTGCTTTCATTTCTTCTCATTCTTTTCTTTCATCCTGACAATCTGAAATCTTCACAGTGTCATTCCAATGGTTTGCATTTTGAAGTAAAATACCCAGGCCTGGAGTTGAAGTGCCTGGACTGCCACCTACAAATGGAGGGAGATCTTGAGAAATCATTCCTATCCATGGGAATGCCTAATGGAATGTTATAAAAGTAACAATTAAATTTGCAGTTAGTTCATGATTCTCTTATATAATGCCACACAAAAAGTATTGTCTTCCATTCTAGCACCATGGTATGATTCTCCCAATTAAGGAATACTGACTACTTTTACATTAATGCTTTAATAAGTATTCAACCATACTTCATTTCATTCAAAGGAGGCATAATTTAATAACTAATAATCCATAATATATATAATTTAATATCCTCACATTCTCTCTCATATTCATAGCAAAGTACATATCTATCTATCTATCTATCTATCTATCTATCTATCTATCTATCTATCTATCTATCTATCTATCTATCTATCTATCTATCTATCTATCTATCTATCTATCTATCTATCTATCCGCCACTACTATCGCTTGATCTCAGAAGTGGCTGGCAGTTCAGTTTGCCAAAGGCTTTTGTTTTACAACTGGCCCATTCATGATTTGTGTATTGTGGGCTGTGAGTTCAAATCCCAGCATGGCCAAAAGTTTATATGTGGAGTCAGAAGCCAATTTTGACCCATTTTTTTCCTTCTCTGTGAAAGTCCTGGGTCTCTGTATGATGTATAATCTGTATGCAAATAAATCCATGTCATAAGATGTAATAAATGAAATAAATGCCATATATGTAATAATACTAAATAAAATAAATAAAAAATAAATAAGGGTTATAAATGTCATGTGGAGTAAACACATGTATGTAAATAGATCTCATGTATGAATATTGTTTTTTCCAGTACTGGGTCTTGAATTCAGTCCCTGAAAACTGGTCTGAAATTCTTGTCTTCAACGATGGTGGATTTCCCCTCCCCCACAGTGCCAGAGAGATAATCAGACCCTGAGTTGACATCCCAGGCCTGTCAGGAAAATGGTGCAAATTCCAAGCCACGGTCTTAAATTTTTTTTGACTAGGAACATGCACTGTCTTGAAAGCACTCTCTGTGCTATGAAATCATTCTATTCAAAGCAAATTTGTTAGCTGGGTGCTATTGTTCATAACGACTATGGATGTTCACTGATAGAAATACATGCATATATACACAGACACATGCAATTACTGGCTTTTTTTTTTAGTGCAGATTCTGAGGCTTGAACTATGAGCCTAGAAATTGTCCCAGAGCTCCATTTACACAAGGAAGCATTTTATTGTGCCTTAATCCATAATACTTCATTAAATGGAGGCATAATTTAATACCTAATAATTATTAGTAATATATTACTTGTAATTTCATAATATATAGATATCTCACATTCTATAAATATATTTATATTTAAATGTACAGTGGAATATACATATACATCTCTCTCTCACTATATATACTTATATACACGTATTTGCAGCAATTTACACATCTATCTATTTATATATTGGACACTCATGTGGCTAGAACTCAAGTCCTGAGAATTGCCTGACATTGAATTTATTTGAGGCTGTTGTCCTTAAACTGACCCCTTGATGATTTAGACATTCCAGGCCCTGAGTTCAAATCACATTAGTGCTGAAGTCAATAGGTGGAGTAAGAAGCCAATGTTCACCTGATTTCCTTTCTGTGGAAATATTGTGCCCTAGATACAATATGTAATATCTATGCAAATACATATATATGATAGATATTATACATGTATATAAATATTATTTTTTTGCCATTTCTAGTGCTGGAATTCACACACTGGGAAATGCTCCGGATTTCTTTTTCTTCTAGGAGGTTAGCTTGCATTTCACCCAGAACACAATAGTGTTACCCAGTCCCTGAATTCAAATTTCAGGTATGGCAGATAAAATGGCCCAAACTCCTAACCAGGACCTTAACTTTTTTGGGAGGGCAGGCACGGGGCTTGAACTCAGGTCACCACAACTCTGCCTTAGCCTTGATTACCCTAGGCTGGGTTGCAGCTTTTACACCTACAGATGATCCAGGGATCCTACGACCTGAGTTCAACTCCCAGCTCTGGCAAAAAAAATAAAGCAACCAAGATGGAGGAGGAAAAACCAGGAAGTTTTAGACAATAGTTTTACCTTTGTTTCCTTTGCACGGTGACCACCCTGGCTCTCAATGCCTCGGCTTGAAAATTGTACATGTCCTTGCATGGCCGAAGGCTGGTGGGCTGTCAGTGAAGCCTGAGCCCAACCAAGACACCTAGGCCCTCAGTTTGATCCTGGGACTTTCACCTACTCGTTCCTATCTATAAGAACAGTGATAGAATCTTTGTAATGTACCAATTGAACTACTAATTAGCTAGTCATTGTAGTCTAAGATTGTACACAATAAATATAGGTCATTGATTAATTTAATTAATACTTTATTAAGTCTCCTACCGTGATTAATTAATGGAGGCATAATTTTAGACCAAATAATTCATATTAATAGAATATATAAAAATAAGATATAGGTCATCATTCTTTGTATAGAGTTATACACTAGAATCTACATAAATGTCTATCTGTCTCTCTATATAACTTTATTTATAGATTCATATACATATGTAAATACACACACACACACGCTTCAATCTACACATATATCTGTTTATATATTGGCCACACCTAGGGCTTCATCTCAGGTCCTCAAATTTGCTCAACAACTTCACTTGCGTTAGACTGGTGGGCTAACATTGACCCATTCATGAAGTGTGCCTTCTAGGCCCAGAGTTCAAATCACAGAACTGCCAAAAGCTTAATCCTGGTGGAAGAAGGCAAGTGTCCCACTTGTTTTCCTTATCAGTGAATGTCCTGGGTCTCAGGAATGATGTATAATACATAGGCAAATCTATGTTCTGTGTAATAGGATGTAAAAAATGTTATACATGTAATCATACTCTCTAAAATATATAATGAATGAATAAAAAACAAAATAAAATGAATAACTACACTAACTGCAATATGCAGTAAATATGTGTATGTAGGTATAAATCATGTATTTAAAATGTATACAAATATTATTTTTATGAGTGCTAGGAACAGGCCTGTCTTTCTTATCTTCCAGCACTGTGAGCTTTCCCTTCCCCCACAGTACTGCAGATTTACCCAGACGCTGAGTTCAAATCCCAGGCCCGGCAGAAAAAATGGCGTGAATACAACTCCAAGTAGCCTAATAATTGCTAAATATTTTTAATGTATATATGTACGTATGCATGTATGTATTACGTATTTTTATTTTGCCAAGCACAGGGCTTGAACTCAGGGCATGGCAACTCTTCTCAGCTTTGATCACTCTAGCCTGGGTTGCAGCCACTGGACCCACAGCCGAACCTAGGTTCCTGGGCCTCAAAGGCTGACAGGAAAAATAAATAAATGAAAAGACACAGAAAAAAAAAAACCCAGTAACTTGCAGATGGCTGCCAGTTTTACATTTGTTTTATTTTCAAGGTGACCATCCTGGGTCTAAATGACAGGGCTGAAAAGTGTTGGTAACCTGGCATTGCTGAATGCTGTCATTCTTCCAGAGAAGCCATGGGCCAACATGACAACATAGGCCCTGTGTTTGAAGCTGGGTCCTGACCCCTACCAATGAAGGGAGATCCTAAGATTCCCGTTCCTATTCATAGGAATACCGATGGAAAGTTATGAATGTCAAGGTTGTATTACTTGTTCCTGAATGATACTAGCATAAAATTACAGAGTGATTTTGGGAGGCTGATGGATTTTAATGAATATTTTTAACACATTAAAAGAATACTATTAATTACATGGACACAACAGTTTCTGGACAGTGGTCGATATAATTAATAATTCATTAAGGATGAAAACAGTAATATTAATTACATGGAGGCATAATAAATACCCAAGAATTGGTAGGAATGTAGCCTATATAACTAAATAATATATAGACATCTCTGGTACTCTATAAAGTTCTATATTTATTTGTGTACTACCATCTGCAGGTCCATCTGTTCTTGTTTTGTCAACCCCTGGGGCTAAATCTCAGGTGCTGGGAACTGCTTGTCGGTTCAATATGCCCCAGGCTGGCATGCTGACACTCACCCATTCATGAATTGGGCCTTGTAGGCTGTGAGTTCAGATGCCAGCACTAACAAAAATTGAATCATGCAGTAGGACACAGGGTGACACATGTGTTCTTTTTCTGTGAAAGTCCTGGGTGTCAGGTGTAAAGTTTCATACATAGGCAATTCTATATCCTATGTAATAAATGTAGTAAATATTCCATGTGTTATAGCAGTCAATAAAATTAATGGTAAATGAATAAAAAATAAAAATAACTACTCTAAGCACAATTTCGAGTCAACGTACAGGGCTCAATCTCAGGGCCTGGGCACTGCCAGGCAGCTGAATTGGCTAGGGGCTGCTGTGCTGGTAGTCACCCATTCATGAACTGAGCCTTCTTTGCCCTGATTTTAGATCCCAGCACTCCCAAAAATGTAATCTTGGAGTGAGAAGCTGAGCACGACACATGTTTTCCTTTTCTTTGAAAGTGCTCAGTGTCAGGTAGGATGTATAATTTGGATGCAAAACTATATGCTATGTAATAGGATGTAATAAAGGTAGAAAACATCATAGGTAGAAGAGTTACCACTACAGTAAATGATAAACAGATTGAATTAGTAGTGAATTTTTCTAGGATAACATTACATGCAATAAGTGTAGGATGTGCACTAAGTTTAATTAATATTTTATTAAGCATTAACAAAATAAAAATTACAAGGTGACATAATTAAACAACTAATAATTGGGAGTAACACATGATGCATAATTTAATAATATATAGACATTGTTCTCATTCTATCAAATATCAAATTATATGTATGGATATATGTATATATATGTTAA
Source organism: Dipodomys merriami (assembly GCF_024711535.1). Lineage (NCBI taxonomy): Eukaryota > Metazoa > Chordata > Mammalia > Rodentia > Heteromyidae > Dipodomys > Dipodomys merriami. Next base: position 1,278,974 of record NW_027203827.1, read on the forward strand.
ACAGTTATGGGATATTGAGTAATTATTAATTAATGCTTTATTAATTGTTAACTGGGACAAATCATTAAATGGAGACATAATTTAATACCTAAGTATTGGTAGCAATATTATCTATAATTTCATATTATGCAGAAATCTCTTTTTGTGTATATAATATTTATATACAGCAGTCTCTCTCTATTTATACCTCGTTCACTCCTGAGGCTCGGTGGTTGAGTGCTTTCATAGTAAGCACGAAGCCCTGGGTTTGATTCCTCAGTGCCACAAAACAGAAAACTCAGAAGTTCTGCTGTCTTTCAATCGAGTGCTAGCCTTGAGCACAAACGTTTAGGGACAGTGTCTAAGCACTTACTCAAGCCCCAGGTATGATGCCAAAAAAGGGTAGGATATTCTATAGAAGGACAGAACTTCAAATACTTCATTACAGAGCAAGCTAGGAGTCTGTTGCTGACAGCTGCCACCTAACCTGACTTAGTCACATGTAAACTGCTGCAACCCTGCTCCACGGGTTACCCATGTCATCCTGGCTTATGCCCGTAATCCTAGCTGCTCAGGGGCTTTAAAACCCAGTCCTGGCAGGAAGTCTGAGAGACACCTCAAATGCGGCTCCAAGTGGTGGAGCTTTGAGTTCAAGCCCCATGGCTAACACCCTCTCCCCAGAAAAACACCTCACTAAACCATTAAATGTGAACTTTTATGGTTTGTAAATTTTCCTCAAAGAATGGTGATACTGATGAAAGCACCCTAATTCTAATGACAGCTTGTGGAATGGAGCTATGTTCTGAGTCCTCCATTGGGTGCTCCATTCTGAGTCCTGCACAGGGTGCTATGTGCTGAGTCTTTCACAGGATGCAGTGTACTGAGTCCTGCGTTGGGTGCTGGGTGCTGAATCTTTCACAGGATGTTGTGTGCTGAGTGGTGCAAAGAGTGCCATGTGCTATGTCCTTAACCGGGTGCATTCTTACATCTTGTCTATGTAAGAGCTCCACAACTTAGATGTTTATATAGACAAGAATATTGAGGCTCAGATAGGCCCCCATGTCAGGGACAAAATTATGTATTACTGAAGACTCGTGAGTTGTCTGCAGCAGATAATGGTTTGGTTTGTTTTTTCTTGGTCATGAACCTTGAACTCGGGGCTGAGGCACTGACCCTTATCTATTGGGCTCATGGCTAGCACTCCACCACGTGGAGCCATGGACCCCCTTGCAGCAAAGGCTATGGCCAAGGGGTCAGTAGCTAAAGTCTGTCATCCTGCCTTCTCGGGAAGCTGAGTTCTAAAGATCTGGGTTCCAAACTATCTCAGACACAAAAGGTACTATGAGACTATTATCTCCAATTCACTACTAAGAACCTGAAGGGGAAACTGGGTGCTGGAGCTCATGATCTGAGGATCATGGTTCAAAGCTAGCCTAGGCAGGAAAGCCCTTGAGAAACTTAGCACCAATGAACCACAAGAAAACCGGAAGTAGCTGTGTGGCTCAAGTGGTAGAGCACAAGACTTGAGCTGAAGGGGTCAGGGACAGCACCCACACCAAGACTTCAACTCCTTCAATTGCCAACAACAACAATAAAAAAGACAGAACTAAACTAACAAAGCTGAAATAGAGGGCTGTGAATGTGCCTTAGTGGTAGAATACTTTGCATATATAAATTCGTGGGCTTCATTTCTCAGGACCATATGACAAGGACAAAGCCTGAAGTGGCTCTGTGGCTCAAGTGGGAGAGGGATATCATTGTACAAGAGAAACTAGGTACAGTCCTCAGGTCCTGAGGTCAAGCTTCAGGACTCATGTATATGTGTGCATGCACACACCCACCCACGCACACACACACCGTGGTGTACACACATACACACCCATACATACACTCACAGACCAGAAGAGATGTTGTTACACAAAATGGGAAAGCACTGGGCTTCTGCACTGAGCTCATGGTCAGCACTCAGGCCCTATGTTCAACCCCAAAACCTGGCCACCCAGGGACCAGCTAGGAGAAGTCAAAGGTTTCAAAACCTGATGAGCTTCACCAGTCCTAGATGACAGGAAGCTTTGTGATATCCAACATGTGCTTGGATTTCCCAAGCTTCCGGAAATATAGGAAAGGCATCATAGACCCAACATTGCTTGCAATGAATCATTTCATTATGTTCAGTGCCTTAGTTGTCTGCCTGAATGACTCTTGAATTATATTGAGCACTGTAACTGAACAACAGAATATAGTCTCACAAAGGCCTGCCATGAGAGGTGGCACAAATGAAGGTCTCCTGTTAAAACAGAGCACTGCGGAGAGAGATAGCTAAGGGTACAAAGAGGCCATTTTTTCCTGACCTTCAGAGCCAACTCACACTCATCCTCACTAACTGGCCCAGATGGAGTTGTTTGTTACCCAGCTGTACAGGAGTGAGGACTTTTGTGTGCCTGTCCAGACAATGAGAGACTTCCTCCAGCAGGCCTGTGTTGCAGAGAAACCCTCAGGTTACACTGTGAACAGTGAGGGGAGCCCTGGAACATGCACTATCTTGAAAGAAGTCTCTCTGTTATGAACTCATTGTACTGAATACAAATTTCCTAGTTTGGTGCCATTCAGTATAGCTACTCGGGAATTTCACCTATAAGAATACAAAGACATGGAAGTACAGGCTCTTTTTGAGGGGGCAGGTCCTGGGGTGGAAGTATGATCCTATTCATGGTCCCTGGGCTCCTTTTGCTTAAGCTTGAGTTACAGCACCACTTCTGGGTATTTCTGTGATCTCTTAGAAATAACTGTGTCATGGACTTTCCTACACTGGCTGGAATCAAACTCAGTTTCTCTACATCTCAGCCTCCTGAGGACCTGGGATTACAGACAGCAGCCACTGGCAACTTATTTCTTCTCTTCTACATTTTTTAATCTGGACAATCTGACTTCTTAACAGGGTCATTCCCAAGGTTTTAATTTATAAGCAAACTATCCAATGTTATTTATAGCTGCTTTCCTTAGAAGGATTTTCTCTCCTCATTTTCCCCTCTGGTCACAGGTTTGAGGCCAAAAGTGGGAAATGAGTGTCACAGGATTTGGGAGCAAATATTCACAGTACATGCCAGTTCTGTCACTTAGCATTGAGCTGCTGTGAATTTACTGTCTCAGGATATGAGGACTGAAAGCTGGAGTGATCCTCATACAGTCTGCATTGCTCCTTTTACCTATAAAATGATCTAATAATTATGAGTGTTTTTTGTCTCCAACGTTAAGTGTCTAGAACACACTAGTAGCATCTTCATGTGAAGGGTTAAAGTTTTGAGGCAGTGACCACTTGTTGCTTGTTTATAGCAGAGCAACACGTGGTGGTAATCCAAACACCTGGTTGGTTGTGTGCCTTTATAAACCCTGCAAAACTTTAGCTCGGGGTTCTCCTCCTAGGCTCCGCTGTGTTGGAGTGTAGGATGAGACCCAAGCTGCAGCCCGTTTAAATAAAACCTTAAAACAGCTGTAAAGTCTGACTCTCGATGGTCTTCTTGGTGTGGATCCTGCGACCTGGGTATACTATATTAGTGAGGGCTTGTCCTGGATCCCCCCAAAGACCCTCAAGATCTCAGTCTCCAAAGGTAATACAGAGCTGTCTTTGTTAATTTGTCTTGTCCTGTCATTTGTCTGTTTTACTTTCGTTTTCCTTTGTGAGGATGGCCAGTCCAATTCGTAAAGGGTTGTTGAGGCAGATGTGCTTGCACCACAACCCTGGAGGAACTGGGAGATGTCCAAGATCCTCTTGTGGGGCAGGGGTCCTTGGAACCCCACTGTGTGGGGCGGGGGGGGGGCAGTCCTTGGAACACCGCCGTGTGAATTGTGGGGTGGGGGTCGGTTCAGTGTTGGGCTGGAACTGACCAAGAGGGCCTTCTAACAGCGGCGCAACTTGCCCACTCTGGCTCTGCTCTTTCTGCTTTGTGGCCTGGGTGTGGAACCCCACCGTGACTGTAGTCAGTGGACCAATTTGGGAGATCTCTACTTTGTAAGCCCTTTTTTGTAACTGTCAGGCCTGCATGTGTTTTGTTTGTACTGTTTATTGTTTTTTGGACTGTACGTCTGACAGGACTGGAAACCATAGGCACCACTCCATCTAGCCTCCTAGACTTACAAAAAGTAACTGAGACAGAGGGAAAGAAAAGGTACCCCCCAGTTTTTCAGGGAGATAACTTGGAAGAAGAAATGTTTCCTCCCCCATATTCTCATTTCCAGGTTCCTTTTGCAGAACCTGAGAATGGTCAAGAGGAGGAGGGAGCTATAAAACACTCGGCACCTGCCCTTAAAGTTTATGAGTGGCCAGTCACTCCACGACAAAGTGGGATCAACCCCCCTTCTAATGCAGCTATTTTTCTCATACGCACCATAGGTCGTGTGGATGCAGATGGTCAACAGCAACTCCAATATTGGCCATTTTCTACCAGTGATCTACACAATTGGTACACCCAAAATGCCCTCTTTTCTGAGAAACACCAGGATTTAATTTGTTTGCTTGAAATTATTCTCTTTACTCATCAGCCCACTTGGGATGATTTTAGTCAGTTTTTACAGGTCCTTTTTACCACAGAAGAGAGAGACTATATCCAAGAGGCAGCCCGGAAATATATCCCTGGCCCCACAGGAGCACCTATCACAGATCCTGCCCTGATCACTGCCTATTTTCCTGAGATCCAACCAACAATTGAGACAACAATACAATTGAAAGTAAGGAGCTACTCCTCGTCTATAGCCAGGCTCTGTTGGCATGTCTCAAGGTGGCAGCTTGCCAACCTACTAATATGGCCAAAGTTTATAATGTTAGACAGGGAGGAAGTGAAAGTCTGGCAGCATATCTTGAGTGGCTCATGGAAGCTTTTGGTCAATATACCCGTATGATCTTGAGACCCAGGAGTCGGCTCAGTTGATTATGTTTGCCTATATAAATCAAGCTGCACCAGACATAAAGCGAAAGTTGCAGGCTCTAGTCAGACTTAGTGAAAAGTCTATTAGGGATCTAGTAGCTGCAGTGGAAAGGGTTTACAATAAGAGAGAGACAGTAGCAAAGACAGGAATGGAAGGACAAAGAACATGAAATTGAGTGTGAAAAGAGCGACCAGGCCAAAGAAAAGAGGCTAGACTGGTTGGACTTGCCAATATCGCATGCTGAGCATACCTGGTTCACAGATGGCAGCAGTTTCATTTGAGAGGGAAAAAGGTACGCCGGTGCAGCAATCACCACGGACACTGAGATAGTGTGGGCAGAAGCACTCTCCCAGGGAACGTCTGCACAAAGAGAAGAACTAGTGACACTAACAAAAGCCCTACAGATGGGATAAGGGAAGAGACTAAACATTTACAAGGACAGTCGGTATGCTTTTGCCACTGTGCATGTCCATGGAGCCATTTACCAAGAGAGGGGGCTGTTGACAGCTGAGGCAAAGGTTATTATAAACGAAAAAGACATTTTAAGCCTCATCCGGGCCTTATGGGAACCAGCAAATATTGCCATTATGCACTTTCCTGGCCATCAAAAGGTAATTGATTCAATAACCAAAGGAAATAACTTGGCCGATCAGGCAGCTAAGGAGGTAGACCTCCAGCCCAGGGCCACAAGGTTTGCCTCCTGAGCCTCAGTACTCCCAAGAAGACTTGGAGTGGATAAAGAAAATTTCCATGGCCTATAAACCCCCAAACAGAGAAAGAGATAAAGACTGGTGGAAAACTGGTGAGGGAAAGCTTATCTTGCCACAAAGATTGGGCAAGAGGTTTCTTATGAGAATCCATCGGGTCTCTCACATGGGAACCCAAAGAATGGAGAACTTGCTCCTAGTCTCAGAAGTAAAAATCAGGCAAGGAAATCAACTCATTGAGGACATTGTTAAAAAATTTTAAAGCCTGTCAGCTCAACAATGCCCCTAATCAACTGGTTACAAAAGGAGCTCATCTCCATGGAGATAGGCCAGGTGTGTATTGGGAAGTAGACTTCACAGAAATTAAAACTGGAAAATTTGGATATAAATATTTGCTAGTTTTTGTAGACACCTTTTCAGGATGGATAAAAGCCTACCCAACAAAGCATGAGATTGTGAACGTCATATCTAAGAAGATCCTGGAAGAAATCCTACCCAGGGATGGCTTCCCAACCACAACTGGGTAGGACAATGGACCAGCCTTCGACTCAAAAGTAAGTCAGGGAATAGCCGCGGCACTGGAGATGGATTGGAAATTGCACTAGACCCCAGAGTTCAGGGCAGGTAGAAAGAATGAATCGGACTCTAAAAGAGACCTTAACTAAATTGGCCTTGGAGACTGGCCCAGACTGGGTATCACTGTTACCTTTTGCCCTGTTTAGAGTAAGAAATTCACCCTATCAGCTTGGCTTTACTCCTTTTGAAATAATGTATGGACACCCTCCACCCATTATCCCTACCCTTCAGACTGAATTGCTTGCTGATTTGGATGATATTGAATTTCTCTGTAAGCTTGACTACAGATGGTGCATAAGAGGATGTGGACCCAGCTTAGAGCATTATATGATTCTGCTTCTATTCCTACCCCCCGCCATTTGTTTAAACCAGGGGACTGGGTGTTTGTTGGAAGACACAACCTGATATTTCTGGAACCACGGTGGAAGCGAACTTACATGGTGCTACTGGCTACACCTACTGCCCTTAAGGTGGATGGCATTGCTGCTTGGATCCACTGCTCCCACCCCAGACCAGCTGAACCCTTTGCCCTGGACAACCGTGGGGAAATATGGGAAGTCTCCAAGCATCCTACCCAACCACTCTGCATAAAACTCAAGAAAAAAATGAGCTGATTATTATTGGTATTGTTGTTTAATAGTATGGCTAAGGTCAGTTAGGGACCATACCCATTCAAGATCAAGAGCTGTTGTAGTTTAGTTTGAGGCTGGAGCCACAAGACCATAAGTCAAGGGGGGGAATGAAGGGTTAAAGTTTTGAGGCAGTGACCACTTGTTGCTTGTTTCTAGCAGAGCAACACGTGGTGGTAATCTAAACACCTGGTTGGTTGTGTGCCTTTATAAACTCTGCAAATCTTTACCTTTGGGCTCTTCTCCTAGGTGCTGCTGTGTTGGAGTGTAGGATGAGACCCGAGCTGCAGACCGTTTAAATAAAACCTTAAAACAGCTGTAAAGTCTGACACTCGGTGGTCTTTTTGGTGGGGATCCTGCGACTGGGGTATAACAATGTTTCCATTTTTCTCTAGTACTCCTCGAGATTTAGACTAAGGGTTTGTGTGGAGTGGCTCCTCAGTGAATTCCTGAGGAAACCATTTGAAGCCTTTTCAGGAGAACGCCATTCAAGCCAGCAGAGTAGGAGAGTCTCTGAGACTATTTTCTCCAATAAACCACCAGAGAACCAGAAGTGAAGCAATGGCCCAGAGGGTAGAGCTCCAGCTTTAAGAGAGAAAACTGAGTAGGAGATACAATCCATACCAGGCAGGAAAGCCTGGGAATTGCTTAGGTCCAATTAACTACCAGCTGGCGGGAAGTGGAGCTTTGGTGGTGGTAGAGACTCAGCCTTGAGCAAAACAGCTCAGGAACACATCGGGCCCTGAGTTTAAATCCTGGGATGGCCACAAAAACATTCAAAAAGAGAAGGCCAATTTTATGTATCAGTGCCCTACCTACATATGTGTGTATATATATTACCTCCCATAGTGCAAACTCTGCTTTTATTTACTGGTTTATTTTTCAGATATGCTAGTTGTACATACTGCATCATTCTCTTCATTTCAGGCCCATTGCTTTTCTCTTCCAGGGTTCTAGGCCTGTGTCTTTATATGATGCACACTGAAGCTCTCAGCAGCCTTTATTTACATTTTATTATGAGGGCAATCCAGGAAAAATCACAAATCTGGCAAGGGAAGAGATCAGGTTTCTTAGAAGTAACCGGTATTCAGAAAATTAAACTTGAGAACATAAAATGGTAGCATACTTATGTAAAAACTACCATTAAGAAAAAAATGAAGGAGCTGGGAATATGGATTAATGAGAGAGTGCTTGCCTAGCATGCAAGAAGCCCTGGGTTTAATTCCTCAGGCACCTGTACACAGACAAAGCCAGAAAATATGCTGTGGCTCAAGTACCAGAGTGCTAGAGACAATTCCCAGGCCTTGAATTCATCCCAATAACTGGCAAAGAGATAACTACCTAGGTAGGATGGTAGGTAGATAGATAAAAAGAAATAGAGAGAGAAAGAGAGAGAGAGAGAGAGAGAGAGAGAGAGAGAGAGAGAGAGAGAGAGAGAGAGAGAGAGAGTGAGAGAGAGAGAGAGAGAGAGAAAGAAAGAAAGAAAGAAAGAAAGAAAGAAAGAAAGAAAGAAAGAAAGAAAGAAAGAAAGAAAGAAAGGAAGGAAGGAAGGAAGGAAGGAAGGAAGGAAGGAAGGAAGGAAGGAAGGAAGGAAAGAAAGTTGATAGATGAATCTGTTTTTGACGTCAGAAGGAAAGAAGGGAACATTCCCAGTCATAAGGCTTGCTGCAGTGCGCCAGGACACCAGTATCGCCTTCACACAAATGCAGAGTAGGATGACTGTCTCTGTCCGACTTCTCAGGCATCCAAGAGCCCCAGAGTCAAGAGGGCAGAGACAGGTTCTAACTCAGGTGCTTGGAGACAGAAGATAAATGGCCCTGCCCCTCCTTGGACTGGGGATTTGCATTAATGATGTAGAGAATGAAGTAAGGAGAATGGACTGGGAGAGATAGAAGGGCCTTCAAACTTGACAAATTGAGAGTCAAAAACCTACTACCTAAGACCAGAGAGCAGGGTTTTCTACTCTGTTCCTCCCCTCTCCAGCACTAGACTGGCTCTCTATTGGTAATCTAAAGATAGCCTGAGGCTCCCTTCACATGAGGAAGGAAGGTTAATTAGTCATTGTTTGAAGAGAGTGAGAAAAGCCTGATCCTGCTGTAACTCTAACAAATGTTTCAGGTTGCCCCCATTGCTGGCTGTGCCTGGAATGAATGAAGTGGTTTTGCAGCTCACTTCCATGATGAATGTGTATATTCTGCCTCCTAATCCTGGAGGCCTAGTTCTCTGCACCTAGGCTGGCTTTTGAAACTGTTTTCTGTCCTTCAAATACAGTGTTACACTGGAGTTCTTCCTGCTATCAGAGTTAGGGCTTGGATCCTGAGAACTTCATTTGAACCCTGATTGAGTCAATAATATTTCTTTCCTTCTTCTGTAGCTCAAGAACTCCAAGAACATTTAGAGTGCAAGTAACTTCTCATCACCAAGTGAAACAGGAATTTCTTAAGCATCTGACCTTTCAGAACAGGAAATCAGAATGTCCTAGACTTCCCTGCCTTGGCTGGTTTCACCCTATGAGAGACCTCAGCCTCCTGAGCAAGCTTGATGGGCGTGAGGTATTGGTTCTCTGCTAGGGTCAGAACTGTAATGACATTGACAATACAAGTCAACTGCTTATCACAAAGTGCTTGGGGAGCATATTAAGATTTTCAACAATGTGCCTTTCAGAACCCTGTAGGACATAAGTTTATAATGCTAGAGTCTGAGAGGCTGGGCTTATGGATGTTCTACACTTGAACCTTGAGGTCTGACTCCAATTCTGGTGTACATCAGCATTCATTTTCCTAAAAATATTTTCATAAGTAGCAAATAGGAAAATTATTTTGATTATCCCTCAATCTTTTTCCAGTTGTGTGTCTCAAACTGAAGCCTGGGTGCTGTCTCTGAGCACTTCAGCTCAAGGCAAACACTCTACCACTTGAGCCACAGTGCCACATGGGGTTTTTTGATGGTTCATTGGAGGTAAGAATCTAACAGGCTTTCCTTCCCTAGGCTGTCTTCAAACTGTGATCTTCAGATCTCAGCCTCCTGAGAAAGTAGGTTTCCAGAGCCACTGGAATCTGGAGTATTGTTTTTGCCAGACCTGGAGCTTGAAATTAGGGCCTGGATACTGTCTTTGAGCTTCGTTTTCTCAAGGCTAGCACTCTATCACTTGAGCCACACTACAGCTTCTGGCTTTTTCTGAGTATGTAGCACTGAGGATTCAAACCCTGGCATTCATGCATGCCGAGCAAGATCTCTACCACTAAGCCACATTTCCAGACCCAACCTTATGATTTTATCCCTCAACTTGCCTATCCACAAGAAAAGGCTTCTGAGTATAAATCATCTAAACAAATCCGTATAGGAAGTTGTCCAAAGATAAATAAGACAAAACTCATATTGGGGACAGACTCTAACCATGTGATGACTTGACAAATGCCTCCATTTAATTATTATATTTCAAAACTTAATAAAGTATTAATGAAAATTAGTCAATGTACTGAATTATTGTGTATAATTTTATAATATATATACACAACATAATAAATATTATGTGTATAATAATACTAAATACAATAAACAATAAAATGAGTAAAATGAAAATTAAATACAAAATTAATAATAATAATCATAATATGAAATATACGTACATATTTACCTATATATCTTATATTACACATGTACACAAATATTTTTTCTATTGCAGGGTCTTAATTCAGGCCCTGGGAACTCTAGCTTGAAAATTTTTTCCTCAAGGACAGGGATCTTAGCCTTCACCCAAGGTGCAAAAGAGTTACATGGACAGTGAGCTCAAATCCCAGCAATGGCAGAAATACTGGCCCCAGTTCCCAGACAGTGACTTAATATTTGTAACAGAAACAGTTATGTTTATTCAGTTACATAATGAACACTGAAAAAAATCAGTATAGAATTTTGTACAGCTGTTCAGACATACATCCCTTAACCCCAAAGTGCTTTTTGAGCACTACATAATTTTTTGTACGTTTTTTATTTTAAAAATGTTGTACAGATGGGTCACAGTTACATGAGCAAAGTAATGAGTACATTTCCTATTGAGTATTGTTGCCTCCTCGTTTGTTTTTCCCCTACCATCCCTTCCCTCCCATCTTCACAACTAACTTCCTTGGTGAGGTCAGTGACTTATTTATTTTAGGCTTGGCATGGGGACTGAACTCAAATATTGGCAACTCTGCGCATTCTGTCACATTGCTACGGATTCATCAAAACTCTGAGTTCAAATCCCAGGCTATTAAAGAAAACTGGCAGAAATTCTAAACCAAGGAGCTTTATTGTTTCAATTTAGTTAGTTAGTTAATTAATTAATTAATTGATTGATTGATTAATTAATTTTGCCAACCATGGGGCTTGAACTCAGGTCATGGTAACTCTGACTCAGCTTCACTGTCCCTAGGCTGGGGTGCAGCCTCGACACCCAAAGCTGATCCTGGGACCCTAGGCCCAGGGGGCTTGCAGAAGGAAAAAAAGAAGAACAGCACAAAAAGTGGGGAGCTGTAGAGAGCTCAGGGTTTTATAATTTTTTTCTTTACATGGTGACCATCCTGGGTCGGAATGACATGGTTTCAATGTGGACCTGGCCTGCCATTGCTGATGGCTGGCAGGCTATCAGGGAAGCCATAAGCCAACATGTCAACATAGGCCCTCGGTTCAAATCCTAATCCTTACATTTACCAATGGCAGGAGATCACAAGAGACACGTTCCTATGCATAAGATTACAGATTGAAAGAGTAGTTCATGCATTTGTCTAGTCTAAGATTGGATGCAATAATCCTAGGATGCTGATTGACCTTAATTAATAGTTTATTAAGCATGAAAAGAATAATATTGTTTCAATGGAGATATAATAAATACCTAAGAGTTGGTAGGAACGTAGTAGATGTCATTCAGTCATAGATAGACAGCTCTGGAACTCTTTAACAATATATATTTATTTGTATACCACCTCTGCCTAGCCATGTATTGCTGTTTTGGCTAAACTTGGGGCTTGATCTCAGTGCCTGGGAACAACCTGACAGCTTCATTGGCTAGAGGCTTCTGTGCTCACCCTCACCCAATCATGAATTGGGCCTGCTAGTCCCTGAGTTCAGATCCAAGCACTGCCAAAAATTTAATCTTTGAGTAAGAAGCCGAGTGTGACACATGTTTTCCTTTTCTGGGAGAGTCCAGGGTGTCAGGCATGATAGAGAACACATCTACAAATCCAGATGGTATGTGATATTATGTAAAAATTGTAATAAGTGGATAAATGGTGTAGGTGTCATCAAAGACAATAAGATAAATTGTAAATAAATGGATAAAAAAGAAATAAAATGAATAACAACACTAAACGTGATATGGACTGAACATCTGTATGGAAGTATAAATCCTACCACACCAAACACAGTATCTACTGAACATCTGTATGGAAGTATAAATTCTATCTCTAAAATTTATATAAGGAGTATGTTTTCCATGCCTGAGGCTTGAATTCAGCCCACCCCCATGAGAAAGCAATGGCAGGAAATCCTGAGAAACTGGTTTCTGGACCAGGAAAAGTCATGGAATGTGATCGATCTCATCGAATGAGTATTTCATGCATGATGTGACTAGGAAATGATAGGCAATACTCATGGGGTATCACTTATTTGTAAAGCAGTGTTGATTAAGCGTGACAATAATCATCACAGTCATGAAATGAAGACATCTGGAAAGATCCCAGAATCAGTATACACATGGTAGATTGGATTCCATCACAGGTTATGGTCTCTCCTAATCTATACAAATGTGTACTCATTTGCATACTACCTTCAACTTATGAATGGATGACTACTGTGTACCCTCCTCCCCCCCCACCTGGGGGTCCATCTCAGGTCCTGAGAACGGCCTTACTCCTTAGTAGCTCACAGGCTGGTGTGCTCACATGGACCCATTCGTCAGTTGGGTCTGCTAGGGCTTGAGTTCAAATCCCAGCACTGCCATAAGATTCACCTTGATTTGAGAAGCCAATCGATCCACCTTTTTCCTGTCCTGTGAAAATCCTGGGTCTCAGCGAGGATGGAAATTCTATATAGACAACTCTATAGGCATTCGAATAGGTTGTTATCCATGTCAGCATAGTTATATCTATCACCATACTCAATAAAATACACAATACATCCATGAATAAGACACAAAATAAAAAAAATAACTACACTGAATGCAAGATGCATACCAAACTTGTAGGTAAAGAGAGATCCTATGTTTAAAAAAGGCGGGCTTGTTATTTTGTCCAGTACTGGGGCTTCAAATCAGGCCCTTGATGAGGCCTGACATTCTAGTCTTCAAGGATGGTGAGATTTCCCTTGCCCCAAAGTGCAACAGAGCTACCCAGACCTCAATTCAAATCCCAGCACTGACAAAAGTTTCATTCTGTTGTCAGAAGCCAGTCGTTGAACATGTTTTCCTCTCCTGTGAAAGAACCGGGCTTTCACTAGGATGTAGAATGCATAGGAAACCATATAACTATGGGAACAGATTGTCATCCATGTCAGCACAGTATACCTGTCACCATACTCAGTAAAATACACAATAACTCCATGACACAAATTAAAGAGAAGTGCACTGAATGCAAGATGCTGTCCACACATATATGTAAATATAGATCCTATATTTGAATTACGAATTTATGACTATCTGGACCTCCCTGGGACTCGATGTCAGTTCCTAGGAATGGCCTATCTCCTTCGTTGCTCAGAGGCTGGTGTCCTCACCTTGACCATTTCCCCAATTGGGCCTGATAGAGTGTGAGTTCAAATCCCAACACTGCCAAAAGATGAATCCTGATGTGAGAAGCCCATTGATTCACCTGTTTTCCTGTCCTGTGAAAGTCCTGGGTCTCACCTTGGATGGAGAATGCATAGGAAACCCTATAGCCAGGGCAATAGGTTGTCTTCTATGTAAGTTCTGTTATATCTGTTACATTATTCAGTAAAATACACAATACTTACATAAGACAGAAAATAAGGAGAAAAGTACTCCAAAGGCAAGATACTGTCCACACATATATGTAAATATAGATCCTATGTTTAAATCATTAGTTTATGACTATCATGGCCCACCCTGGGGATCAATGTCAGATCCTGGGATGGCCTAACTCCTTTGTTGCTCACAGGCTGGTGTGGTCACCTTGAACTATTCACCAATTGGTCCTGCTAGGCCCTGAGTTCAGATCCCAGCACTACCAACAACTAGATCATGCAGTAAGAAGCCAAGTGTGAAACTTTTTTCCTTTTTTCTGAGAGTCCTGGGTGTCTGGCATGATGGAGAACATGTCTACAAATTTAGATTCCATGTTAAGAATGAAAACAATAACATTAATTATATGGAGGCATTATAAATACCCAAGAATTGGTAGGAATGTAGTCTATATAACTGAATAATGTATAGACATCTCTGGCACTCTATAAAGATATACATTTACTACCATCTGTATGTCAATCTGTTCTTATTTTGTCAACTGCTGGGGCTCGATCTCAGGTACTCGGGACTGCCTGTCAGCTCAATTTGCCACAGGATGGCAGGCTGACACTCACCCATTCATGAATTGTGCCTTGAAGGCTGTGAGTTCAGATGCTAGCACTCCCAAAAAATGAATCGTGTAGTAAGAAGCTGATGATGACACATGTTTTCCTTTTCTGTGAAAGTCCTGGGTGTCAGGAAGGACGTGCAATACATATGCAAACCTATATCCTATGTAATCAATGTAATCACTGTTCTATGTGTCATAATAGTTAATAAAATGAGTAGTCAGTACATGAATAAAACAAAAAATAAAATAACTACACTGAATGCAATATGGAATCAACATATGTTTAAAAATATAAATCATATATTAAAAATGTAAACAAATAGTATGTTTTCTAGTTGTGGGCATCGATTTCAGGCCTAAAAAACAGACTTGAATTTCTTAAATTCAAGGAAGCAAGCTTCCCCTTCCCACAAAGTGCAACAGCAGGGTTACCTAGACCATGAGTTCAAATCCCAGTCCTGGCAGAAAAAAAATGGCATCTCTATGCTATGTGATGCCCAATTCGTAGGTATTTCATTTGGCCTCCATTTAATGAAGGTGATTGTTTAAATGCTTCATAAAGTATTAATTAATATCGACCAGTATCCTATTATGTAATTGTGTATAATTTTATCCTCGAATCATTCAAGTACTGCCCATTTAATCATGACATATATCACATTCCTTTGGTAATCATATGAATAGGAATGAATTTCATAGGATCTCCTGCCATTTGTTGGTGGCAGCCCAGGATTCAAGCTGTGGGCTCCAGCTCCTACCACTTAAACCTGAGGATAGGGAACTCACAGGTCTGTCTAAGATCATCAGCAAAACCAGGCATCAGTGGCTCTCAGCAGTCCTCCTTAAAACTTACAAGGCTGTGAAAGGAAGATCATGGTCAAAGTCACCCTAGGCAGGACAGTCCTTGAGACTCCTGTCTAACTTGTGCCATCAAAGACAGAAGTAAAGCCGTGTGGCTCAAGTGGTAGAGAGCTAGCCTTGATCAAAAACAACTCACAGATTGTGCCCTGATCCTGAGTTCAAGGTCTGGGAACAAACAGACATACACAACAATCTGTGCAGCCATCCGGCTAAAGTGGGTCACTCTCTTGTCCCCAACTGGATTGGACAGAGTTCCCTGGGAAAGGGGCTGCCGTCATTTTGACTCCACCCATTCTGCCTGCATCAGAAGATTCCAGCCACACCTCTATTGTTTCATGGTTCTTTCTGACCAATGGGATACAAGAATGGTGGCCACGCCCACATTCCTTGCTGCCCAGTAGCACCTTGATTCTCTGTTTGTTGACACCACTACCTCCCCTCCGACCCTGACCTCGCCTCCCCTGTGCCCCACAGTCTGGCCCACGCCCTGCCACAAATGTGCCCCAGGGGTGGGGGTGGGGGTTGACCCGAGGATGCCACCCCAATCCCCAGCGACTAGTGTCCAGGATATGGGGAGATGCAGGTTGGGTGAGGAGTGGGCGCCAAAGATCCCCTGGCCTGGAGCAGTGGGAGCCACACAGCAGCACATCTGCGCCCTTCCACTCCCTGGTGGGAGCCCAGTGGCTTTAGTCAGAGGTGGGGAGCAGCATGTCTACACCTGCCTTCTGGGTTTTTTTCCTTTTTTTCTGGGGATGGGAGGTGTTGGATGCAGAAGATAGTCACCCTTGCTGTGTGAGCCCTTGTCTTCTGTGCTCGGTCAAACTTTCACCTGAAGACAGAGAGAGACAGACAGACAGAGAGAGAGAGAGAGACAGACAGAGACAGAGACAGAGACAGAGACAGAGACAGAGACAGAGACAGAGACAGAGACAGAGAGACAGAGACAGAGACAGATAATCTTTTTCCTTGTACAGCCTGACTGTGCTCAGGTGAGTGATCCGTTGGCAAATTGCAGGTACTGCATGCAGGAGTCTTCTGTCACCTGTCTGGATGTGTGTGTGTGTGTGTGTGTGTGTGTGTGTGTGTGTGTGTGTGTGTGTGTGTGTGTGTGTGTAGAATTGGGTTGTAACAAGGAGGCCGAATGCTTTGGTAACTTCTACCTGTTATCTTTGGGGCATGTATGAGCTTCACAGCTGAGGTCTGGGGGCCTGGAAGTGTGAGAGGCTTGAAGGGGACACAGCACAGTTAAATTACAAGAACAAGGGATCTGTGTGCAATGGAGCTGTGTACTCCCTTGGGCCTGGTTGGTGGCAGTGGGAGCTTGGGAGGATCTGGGAGTGTGGCCTGCAGGGGATGGCTTCCCAGGAGGACAGAGAGCATGGCCAACTCTTAGTAAGGATATGAGTTCTGCTAGTATGGAGCGCAACAGCGTAGGTCAGCCTCTGGGTCTTCTCATAATGATGTCTGATGGGCAAGGCCAACCCTATTTTAAATCTTGAGCTGTGATCTTCAGATCTCAGCATCCTGAGTACCTAGTATTATAGGCATGAGCCTCTGGCACTGGGACTCTGGTTCTTTTTGGTATATTAGGGTTTGACCACATAGCCTTAGGCTTGCCAGTCAAGTCTTCTACCATGCGAGTCAAGCTTTTCTGTCTTGGGCATTTCTGAGATGGAGAATTAATATATGCTCATTCTGGGCTGGATCATGGTCCTCCGATCTGTGACAGGCCTGAGCCACGAGGCCTGTTCTTCTGTAGTTGGGATGGTAGATATGTAGCGACATGCTCAGTCATTGGTTTAGATGGATTGTTCCAAACTCAGTCCACGGCAGCCAATTCTTGACCAGAGGTGAATCTCTGGGTTGGGCCTCAACCATTGGACTTCAATCTCTTCATGGGACAGTTGTGAGGAAACAAGGGATTGATACAGAGGGATCTCTGGAGCAGGGACAGGCACAGAGGGAGGGGCCATCTGATACTGTTCTTGGCAATTCTGTGAGCATATGATAGGAAGATACCCGGAAAGATCTCAAATGGTGTGTGTTATTAACAGTGCAACAGTTATGGGATTATGAAACAAAACATGGCTCTCTTTCTTTATTACTCTATCCCCATGAGTAACGGGATCATTCACTTTGTTCAGTTTTGAAGCTGGGGAAACTGAGGCATAGAGAAGCCGGGTGACCTACTAATGACTCCCAGCTGACAGGAAGCTCAGCCTGACTTCTCTGCCATGCTCCCTAGGACAATGGGTGCTATTCAGTCCACTTCTTGTGGTGGGAAGTCCACTTCTTTTCAGTCATGAGGCTTGAACTTTGGGCCTAGGGCAGCTCCCTGAGCTCCTCAGCTCAAAGCTACCACTCTACCACTTGAGTCACAGCACCACTTCCAGTTTTTTGGTGGTTCTTTGGAGATAAGAGTCTCACAGGTGTTCCTGCCCAGGCTGGCTATAAACCACATTCTTCATATCTCAGCTTTCATTGTACATAGGATTATAGGCCTGAGCCACCAGCACCTGGCTTAAGTGTAATTTTGACCTTCTTTCTTTCACTTTCTCTCTCAGGAACTGATTCAATGGGTGCTGGAGGAGGTGGCCCAGCATCCCCATGTGGCTGGAACCAAGGTGGTCCTCTCATTCTCGAGGTAGGCTGTGGGTCAGGAGCTGTCTCGCTCAGTCTGTTGTACCAGCTCCATGAGGTAAGTCCCTCTGTGCCCTGGCTACACTGTGACAGTTATCCATTGTCCATCTAGCCTTACTGGACTCAAGTACTGTGTTCAATGCTCTTTTCTAGCAAAAATTATGATACAGAGTTATAGAATGAAAATGTAATGCCATCTTAAGAAAGTCATTTAGGGTTCTGGGAATGTGGCTTCATGGTATGGTGATTGCTTAGCATGCATAAAACCCTGGGTTCAATTCCTCAGTACCACATAAATTGAAAAGGAAACACTGGAAGTGGTCCTGTGCCTCAAGTGGTGGAGGGTTAGCCTTGAGGGAAAAAAAAACGCTGAAGAATAATTCCCAAGCACCGAGTTTCAGCCCCAGGACTGCCAAAACAACAGCAACAACAACAATGAACATTTAGTTAGTAAATGCGAAATAAAGAACCCATACTTGGAATATATAATTGCTCCTTCCATACTGATACCTGACAATAGTTCCTAATACATGTACTTTACCTATGTAAGGATACTGTGTTGAAAAAAATGTTTTGTTCATTGGGTCATACCAATTAATTCTAGGAATGTGCTTAGATGTCAGGTGAGGATTAATTCTGGAAATTCAAATATTCCAGGCTTTTTAGTGGGGTCACTGCTAATCACAATAAGGATAGTGTAAGTGAGATTCAGAAACTATTTTGGCCAGTCATCTTACAAAACAGGCAGAGGCTAATTAACAGTTGTGACAGAAGAGAAGGAATAACGCCAGATGGAAAGAATAAATGATAGTAACTAAGGTATAGTAGAAACCGTTCTAGGGAACCATTTTTGCTTATTAACTAGTTATCAAGTAGGCTTATTCCTCATTGCCTTTGGCATTCAAAATCTCCTAGGCTAGTTCTTAATCTCTGTGTGATGAATGTATCTCCTTCTATGCTGATCTTTCATACCTGATCTCCTTTGCTTTCTAAAAATCTGTCTTGCTGTATTTATCTATGAACATTTCCTAATATTAAATACACCTACAAAGATGAAAGAGGATGCTAATGTAAGAGTCCCATAGCTCATGAGTCATTTATGTAACAAAATGGAAAAGGAGGACATATTTATTGCTACCTTAATTATTCTGAAAAGCTGCAATGTCACATCATATGGTTCATATTTCCATTCTTTGTCTACATAGTGACATTAAGTGCACATAAATGCAATTATGAGTGGGGTGCTGGTGGCTCATGCCTGTAATACTAGCTACTCAGGATGTTGAGTCCAGAGGATTGTGGTTCAAAGCCAGCCTGGTCAGGAAAGTCCATGAAACCCTTATCTTCAATTAACCCCAGAAACCCGGAAGTTGTGCTGTAGCTAAAGTGGTAGAGTGCTCAAGTTGTGCTGAAGAGCTGAGAGACAGTGCCCAGGATTAATGTTCAATCCCCACAACCAACAAAAAAGTGCAAATATAGGTTTAAGTTTCCCCCAAAGGAATGATGAAGTCAATAGTAATCTTCCCAAATGATTTAGTAGTGCACCTACTTTTACTGAGTTATTTGTTATGGCTTCTTTGCTAAACATATTCTCTTCTTTAAAAATTGTCAAATATTAGCTTTATAATAAACTTCATCTAATATTTCTAGGTTCAAAAGAGAAGTCCATAGAGTTGATGTCACTTAGCTTTCTTAGTGTCTTAGTTCAAAGCCAACCCAGGCAAGAGAGTCTGTCAAACACTTATCTGTAATTAAACACCAAAAAAGCCAGAAGTGGAATTTTGGCTCAAGCAATGGAGTACTAGGTTTGGGCCAGGTAGGAAAGAAAGACAACTGTTCAGGGACAGGGGCCAGTCTCTAAGTTCAAGCCCCAGAACCAGCACAAACTAAACAAACAAGCAAACCAAACAAACCCTGGGTATTTCTTTGGGACTCTCCTTAAAATAGTGGTGGTCTGAGAAGAGGCTGCTTTTGCTGATCATACTCACTGGATCCTGCTTTTTTGGAATTCTTATTGCTATGGAAAACTCAAGACCAGACTAAAGGAATTGAAAACTGATTCCTGCAACAAGAGAATCATCTCAGGAGTGAAACATCCATCCATAAGACACTTTAAAACCTCCATGTCTTTGCTTCTTTGCAGTAGAACACTTTTATAACAAAGTTATTTCCTTTTGTTCTATGCCTGCCTTCAAATGGCATATTGTTTCCTTTTGCAAAACTCTCAACCAGAAGTATACAGACAAGTTTTATATGAGGAAAGGACACACTCAAAAAAGTCAGGGACAGAATTTCCTTCCAGCCTTGGATTCTTTTCTTGTACAGTACAAAGGAAAGCAATAGTTAACTTGAACTTTGTCATTTCTCTATGTTAAATTCCTCTCCTGGGATCAGTTTCCACATCCAGTAACAGTTACTTCCACTTACTTCCAGTAACAATTTATGGTGCTGCTCCAGAAAAAAAATGAATATTTTCTGGCTTCATTGAAATAGCACAAAGACACTTTTGGACATGAGGTAACACGTGTTTCAGAGACAACTTAGTAAAGACAAATGCAATTTAAATTGCTTATAAATACATTATCCATGATAATATTTTGTTCAAAGTTCTCATGTGCTCTGTAAATTAAGGTTAATTTTAAATGGTAAGAAGGTTCTCAGATAATTTTTTGTGAGTCTATATGCTGTGCATTAATTTCCCAACTGTACATGAGTTAACCATAAAAGAAACAATAGCAATTATAGGAGAAAAAGAAGTTCTGTGTTTATGTATAAGTGTTCAATACAATATACAAGACTCTACAAATAAAAAATTGAAACAATAAAGCCAAGTCCCATATGTAGATTTATGGGAGTGATATAGAGAAAGCATTACCCCTAAGTGGAACGTGAAGCATGAGGTCACTCCCTTTCTAAATCACGCTTGCTAATCATGTAAATGTGCAAAAAGGAGAATGGAAGAGTGATTCTTTTTCCAATGCAAGTCAGATATGTGAGAACAGACTTAACTGGAAAAAAAGAGTCTATCTTGAGGGAACAGGAATTATACTAGCAATGAACCTGGTGGCTAAGATCACATTTCTTGTTCTTTCCTTTTCTTATATTCCTTTTTATTGTTGTTTTTCGTGGCACTTGAAATATGGGACAGGGCACTGTCCCTCTGAAACGCAGCTCAAGGCTAGTGCTCTTCCACTTGAGCTGCAGTGCCGCTTCCAGTTTTCTGGTAATTATTGGAGAAAAAGAGTCTCCAGGACTTTCCTACCCGTGCTGACATTAAAACCCAATCCTCAGGGGCTGGGAAGGTGGCTCAGTGGTAGAGCGCTTGCCTTGCATGCATGAGGCCCTGGGTTCGATTCCTCAGCACCACATAAGCAAAAAGAAAAAAGCCAGAAGTGGCACTGTAGCTCAAGTGGTAGAGCGCTAGCCTTGAGCTGAAGAGCTGAAGAACAGCGCCCAGGCCCAGAGTTCAGGCCCCACGACTGGACCCCCCCAAAAAAAACAAACAAACAAACAAAAAAAAACCCAATCCTCAGATTTCACAACAACTTGGTTTATGATCACATTTCTAACAGTGTACACCCAGGATATGTATTGTATATGTTCATCTAACTTTATATGAATCTTGAGTTAAAAATCTGGGCTACAGTTAGACTTTACACTCACAAAAGTGTTTGAAGTTTAAAAGTTGATACTCCTAGAAAATTAAAACCTAAGAATGTAAAGGAGTCTGGGAGGTTCAATTTGCATCCAGCTTGGACAGTATAGGCTTTGAGACACTACCTATAATTAACCAGCCAAAGCTGGGATACCAGTCACGAGCAAGATTGCTGAATTACAGCTTTAAGTTTTTGCATACATACATACATACAAACATACACATACACACAGAGGCACTTATAGGTGCACACAAAAATACACAAATGAAACAACTCTCAGAATATGTAGAAAAGTTAGAAAACAATAGAAAATTGGTCCTGAGTAAGACTAGAATCAAGTGATAATTTTTAATATTAGAAAGCCCTCAAGTGAACTTTCCCCCAGAAGTTGAGAATATTACATAGGTAGGGACCAGAGATAGTAAGAGAGTCAAGCAATCATTCTTAATGGGATAGGATACATAGTGGAATGAATCAGGGAAGCCTGCAGGTGCATCAAAAAATGTTCATATCCTGTGTCAAATGTTAAAACACCTTTGAAAATAGTACATAAACAGTCTGAGCAGGCAGTCTAGTGGATAAAATCATAGGAGAAGTTCAGAATTTCTACTCTGTTTCTAGATTAAATAAACAAACTATGCCAGGGCAATGTGATACAAGCCTGGAATTCTAGCACCAGACAAGAGATAAGAGAGTGGAATTACATAATGATACCTTCCCTGGACCAGATAGAATAATTTTGTCTCAGTAAAACTAACCAAACAACAAGAAAGGAATACACAGTTAGAAGTTTGGACTAATTTTGTCATTATGTTTTGAGAAGTCAAGTTTCCTATTGAATGCACCTCATATATATCCTCACTTGTGTTTTAAATGCTCTCATCATTACAGAACATTCGTAGATGCAAAAGAGCTCATAATTCCCATCCCTCATTCTGTTGGATTCCAAATAAATGTTGAAGGATTACAAAAGCTTAAGACTGGAGAAATAGCAAAGTTCGTCTAATGTAGGATTTTGTAGACCTTGTTAAATTAGAATTTAGATTTAAAATATATTTTTTGGATTTGTTTGTAATTTCATATTCTATAGGATACTACAAAATTCTTTCAAAGTAGAGGGATTAATTGAAAAATTCACAAATAATTCTGGCATTCTATTTGCCTAGATATTCTTTCACGACAGTTATAATTAGAACATAGTTAATAGATAATTCGCAGAGTTCATGTATACCTTGTTAATATGAATAATCTAGACAGAGTTGCCAAAAATGGATGACATTAATTTATACATTTAGAACAACCAATTTTTAAAGGTTTGGTTTAATATGGTATGAAGAGAGTAATTGTGTGACATCTTCTTTCTTCTACCTATATGTACCACAGGAAGCCATTTCCTTATTTACGTGCCTTTGTATACATGGAGAGAAATGCTAGCTTTAGGTTTTTTTTCAGTTTTTTTTATTGGTTCATCCTAGAACTTGATCTCTTGGCATGGACAGGGTCTCTGATCCTGTTTATGCTCAAGGCTCAAGCCCTACCACTTCAACCTCAGTGCCACTTGGGTCTGGCTTTTGCAGAGAAGTTTTTTGAAGATAAGATTCTAAGAAACCTTCCTGCCTGGGTGGGCTTTGAATCATAATTTTCCTATCTTGCATACTGAATATCTATTTTAGTTAAAAAAGTCTAAATATAAATAATATTTGCAAGTGTTCTGATCTCAAGAATACCAGTGGAGGAAAAATGATGCAGCTCTGTTTATTGTGGTGTTCTTTTCAGAACAAGGAGGGTGTCACATTAGCAGAGGTGTAGTATTTTTTCAAAATAGAGATAAGGTATTCATAATGTGAATTAAGGAATTTTAAGGTATCCCTTACAAGTTGGAAACTGTTGGGCTAGGTTGACTTTATGGCATAAATCTTGGGATTGATGGTCATAGACATAATAGCTTACTCTTATAAACAATTGCTTACTCTTGAAGAATTAATTATTACACATGCTTCACAGTTTTATCCTCTACAAGAATGTGGCTATTTTTCTGTTTACTTCTCAATCTGGACACCCCATTGGAAACTGCATCTATTGCAGAATTAATTAACATGCAAACAGGTACTGTTTTGAATCTCAGGAATGTTGAGAATTTAAAAATGAGTAGTAGTTAGTCATAGGAATTTTGAAGAACACATATATTCTGTCCTCTTAAAAACTTACTTACTTTTAAAATTATGGGTTTCCATAGTATTAAACTGGGTCCTGTCGTGGGGCCTGAATTCTGGGCCTGGGCGCTGTCCCTCAGCTCTTCAGCTCAAGGCTAGCTCTCTACCACTTGAGCTTCTGGCTTTTTTTCTTTTTGCTTATGTGGTGCTGAGAAATCGAACCCAGGGCCTCAGGCATGCAAGGCAAGCGCTCTACCACTGAGCCATCTTCCCAGACCCTGTTTTCTGTTTTAGAATGAGAAAGTACTAAATTTATTCTTTTTTGAAAAATTTGGCAAGTATATTGTAAAAATAGTGTCTAGTTGGATAACATTCAAGTTGATGAACCTCTGATAACTAAGGGGTAATTAATTCAAATTAGAAGCCAAATATTGTTGATTTTTAAAATGTTACTACATAAAGAATAATATTTACTGTGCCAATACTGTAAAATTACATTTTACACAGCTTATTTTTTCAATTTTATTATCAAATTGATGTACAGTGACTTTACACTAATTGTAAGGTAGTGAATAAAAAACATTTCAAACTTGTTACCCCTCCCTCATTTTTCTCACAGTTTTCCTTCACCCCTTCACCCCTCACAAGTTGTAAAGTACATTTCTAACATATTGTCTTGTGAGTATTGCTATTGCATTGGTTTGCCTTTTGTCCTTTGTCTCACCATTGTCTCACCATACAGCAGGGATAAACCATAGGGGAAAACCCCAAAGAAAACAGAAATCACATAGTTCATCAAAAACAACATCCACAAATGAAAAAAAAATCTGGTTCCATATCTTGGAATTCATTTTGCTTAGCATCAGCTAATATGGTTACATATATGCAAAACAAAGCCACTGGAAAATAATAGCTGCATGGATACTATATCATGAAAACAGCATGTTAACATTTTGATGGTAAAGGTGGAATTAGGATTGGTGAATTTGCGGTTCTGATAAAGGATTTTCAACAGTTTTAAATTTATGACAGGTAAAATTCAATAGTTCAAAATTTTTAATAACTTAGCCTATTAAGAAAATTTAAAATTGCCTGGAAGAATAGGCTCTCATGCAAAGAAATCCAAGGAGACTTAGTAGAGAGGGAGCAATATGGATGAAGATGGCTCTTTTTCAAACTAAACAAACAAACCTCAGAAACCTTGCTGTAATTCCTGTAGGTTCCCTTGGAATTGTCCTTACCCAGGAACTATATTCTCACTGTTTGAAAGAAGGTTGTATTGGAATTTAAATTAAAAGTTCTTTAAAAAATAAGGCATCAAAATTTGTGAATGTACCTTCAATTACCAAATAGTAATTCTCTGAAAAAGATAGTTTGAGTCAAATATTTAGGGAGAAAGTGCCCTCCACAATGAAAGAAGGTGTTGGGACTACACATTTCTGTTTGTAACACTTTCCACAATGTCTTTGGACGTGAAGCAGTGAAACACAGAAAAAAATTTGATTGGATACTTCAAACCAATGATTTCACATTTCTAAGTGGCTCACAAAAAATAATATTCTTATTAATATGAGGTAGTCTAGACTTCTTTTATTACATATGCCAAAAAGTTCAGAAAAGAATTGAGCAAATGGAAAAATTAATAATAAAATTTTTCTTAGAAGCCTTAGCTAAGCGTATTGACTTCAGCAGTGAAGGGAGGCCAAAACTTTTTGATGTAAATTGTGTTAGTACTTTTACTCCCTAAAGTGATTTTACAGAGCCCATTTGGCTCACTACAATGCAGAACTGATTGAATGAAGACATGAAAATACATTCCACATCCAAATGAGGCAACTTGAAGAGTTTTAAAAGAGAAATAATGAAGATGTAGCAGTGGTGGAGCCCGTATGGTCCTTCAGCTTCACTAGACTGGAAGCCAAGAAGCTGTGATTAATTGGAACTCTGGCAAGAGCTAAGAGTAGGACATAGAAGTAGGACATAAAAGCATTTTCCTTTTGTAACAGACACTTTCTTCAAAGGTATGGGTGATTTAACTCTATTCTCCTCCATACATCTTGGTGAACAAATGAAGACCAAGAGAAAAATAATCTATTAAAATAATTTTGCATAGACTAACTTCACTGTTCCTGATATGGTATCTAAGGAGAATATTAAGAGAGAAGATTAAAAAGTGCAGTATTTTGTGGTTTCCTCTAAGCATCTTCTTAGCAAAATATATCTTTGAGGTTAGACAATTCTGATTGAACCAACAAGTGATGGAGTACTTATTTTGTGGGCACTTTAGACACAAGAAGTCTTTCAAGGTAAAAGAAAAAAATATATAGCCAAATATTTGTGATCACAGCATCTTGGACTGTTTTCTGGATACAAAGTTTTACATTAGATTTCTCCTTATTAACATAGATGTTGTTTCATGGCAACCAAATACAAGAGGGAAGTTTTATGGACTCGCTTGGCCAATTAAACAGCATGAAAGAAGAAAATGGCAAATAATATTTAATGAAATTACTTTGACCAATTACTTTGCCAGAAGAAAGAAGGAAAAATATAATTCAAAATCAATTGACTTAAAAGTATGAAGAAAGAGTAGGGAAGAGAGATTAGAGAAAATATAGATGATCATTTTCTCTCCAGTGGAGTAATGCGTTCTTGATCTTGTTTCTTCCATTCTACCTCACAAGCTACCAAGTGTTTCTCAGGACTGGATTATCCAGATCAGACAGAAATCTCGTAGAAGTAAGATACTGTATGCAGCAGATATAGGTGATTTATAACCTTAGACAATCTATTTAATTCTGTTGAAAATTCTCCCCTATCCCAAACTTCCCTCTTTGAACAACTTTGTTTGCTTTTCCCGACTGCCATTCATTAACTGATTAAAATTTTGAGTGGTCATATACATACTCTCTAGAGATTGCTGTTTGGTTGTGATTTTTGTGTGTTTTTGTTTCTAGATGTGTTTTTAACTGAATTTTAAAAGTTTGTGCAATTGTGTTACAATTAAATATATCCATCTATTTGTCCAATGCTCCTAGATCAGAGTCACTCCTTCTATCATTCTCAACCAACCCTTTCTCCAAGATTTATTTCCAATTTACCACTTCCTTCATCATATGTGTACATTCAGTATTCTAGCTGTATTTGCTCCTTGTTCATTTTTCATTTATTTTATGTCTTTACTATAATTCCTCTTTGGTTTCAACATCTGATATTCATTCTGTTAAACTGTCTATTAATACTTTGAAAGGTTTATATACATTCCATGGAGTTTCAATCCTGCATATTCTTGAAATGATGTCAGCTTATATTTCCATAATTCATTCATCTGCAGCAACAATTTGCAAGACTGGAGACGGGAAGCACCTAAACATGATTTTTTCTCAACCGTTTGAAAGATTAATGTTTAGTCAAAAAGAAAGTTAAAAAATGGCTTAGAATGTATTCCTAACTATGCATTTTTATAAATGGCTTTGTAAAATCGTGTGATTCTTTTATTTTACATGGAATAATATTTTCTACTACCTATAAGTTTTGGAAAAAGAACATTTTAATTTATTCCTAGATAGGAATATGATAGAAATAGAAGACAGATATTATGTTTGTCATATCTCTGATTAGTACCCATATTCAAGACTTAAAGTCGTATTTCTTACTATGTTAGACAGAGGGAAAACATAAAATAACATATGATGAGGCAACTATTTGTGATTGTTTAAAATGTACCTTATTAAATGATGAAATTTATTAGCTAAGTTTGGGTTTGAAATTTAGGAGGCTGACATATTAAACACATTTCTGAAAGGCCCATACTGAAAAACACAAATTGTGGGTGGTACTATTCTACACTTTATTGAATGGTTGAACATGTTTGGCATTAGTGCTGTGTAAATAATTCAACTCTATTGTAACTTGCTCCCTACACTTGAAAAACTTGTAATGTCACTAAGTATCATCAACTTGTCAAATGTTATTTTGGCGTAAGTGATTTTTTTTAAATTTAATTTAATTTTATTTGTGAACATACTGTACAGAAGGGTTACAATTACATGGGCAGGATAATGCGTACATATCTTACCAAGCATTGCAGCCTCCTCCTTTGATTTACCCTTTACATCCCTTCCCAGCCTCCCCCCTCCCCCCCAATCCCAATCCTTCTCCTTCCCCCCCTCGCCCCCCCCCCGCACCGACGTTGTAAGGCTCGTTTTGGGCATGACAACTTGTAATTCTCATTGTTGCAAGAGGTACACCTGTATCCTTAAACACTGGTTTTCTCCATCTCCTCCACAAGTTATACTGACATCAAACATAGTGAAAGCAGGGGTTATACTGTGGGGGAGGGACATACAATGCAACAAAGAGATAATCTTATAAATGTGTTAGAAACACATGCATGAAAGAAAAAAACATTAAAATACATATCTAAGGGTTCATTTTCCTGACCTCACATTATCTGACCTTTTCCGCTTGACTCATACATATACTAGATATTGCAAATAAGGGAAACCATGAGACCTATGTTTCTTTGGGCCTGGCTTCCTTCACTTAATATAATTTTTTCCAAGTTTTTCCATTTCCTAACAAATGGGGCAATGTCATTCTTTCTGATGGAGGCATAGAATTCCATTCTGTATATATACCACATTTTCTTGATCCATTCATCTACTGAGGGACATCTGGGTCGTTTCCATATCTTAGCTATGGTAAATAATGCTGCAATAAACATTGTTGTGCTGGTAGCTTTAGTGTTGTCTTGTTTGTAAACATTTGGGTAAATGCCCAAAAGTGGGATTGCTGGGTCAGAGGGGAGATCTATGTGAAGTCTTTTGAGGAACCTCCATACTGCTTTCCAAAGTGGTTGAACAAGTTTACATTCCCACCAACAATGAAGTAAGGGCGAAAGTTTATTTGAAAAGGAATATACTTTCAGAAGATTAAATGTAGATTATCATTGGTTTGAGAGTGACATTTTTATACCACAGAACCATGTTGTACTGAACTCCCAGAGTTTTGAAGCACTCCTTAGTGCTTCAAATGATTTTCTGAATTACATTTGACCTCTAAGTCAAGTTTTCGGGCTTTGTTAGACCATTTATAGATCTATCCTTCTAGGAACTATTTTTTTGGCCCACTTATGTTGGAATAAAATCTTTCATTAATCATAGGTGAGGGATATTAAAAATAATCTTATGACAATTTGTGAACTTTTTCACTCATATGGGCTGGTCATCTGTAAGTTGAATGTTTGAATTACAGTACTTTCTCTCAAATTTTGTGATCTCATCCTTCATTTTAAGTTGCCTTGCATTTCACAATTGCTTACTGCTAATTCCTGCATCTCAAGGAATTGGGGCCCTGAAATATAGGAAATGCGAAATTGAGATTGGTCTTCAATTACTTTGTGTTGATATATTGCATGGGCCTTGGTGAAAAGTCTTGCCCCTGTTATCTGATGATGCAGGTAAATGGGCCTTGGGATCCTAGGACCCATGGGTACTGCAGAAGAATAATATTTTTTAGACATCTTAGCAAAATTTGGGCATAATCAGTAAGAATGCTTCAGAAATATGGACAAAAACAGTTTGGAACAAGCGAGTTAAAACAATAAACAGAGCAGCAGAGTAAAATCCATTACAGATTAGAGGAAAACATTGTTTTATTATCATGTGGATTCAAAAGACCAAGAAGAGTTATAATGTATCACAAGTTTATACTAACAAGATTGCATTGATACGTTTTCTAGTCTAATACATATTTGAAACCTAAATATTTATATTCCAATTCTGTTTATTGAAGTAAATAAATATCAATTTATTTGTCAAATTATCAACTAATTCTAGTAAGTTTCATTGTGTGAAATATAAAATCAGCACATATAACTATATATAATATGATTAAAAGACACACGTTTTGTATTGTTCTGTTGTAGTTACTGTATCAAAGGCAACTCTGTTTTAAAGTATGATTCCATTATCTCTACTTCTGTGTTTGATAGAGTTAGATCTAAAGCTTTATCATTTGTAGATTTACAGCATGGAGGCAAGAGGAAACACTGTGATTAAAACATTATCAATTTAATGCCTAATAACGAGGAGAAACATATGCACTTCTCCTGCAACTATGAAAATATTTGGTGATAAAAAGGCAGGAGTGTAAGTTCCTGCCAGGAACTTACAGACAGGCCAGGACATTAAGTAATCATGCATACGAACAATTTTTTCACTTCTTGGCTTTAGCTACTTTTAAATGGAAGGTATAATAAACAATTATATTTTGATAAAATACCTTCTCGTCTGAACAGTTCTGTTTGAACTGTTCATCTCTCTATGATCCCTTGTAACCAAGATTAGTTTTGTTCTAGTAAGAAAATCTTTGCTGTCAGGGTAAGGTATTCTGGTTGGTCTGTTCCCACATGGAAGAAGGGTAAAGGCTCAGGTAGACATTTGTTCCAGTAACACCTCATTTGGGAAAATGTCAGCTGAAGAAGTTTAGAAGTAGTGCTTAAGCAACGCTTAGTTTGAATCCATTAGGTCCACAAAGCTGGATAAATAAGTACTTGAAAAAGCCATCACCTTTGGACCTAACTATAAATAATAGAGAGTATGATCAAATTCCAAATAAAAAGACTTAAGATATTCATTGGCAAAAAAAGTTTGCAAATGTGAGCAATCGACTGATCAATATAATTTTTCCCAATATTCACAGAATTTTAGGGAAATAAGATCGATAGCATTGTTAGGAACAATAAGGTTTCCTTGTTACAAGTAGGCACCCATAGATATAAGCCTGTATAAAGATTGCAGCATTAACTATTAAATTTAGAGATACTCAAATTACAATACAGAGATTAACATGGCACTTGCACAAGGATAATATGAAAATTTGAGAAATATTCCATATTTTTCATTCTTCAGATGCAAGAAATGAAAAAAGTGATTAAAAAGTTGATTACAAAATTACAAGTGTAAAAATACACGTAATTCATATAATTAAATTTAGTTTGACATCAGTGTATTAAATCACCTCAGAAAGGCGTTTACATAGCATAAACTTTACAAAACTTTTCAAATTAGACAACATTGTCATTTTATCCCAAAGAAAAATAATATTAAGGCCTAGAAAAAAAGGAATCAAACTGTTTCTATATCGAATACAATTGGAAAGGACACATTAATGAACGTATATATTATAAAATAATATAGAATTCAATGTATATCTAGGAGAAAATAAATTATGAACATTATGCAAACATAGAATATAGAATATTTTAAAATATACTTTTTCAGAGAAGCACCAGAAATATTTTAGTTTCTTTACTACTCATTTCAACAGGTAAATTAAAATTATTTCTTATTAAAAAATCACAAACTCTGAAGAAATTATTATACATGTTTACAAAATCTATTGAATACATTTTTCCATCCAAGGCAGGCAATTCACTTGGAAGAATTCCACAGAATCCATGAATTTTTACAGTAAAATATTGGTGCTGCCAGGCACTGGTGGTTCATGCCTATAATCCTAGCTAAACAGGAGACTGAGATCTGAGGATCATGGTTCAAAGCCAGCCTGGGAAGGAAAGTCTGTGGTACTCTTATCTCAAATAAACCACTAGAAAACTGGAAGTGGAGCTGTGTCTCAAGTGGTAGAGGGCTCACCTTGAGCTGAAGATCACAGGGATAGCTCCAGGCCCAGAGTTCAAGCCCCATGACTGACCAAAAAAAAAGATATTGTTCTTATTTGGATTGTGAAAATATTTTGTAGGGACACAAAAGATGAACTTGCATTTTTGAAATTTAAGAAACTTAACCCGACCATTAGGACTTCAGTGAACAATTTGTACAGCCTTTTACAACTTCTTAGAGGTAGTGATACATACTTATGCTTTTGGCAATGTCAAATAGAGTTTCTTCTATGTTGTTCTTCAGGCCTGGATTTATATAATGGTTCAACAGAAGGCGATCCAGCGTATCTTTGCTATCTCAATTCTCAACAGCAAGATATAAGGGTGTCAAGAGTCCTTTAGTTTGGGGAAGTGTTACTGTGGCTCAAGCGGTAGAGCACTCTCCTTGAGCTGAAGAGCACAGGGACAGCACCCAAGCCCAGAGCTCAAGCCCCATGACCGACCAAAAAAAAAAAAAAAACCACAACAACAACAAAAATCAAACAAACAAAAATATTTGGGCTAGGAAAGTGGCTCAGTGGTAGAGCGCTGGCCTTGCATACATGAGGCCCAAGGTTCGATTCTTCAGCACCACATAAGCAGAAAAAAAAGCGGGAAGTGGTGCTGTGGATCAAGTGGTAGAGTGCTAGCCTTGAGCTGAAGAGAAGAGGGACAGCGTCCAGGCCCAGAGTTCAGGCCCCACGACCAGACCAAAAAAATTTTTTTAAAAAAAGTCCGTTAGTTTGGCCATTGGTATCTGTATCATGATGAAGTAAGAAAGAAGCGTCTCTGGTATTATTCCACGTGTATGCACTGTTCAGGGGTGTCCAGTCATCTACAGTTATTGCATGTGCCGCTTGAGACACCAACTCACTGACAATGTCTAAGTGTCCACCGTAGGCTTCTTGAAGAGGGATATACTGATCATCATCCCTACTATTCACATAAGTGGCCTTTTGAGAAAGAAGTCTCCGCACTGTAGTAAGCTGAATATTTTCGACAGCCCATTGAAGAAATATGGTTGGATGCTTCTCCAATGTTTTTTTCTTGCAAGTGATAACATTCCTTACTTTTTCATCTTGTTCCCCATATTCCTAAGAATTGCCTAACCAGAGACTTTGAGTGCCAGTGGGAATGAGATGTCCATGTATTTCCCTAATAGTTCACATTGATTGAACTGGTCAGAAATATCTGGTGAATTTTCTGCAACTGTTTATTCACCATGATTTATTTTCTCTTTTTCCAATTTTACTATTCGAAATTATTCTAACTGGAGAGTAGGGAATTGATGGAGAGCAGAGGAAAGATATTCCTCCATATTCAAATGTACACACTGAAAATGAGGACAAGTGATGTCTTCATGTGCAGCTTATTCTAGGCATGAGAAAATAGGAAATAATGCCTTCCATATAAATGATTGGGGAAATGGCAGAGCAAAAAGTGAAATGATACAACCAAAAATATAAAAGCAAAATAAATTAGGATAATTATGGAGCAATCGTGTTATATATGAGAACCATGAAAGGGAGAGAGAAAGAAAGAGAAAGATGTGTAATGACGTAGCTAGCCACATAATCCATGCCTCTGATCAATTTGTAGAGCAAAGAAAATTTTATTTTTTTAAAGAGATGGAAATCGAATTTATGTATTTACTTGAAGTTAGTAAATACATTTTTAGTAGCCTACGTAAAGAGACATAACTTTACCAAACTACAGACAGTAAAATAAATCCTTGATAGTTCTAGTAACAGATCTGACTGAAATCAGTTGAATCATACTTTTCTTGTACAATGAAGGAATAAGAGGGTAGTAAAGCAGCTAGAGAAGGCAGGGAGATTGTATCTGTGACAAAACTTTGTGGAAATTGGTATTGAGGATTTCTTACCGGTGATCCACTTGCACTGGAAGCATGATTCTGAAGTATTGCTTGCCGATTCTGAACTATTGATTTGATTATTATATTCTCCAAGAAGAAAATGAGAATTGATAGTGAAGGACTACTAATACATTTTGACCTTCTCACTAAGCACTTTCAATCATCAAAATCACATGAAGACAATAGACAGGCCTACTTTTTAGATGAAAGCAAGTGTCTTATAAAAACAAGGAATGTATGTAGTCATGCAAAGGACTTCTATTTTACCAATGCGGCATACATTTTTCTAATGTTGGGTACCAATAAATAATGGATCTATTAGAAAGCTCTTAAGGCTCCTATGTTCAATAGTGAGTTCTCTTACACTATATCATGGTATTTTTTGTGTATGGTTTTAAGAATAAATTTACAATACTAACTTGAATTTCTGACAGGACAGTATCATCACTGTACATCTTGCTTCTATACTCTCATTTTAAAATTACCATCTAAGTATGTGCATTAAATAACTATATAGGAAAAAGTAGAAGCCACACTGATGGCTTATGTCTTTAGTAGTAGTTAATCAGAAAGATGAAATCTGAGCATTGTGGTTTGAAAGCAGACCAAGAAAAAACAGTCCATTAGATTCTGATTTGAATGTAACCAACAAAACCTAGAAATGGAGCTGTGGTACAAGCAGTAAAATGCTAGCCTTGAGAAAACTGAAACAAAAAATAAATTCTGGGACAAATACAGGCCCTGAGTTCAAGCCCTAGTAGTAGCACCAAACAAATAAATTAATTATAAGGTAATTAATTAATTAAAACTAAATTAAGTGGTCACATGTGGAGAGGCAGGTAAAATGTAACATGCGTGGTAATGGTTTATGTATTATTTTGTAATAAGGCATATTATCATTTGTCTTAATCACTAATATTTTATGTGGACTTTTTTGTACAATAAACCCTGAATTTAGCATGCGTGTATATGTGTGTGTACATGTGCGAACATGTGTGTATGTGTATATGTGTGCGTGTGCTGTTGCAATGTTGCTTGCCAATGTGGACAGGGTGAGGCTGAAAAAAGCTAACTGTGTTGCAATGTTTTTATTTATCAGTGTTCTGTCATGTCATTTCAGTGGAACCAGCCTTTGTACATATTATTTGTCTAATAATAACATCATAATCAAAGCATTTACAATATTAAGTTAGAAAAAGAGACAGCTTTCAGCTCATATTGTATGTTAGGTAAGAAGATACAGACATAATTAGTTAATAAGTTGTTGCTATAAGATGATTGTCAGTACAAAATACCTATTTGACCTCTTAAATTGGTTATACTTTTAAGATACACTCATAGAGTGATTTGGACCGACTTGACCAAACAGGTTTTACTCTCTGATTATTCCTGTGAAACACAAGTTGGATAAACTCTTTCCGGATTTCTGTTGAAAATCACTTTCTTTGCAAGATTATATCTATTCTCACTAAGAGATAATCCAACCCATATTATGTTTGAATATCCCATCTTATTCATTGAAAATAAGTATTGTGGATATGCTTGTTAGATATTCCTTTCAAAAACGAACAAACAAAAAGCAAGTGTTATGTCCATATTGTGGATGCATTTGAAGGTGTTTTGTACATGCACAGGTATCTTTACTAATGGCTTTTTTGTGGGAGAAACTACAGCAACTTTAACAAATAAGGCTTTTTGAATATCTGTTCCAATATACATAACATCTCAGAGCAAGTCTTGCAATTTCTGAAAATCCTTTGAATATTTTAGTATTATTTCAGTTCATTGACTGTAGAGCTAAAATTTCTGAAATATTGTGAAGATCTGAAAAAGTAAGTGGGTATATACGCTTTTTTATGCTTCATTTTATGAAAACCCAGTTTTTATGAATGTAAATGGAATAGAATAAAAGAATTAAGTGAATTGGGTAAGCTAATTATTAGTATAATTTTGTTTTCTATTAATAGTCCATTGAATGTAGATGATGCAGTTAAATTATTTCCTCTCTATTTCAGTTAGTTTTAGAATCTTTATAGTTATGAGTGAACTTTTAAATAAAGGTCTTTTAAAATAATTAGGATTAACCTTGTGCTTTTCGTCCTACTCCCAAGAAAATGAGTTATTTTTAAGTGTTAATAGTTTATCATTATGATGATCATAGCGAATCATTATCATTATCACAGGGACTTAAAAATGCAGTAGTATTGATGTCGTTTTAAACCAATTGTATTCACAAGTTGGAGAGTCTTTAATTCATAATTAGGTCTTGGTGTCAATGATTTTTAACCTCTCGTTCCTAACATTAATGATAGGTAAGACTGCATTTTTGGGTATATGAAAGTTAAAATATTTATCTGGGGTCAAATGTGATTTTATATCATTCTTTCTTTAATAACATTTTAAAGTAGTACATTTCTCTCAAAGTGGTGGGTATAAAAAGCAATCAAAATACTTCAAATGGTAAAAAATTTAGGTGAGCTACAATGTGGAAACGATTGCTCCAAAAGGCCTGCAGTCTGTTTCCATCAGGAATTGGGCAGGTCATTCTTTCAGTAAGACTGTGTTAACCAGAGATGGGGTCCCCAGGCAATGCAGTGTTGAGTGAAGGCAT
This sequence comes from Dipodomys merriami, assembly GCF_024711535.1. Taxonomy (NCBI): domain Eukaryota; kingdom Metazoa; phylum Chordata; class Mammalia; order Rodentia; family Heteromyidae; genus Dipodomys; species Dipodomys merriami. The sequence continues at coordinate 1,314,813 of NW_027203827.1, forward strand.
AAAATATGATTTCTACTATTTTGAGCTAGAAATCAAGAATGTTATAGTTTAGCAGTTCCTTTCACTAGGGAGGTATAAATTGATTATGAACATGGAGTTTTCTTCTTACAGTTACTTTTTGTCTTTTTTTGTTGTTGTTGGTCATGGGGCTTGAACTCTGGGCTGGGGTGCTGTTCCTGCGCTCTTCCACTCAAGGCGAGTGCTCTACCACTTGGACCACAGTGCCACTTCCAGTTTACTAGTGGTTTATTAGAGATAAGAGTCTCACAGTCTGTCCTGCCCAAACTGGCTTTGAACCACAATCCTCAGATCTCAGCCTCCTGAGTAGCTAGAATTATAGGCGTGAGCCACCGGTGTCCGTCTTAGTTACCTATTTTCTAACAAAGATAAAGGAAATATTATTAGAGTGTGCACAATAATTTTGGGAATTTTCCTAGAATTAGTAGACTGAGTGCTGGTATTTAGTTATAAAATAGAATGAAGTTAGTTCATATAGTGGGAATGGAACGCAGGCTAACACTTACCGTGTGTAGAATGTTGTCCTAGTAATTGCAACTTTGAAGACTTAAATATCATCATCTTAGAAATAAAAATAGAAATAGTTTCACTTTATAGGATTATTGTGAGGATTAAATTAGATACCAAAGGTAAAGTACTTGGAAAAACAATCAGAGTTTGATACTTTCTACCTTTTATTTTATCATGTGATATATTCTAATATTTTTACTGTGATTTTTATATTGTCTATTTAGGATATGCAAAGTGATGTATTGATATACATTGCGTTGTTCACTTTTCTGTCATTATGAGGAAAATACCTGCAAAGAAAATTTCTGAGAAGGCAAGTATAATATTGACTCATGGTTTAAGATCAGATGTCTCCATTGTTTTTAATTATATTTTTATTAAATAGGTGTACGAAATGTTTTCCATTCAACGAATCAGTTTATAAATACAATGGATCTTTACATAACTTTCTCACATCCTTCCAAACCTCAACCCACTTTCGTTTTTATTAGTTTCATACTATCTGCATTGAATATTATGGCTTCACTCTCTACTTCCATAAGTCTCTTTATTTCTTCCCTTTGATTTTCCCTCACATTTTCCAAGTGGTAGCCTCCTGGTATTCATTTTGTTGGATTAAAAGTTCAATTTTATAAGAAATTACACCTGTTAAATACTCCTCTACAAATAGCATGCTTTGATTAATACTGTTTTTTAACTTGCATAAAATTCTGGCTTCTAAATACGTGTTCTTTTTGTGTCTGGCTGTGACTTCATTTATTTAACATAATTTTAGTTCTATCCATTTCTTTGCAAATGCTGTAACAGTCTTTATAATGGATGGGTGCAATCCAATTGTGTATATGTGCAACACTTTCTCCAACCATCCCTCTGCTAAAGTGCATCTGGGCTGTTTCCATAAATTCTCTACGGTGAATAGTGCAGTAGTGAACATGATTGTGAGAGTGATTTTACTCTAACCTTTTGGGAAAATTCATCACTTTTTTTCTGGGAGCAATCCTCTAGCCAATTTTCCAGAATTAGCACATCCCTTCATTCATCTACATCACAACGTTTTTCAGGTCCTCAAAAACACACTACGCCCTACAGGTACCAATCAGCTAAAACCAGACTGTGCCCATATTCTTTTGTTGTTGTTATTGTTTTCTTTCTGGTCGAGGGGCCTGAACTCTGGGCCCCTCTGGTGCTGTCCCTCAGCTCTTTGCTCAAGGCTAGCAATCTACCACAGCGTCACTTCTGGCTTTCTTCTTTTTGCTTATGTGGTGCTGAGAAATCAAACCCATGGCCTCAGGCATGCAAGGCAAGAGTTCTACCACTGAGACACTTTCGCAGCCCCGATGTGCCCATATTCTTTTAATACATTTTTCATAATTTTCCACATAATTTAGTGAGAACCTTCTATGTACTTTCCTAATGTGGGAATGAGGTATATGACAATAGAGCAAAAGTAAAAAATATGGGATTAAATTAGCTATTATCATATTTAAAATAATTTTCAGCTCTAACTTATAGCCTCACTTAGTATCATTTTAATCTTTATTTGATTACTTCACCTATCCCCTAAATTATAACATGTGATTTAAATACAAAGGCAAAAAAGTGTGGTTTGACTTTGACACTCATGTGTGAGGATGCACAATATGGGCAAATAAAGGGATTGGAATTAATAGCCATTATCCATTTTGTTAAATGGTTTTCTCAAACTGATTCTCACAATTCATATTTCATTCAACATCAAGAAACATGTGACAATTCCCTTTGTTTTGCTCCTCATTAAACTTGTTTCCATGTTATTTTATAATGAAGGATGATTTCATAAATCTACTGTAGATACAAAATATGTTAAAATATTTCTATATGTATGCATTGATATAAATATAAACACATATATTATAAAGGTTATAATGATAAATTATAACTTCTGTAACTGTACAATTTACTAAATTATTAAAAACATGGACGACTCAGGCCTGGAATCCTGGTTACTCAGGAGGCTGAGAGCTGATGATCATGGTTTGAAACCATCCTGGTCAGGAAAGTCCATGAGCCTCTTATCTCCAAACAACCAACAGAAAATCAGAATTGGAACTGTGACTCATAGTAGTAGAGTGATAGCCTTGAGTGAAAAGACTCAGAGATATCACCCAGGCTCTTAGTACAAGAACTAAAATCTACCCCCAAAAAGTATTTAATTTACACTTATGTAAATAGAGTATTTCCTTCACACAAATGCACATCCATGCTCATTTGCAAGGTAACTCTGTTATGTCTGGAGTACCACATAATATTATCACTTAAGTAGAAAGTATTACAACATGGGTAAACTCTACCTCTCTCATAGATTTTTCTCCACTCAAATATTCAAATCTTGCAATTATTCCCATTATTTAAAGTCATAGCTTTTTTTCTTTAATACACATAAGATTGGAATTTGAATTGAGTGTCTTGTGTCTCCTAAATGGTTGTTCTTATCACTTTGGCATGCCCCCAGCCCTAAATTATCCTGATTAACTTTCAGATAGAATCTTGCTTCCTACTTGTGTATGATCGTGGGCTCAGTCTACTTTATGTTATTCTTCCTGGAATTTAGAATAACAAGTGCCTGGCATTGTGTACAGATCTTTCTGTCCAGTCTGAGCTTTAACCACTATCCTCACAATAGTAGACTCCCTCGTAGTCAGGATTTTCATAAGCTTATCATAGCTATTTTTTAAAAAAATCTTTGCATTTCCTGCAGGTTCTTGAGTACTGAATTAATTGGTGTTTTCTTGGGTTTTGTTTCTTTTGAATGTATGTGTTGAGTTGTTCTTCATTTTTCCTTTTGTTTCTTTCACTCAAGTTCTTACCTATAGTGCTGAGAAACCAATTCTTCTTTCTCAAGATAGTCAAGGTGAACATTATTTATTCCAAAACAATTCCAGTAATATTTAAACACCTTCAGAAATTTCGAGAAAATGGCGGAGGAGAATCTGGTGGCTAAACAAGCTCTTGCAAAGAAAGCAGTTCTAGTGTTCCAATGAACAGTCCTAGGCACACCAAGTGTGCCATCACATTACAGAGAGTTTGGGCAGAGAGGAAAAATCCAGGTAAGGAGACAGATCTGAGCATTTTCCAGCAGCCATGGCTGAGGTTGCTGTGGTGGCTGTGGTGCCATCCATAGCTGCCATAACTACAACCCAGAGAGTCTGGGACAAATGTGCCAGATGCAGCGGGCAAGCAGATTTTACTCAACACGAGCAAGAACTGACAAGTAGCAGATATCTTCATCCTGCAGATAGCAGACCAGAGGCTACCCAGGAACCCACACTCCAGCGTGAGTACAAAACTAACATCCTCACTCCTTCTCAAAGGGAGCAGAGGAGGGAAGGACACCCCTCACCCAAACACTGGAGATATCCACCTTTGATGTAGACAAAAGCCTGGCTAAGTAGCTAGATCCAACTCAGTTCTTTGATGAAAACAAAAGAGTCATTTAGCTAGTCACAAGTACCTACCCTGACCTGCCATTCTCAACTCCACCCATGGGAAAGTCACAACAACAAGGCAGAGAAAGCTAATCCCACAAAGGAGTGGCTTTCTTCACTGGGTAAACAGAGCCAGAGGCTGCCCCTCCCTACAACAGCCCTGACAATCAATTGAAACTCAGTAAAAATAAACCCTGAGAATGGCTCCAGGCTGTGCTTTGTGAAAGTCTCAGAAGCTAGCCCCTCAGGGAAAAGCTACTGTTTGCTGAAAGGCCTCAACTTTACCCAGAACCCAGCCTTATTACAGTAACTCCAAACTAGAGGAAACAGCCACCTCCCTCTTTTGTGATACTGAAAGCAGATCTCCCTCCCACTGAACTAGCCTGGGAGGCGATCACAAACTTCTGGGTAAACCAACAGAATTTTTTCTGCCTGCCCAAACAAACTGACTTAAGAAACCAATCAAGCCACAGAAAACCAAACACCACAAGCAAACCAGAGACTCCACCAAGAGACTGGTTACTGACACAAGGGAGATACAGGATCTTCCCATCAACCCCCCAAAAACAAAATCAAAGAAGTCTTTTTTGTATCTTTTTAAATTTTTACTTTCTAATGATAAAAATTGTTTTCATTAATCTTTTTTTCTTCCTCTTATAACTTTTATTTTAGGTGTGTGTGTGTGTGTATGTGTGTGTGTGTGTGTGTGTGCTTTTTTAAAAAAATGTTTACTGACCTGTGTGTGTGTGTGTGTGTGTGTGTTTGTGTGTGTGTGTGTGTGTGCTTTATAAAAAAAAAAATGTTTACTGACCTGTTGGTCTTTTTTGTTCTTTCTTTCTCATTCGTTTTACTTTTTCATCTTTTGTTCTTTTTGCATGAATTATTTGTTGTTCTGTTCACCTCCTATATACTGTCATTGATTATAAGACCTTATCCACAATTGTGTACATTCTTAATCCAAAAACGTATCACTCAATTCAAAACCTCTTAGGATTATATTCCTTAATAACAGTATTATTTATTTATACCTATAAATTATTTGAAGTATTTTTATTTTTTAGTTTTTCAGGTCTCCTTTCTATCCCTCCCCTCCTCTCATCCATGTTCATCTCTCAATTTTACTTCTTTAAATTTTCATTACTTTTAAGAGTTTCACTTTTTAAATTTAAATATTTGTCTTTCCATTTTTTCTTGTCTCTTTTTAAAAATTTTTTATTCTCTCTTTTCTATCATCCTTTCCAATCCATTTCCCTCTGTGAGATTAGGACTTGGTTAATTTCACTTTCCTTTGACCTTTCCACATTCCTCTAACGATGTTTTCCCCACCTTTCTCCCTAAACATAATAATTTCTGGTTTGTCAAATTATTCTTTGGTATTCTTAGCCCATTAAAACATAGTTATTTAATGTTGAATGGACTGTATCTGTTGAACTAGATTGTATCTTCAAACATTTGACTATGCAATTACAGGACTTTGGTTGATGCTTGCCTTAAAATGGTGTTCTAGCACAAAACTGGCATTACTTTCATCCCAAATGGGCAGAACAAGCAAGAAAAACACAAGGAAAATGGCAAGTCAGGGTATCTCAATTCCCACTCAAGATAATCAGGTGACAGAACAGATAATGAATAATCCAGACGAGAGTTCCCAAAAAGCTCTACAAACACTACTGGTAAACATGGTGAATGAAAAGATTGAAATCCTGCAAAGGACTCAGTGTGAACGTGTTAGGGAGAGAGAGGAGGCAAACCAAAGATCTAAACAGGAAGCTCATGGGCTTGAGAAAGCTACTCAAAGATTGATACTGGAATTGCGTGAGCAGGTTGAGAATACTCAAAGAGAAATAAAGGAATTGTGTGAGCAGGCAGAGATCAGTCAAAGAGAACTAGAGAAGTTACATGAACGTGAGAAATCTAATCAAAGAGTAATACAAGAATTGCAAGAGCTGGATGAGCATAGACAAAGATCAATAGAGCCATTCATGGAATCCATAAACAGTCACCTGAAAGGAGTCAGGGAGACCACAAAGGGAATGTTGAATAGATCCCAACAGAAGGAATGGGAGTCCAAGGAAACCATAACCAATCAACTAAGTGATTTGAGAGTAAACACTGAACACCAAATTAAGGAAGTAAAGAATTTCATACAAGATCTAAAACAAAGCTCCAACAAAGAATTTGAAGCCATAACAGCCAACCAATTAAAAGGAAAAGAAATGAAAAATAAAGTAGAAAGTCTTGACATTAGGTTAGACTATGCAGAAGATTGAATCTCCGGCATTGAAGACAGCCTAGGTATTATAGAGAAAGAACATACAACAATCCAAGACAAATTCAAGAAATATGATAGATCTATTCAACACTTGGAAGACACCATCAGAAGGACTTATCTGAGGGAAATGGGTGTAGAGGAGCATATAGAGACAGAAGGTAATGGTCTAGAAAATTTGTTCAACAGGATCCCAGCAGAGAACTTCCCAACACGCAAAAAGATAGGCATATTCAGATACAAGAAGCTTTTAAAACTCTAAATACACCAGACAAGAACAAGACTTCCCATCGTCCAATTAATTATAAGCCACACAGGATCAATTCAGACCAAGGAAAAGATCCTTAACGCTGTCAAGGAGAAAAGATCAGTCACCTATAAAGGAAAACCAATTAGAACTACCTCAGATTTCTCAAAAGAGACAATTAAAGCAAGAAGAGCCTGGAATGGTGTATGCCATGCTCTAAAGACAAACAACTATCAACCAAGAATAGTGTACCCAGCTAAACTCTCAATCATAATTGAAGGTCTAATAAAAATCTTCCATAGCAAAGAAAAACAAACAATATATCTCCACCAAATCATCTCTACAAAAGATACTAAAAGATATCCTAAACATAGAAAACCAACAAGACCACAATAAAGGCCAAGAAACCACATACAAACAGAATCCAAGAACCAGAGAAAGAATCCAGTAGGCGCAGTACCCAAGAAGGTGGATAAAATGGCAGGTGCACACAAATACCTCTCAGTCCTCTCTCTCAATATTAGGGGATGTAACTCTCCAATTAAGTGACATGGACTGTCTAGTTGGTTTAAAATGCAAGATTCTTCTATCTTCTACCTTCAGGAATCACAACTTGCCCATAAAAATCAAACACATTTTGAAAGTGAAAGGCTGGAACAAAATCTACCAAGCAAATGGCCCCCCAAAACAGGCAGGAGTTGCAATCCTAATATCAGATAAAATAGACTTCAAATTAACATTATTGAGAAGAGATAAAGAAGGTTACTACATACTAATTAAGGGATATCTCTTTCAGGAGGATATTAAAATTCTAAATATTTGCCAAACAATAGTGCACCCAAATTTATACAAGAAATACTACTATAAATTTCACATAGATCCAACGACATTAATTGTTGGGGACTTTAACGAACCACTATTCCCACTAAATAGATCTACTCGGCAAAAACTCAACAGAGAAACCGCAGATTTAAACAAGTGCATACATCAACTGATTTAGCAGACATCTAGCAAATATTCATCCAGCAGCATAAGAGTACACTTTTTACTCAGCAGCACATGGAACATTTTCCAAATCAAACTTGTCAAAATTCAGAAACATTGAATTCATATCTTGCATTCTATCAGACCAAAAGGGAATAAAATTAGAACTCAACACAAAAAGCCACCAAAGAAAGTCCAGTAAAAGATGGAGGCTGAAAAACACACTGTTCAAACACCAGTGGGTCATGGAAGAGCTTAGAATCGAAGTTCAAATGTTCATATTATTCAAGAAAAACTAGCACAGAGATTTTCTGCTCCTCTGGGACACAGAAAAGGCACGATTCAGAGGCAAGTATATAGCTCTGAGTTACTATATTAACAAATTGGAGAGACCTGGAATCAAAAATTTAATGAGTTCTGACACTCCTTGAAAAAGTGAATCAAGATAAACCCCAATCAAGTTGATGGAAAGAAAGAATTAAAAATCAATCAGAATTAAATGAATTAGAATCCAAAAAAAAAAAAATACGAAGAATCAACAAAATCAGAAGGTTCTTCAAAATAATTAACAAAATTGACAGACCCTTAAAAAAGAAAAAGAAGAGAACACACCCAAATTAATAAAGTCAGAGATGAGAATGGAAACATCACTACAAAAACAACCAAGATTCAGAACATTATAAAGGAATGCTGCTCAAAACTTTATGCAAATATGTTTGAGAACTTGGCAGAAATGGACATTTTCCTGGCAAATATTGACATGCTGAAACTAAGATGAGTTAAACCATCTTAACAGGCACATATCAAGCATTGAAATAGAAAGAGCAATAAGATAACTCCCATCTAAGAAAAACCCAGGAATAGATGGTTCTACAGCAGAATTCTACAAGGCCTTCAGAGCAGAACTCACACCAATACTCCTCCAAATCATCAATGAAATCGAAAGAGAAAGTTCACTACCGAACTCTTTCTATGAAGCCATCATAACCCTCATCCCCAAACCCTCATCAAAGAAAGAGAACTATAGACCCATTTCTTTGATGAACATTGATGCAAAGCCTCTCACCAAAATTTTGGCTAATCAACTTCAACAATTCATGCAAAAAATCATACAACATGAGAAAACAGGATTCATTTCAGGGATGCAAAGCTGCTTCAATATACACAAATCAATTAACATAATTCATCACATCAACAAGAGCAAAGATAAGAACCACATGGTTATCTCAATAGTTGCAGAAAAAGCCTTTGACAAGATCCAACACCCTTTTATGGTGAAGGTCCTGGAAAAATTAGGAATCTATGGAACATTCCTCAATACAATAAAGGTTGTGCATGACAAAACTACAGAAAGCATTATACTCAATGGTGAAAATCTAAAGCTATTCCCTCTAAACTCTGGAACGAGACAAGGAGGCCCACTCTCTACTGCTTTTCAATTCAAACATAAAGAGGAACCCAATAGGGAAAGAAGAAGTATAACTTTCCCTCTTTGCAGATGACATGATCTTGTATTTAAAGAATCCACTTCCAAGTTACTCAAGGTTACTCAAAACTTGGGCAAACTAGAAGGGTATGAAATTAACCCTCAAAAACCAATGGTTTTTCTGAATGCCTACAATGAGAAAAGTGTGGCTGAAATTAGGAAAGCACTCCATTCGTAATAGCCCCACAAAAAATAAAATACCTACGAATTAACTTAATCAAAGGAGTGAAGGACCTCTATGATGAAAACTTTAAATACCTTTAAAAGGAAATCAAAACAAACTTAGAAAGTGGAAAAACTCCCATGTTCCTAGATTGGAAAGATCAAATCGTGATAATGGCAATACTTCCCAATGCTATCTACAAATTGAATGTGATACCTATCAATATTCCAACCTCATTCTTCAAGGACATAGGAAAGGCAATCCAAAAATTCATATGGAACAATAAAAGACTGTGAATAGCAAAAACGATCGTTAACAGAAAGAACAGTGTTGGAGGAAAATCAGTACCAAATTTCAAACTCTTCTACAAAGCCATAGTAAGCAAAACAGCTTGGTACTGGCACAAGAACAGACCTCAGGACAAATGGAATAGAATTGAAATGAACCTAAAGACCTACAGCCATCTAATCTTTGATAAGGGAGCTGAAAAAAATAGAATGGAAGAAAGACAGCCTCTTCAGTAAATGGTGCTCTCAAAATTGGTTAACTACTTGTAGAAAAATAAATCTAGATCCTTATATATCACCCTGTAGCAGAATCAACTCCCAGTGGATCAAAGACCTCACAATATAAAGACACTCTGAAAACATTACAGGATTGAATAGGAGAAACCCTAGATCTCCTTGGTACAGGCTGAAAATTGCTTAATAGAGACCCAGAAACACAACAAATCATAGAAAGGTTGACAAATGGAACTGCATGAAATTGCAGAGCTTCTATATGGCAAAGGACATAGCTAGCAAGATCCATAGAATGTCCACAAATTGGGAGAAGATCTTCACTAGCCATACAATGGACAAGGGTCTCATATCTAAAATATATCTGGAACTCCAAAAAATTAAATCCCCCAAAAACAAATCCTAAAAGAATCAACAGCCCAATAAATAAGTGGGCTAAAGGCTTAAAGAGAAACTACTCTGAAGAGGAAGGAAAGATGGACAATAAACACATGAAGAAATGCTAAACTTCCCTAGCTATAAAAAATGCAAATCAAAACAACATTGAGATACCACCTCACCCCCGTTAGAATGGCTATAATCAAGAACTCTAATAACAACATGCAGGAGGAGATGTGGATAGGGGAACCCTACTGCATTGTTGGTGGTAGTGTAAACTTGTTCAACCACTTTGGAAAGGGGTATGGAGGTTCCTCAAAAGACATCATATGGAGCTCCCCTATGACCCAGGAATCACACTTTTGGGCATTTACGCAAATGATCACAAAGAAGACCACACTAAAGCTCCCAGCACAACTATGTTTATGGCAACATTATTTACCATAGCTAAGCTTGGAACCAACCCACATGCCCCTCAGTAGATGAATGGATCAATAAATTGTGGTATATATACACAATGGAATTTTTGCCTCCATCAGAAATAATGACATTGCCCCATTGTTAGGAAAATGAAAGTCTTGGAAAAAATTATATTAAGTGAACTACGCCAGGTCCAAGTACACATAGGCCCCATGGTTTCCCTTATTGGTAATAAATAGGATATGTCTGAGACAAGCAGAAAAGGTCAGATTTGTTGATGTTAGGTGAAATGTACCCCAAGATAAGCATTCAAGTATTTTTTCTTTCATGCGATTGTTTCTAACCTATTTATAAGATGAATTTTTGTTGCTTTGTATGTCCCTTCCCCACAATATAGCTCCTGTTTTCACTGTATTTTATGTTGGTATAGTTTGTGGAAGGGAAAGGAAAAAAAATCTTTTAAAAAAGGATAGAGTTGGACCCATTGTAACAATGAGATGTACAAGATGTTTTGTCGAAAAATGAACTTTAAAATTTTCGCAAGGAGGGGCATAATGGGGGGAGGGGCAGGAGGGATGAGATGGAAAGTGATAGGAAGTGGAAACAAAAGAGGAGGCAACAATGCTTGATAAGAAATGTACTCATTATTTGCCCATGTAATTGAAACTCTTCTGTATGGTATTTTCAGAATAATAAAAAAAAAACCTTCATACCTATTAATGGTATACGAATTCTATGTGCTTAGAAGGGTCTTTTTATTTTCACATCCGTTTTTGGCATACACAGACATATCATTGATTATATGAAGATAATAAATTTCCAGATGCTTGCCAGGAGGAGTAAAACCTATAGTTTATTTTTTTCCAGAGGCTTCCCATTTCATGAAAGAAATATGTTGCTTGATGTAGGATTTCACAAAATTATATTGCTAGGAAGAACTTAAACAATCATCTAACATTACAGAGATGAGGGAGATGAATTGATCTCTTGAATAATTTACTTTTGGGTCAAATAAGAGCAGGCTGCCCAAAAGGGAGTAGACTTTAGAGAAACATGATGAGTTGTATGTAAATAGGTGCTTAGCTGATTTTGTTAATTTGTGAACTAATACAGGGAAATAAAGTACAGCAAGGTAAAAAAAAAATAAAGAACTCTGCATTGAAATACTCATTTGTGTGTGTGTGTGCACACACGTGCCTGTACACACACGTGCATGTTCATGTGCTCATGCATGCATTCATCATTCCTGCTCTAAGCATCTGTGCCCAAAGTAGTGGTCTACCACTTGAGCCACTGATGCACTTCTGGTTTTTTGGAGATAATCACATGTTTTTTCATGATTGTACTGGCTTTGAAAAGTGGTTTTCAGATCTCGGCCTCCAGAGTAGCTAGCTAAACTGATTCACCCTCTGAGTAGCTAGCTAAAATTCTGTTTGTCCTCTATGCTTCATTGCTCTTTTATTCCTTTCCTGAGTTAATCACAAACGTGTCATATAAATGTCTAATTGCTTTAAAAATACTGTTACTGTTTGGCACCAGGGGCTCCAATCTGTACTTTTAACTACTTAGGAGGCTTGAGAACAGAAACCAGGCCAAATTTTAGGGGAGTTCCTTCTCAATCTATAGCTGGGTGCATTAGATCATTTCCACCATCCTGCACTATCTAGAGACTAACATTGGAAGGACTGCAGGATCCAGGAAGCTAGACAAGTTGGTGTGCAACTCTGATGCAATTGATGATGGGAAACTTAAAAGGACAGATCAGGTGCATGTTTTTGTGGAAAGGGAACCCTTATCCTAAAATTAACCACTGACATAATGCCAGCCTAGCAAGAACAATACCCCAATTTGAAATCCTCACAATTTTCCAAAACCAAAATAAGTACATACATTAACATCCCAAAACTTAGTACAATCTGTTCTTTGCTCTAATATCATCTTTATCTGATTATCATATGACATGACAGAATAGTTTCTTCATTAAACTTATGATATATTTTAAAAGACCTAGAAAATTCTTTCTCACTTATTAAGTGCAAACAAATGGCATATTACCTCATTTCTTACATGTTTGACCGCCACTAAAAATCCATTCAATGATTAGTATAGTAATATATTCTGATTTATTACTTTATTTTTAACAGTTGTTAAACATGTTGCTTTTCTGCTGAAGTATAAGTATTTAAATAGTGTTAACACAGGGTGCTATATGCTGAGTCCTGGGAAAGAGTGCTATGTGCTGAGTTTTTCAAAGCATGCCATGCACTGAGTCCTATACAGGGCGTGCTATGGACTCCCTCCTTCAAAGTGTGTTGTGTGCTGAGTCATCCCAAAGGCTACTATATGCTAAGTCCTTCAAAGGACAAATTGTGCTGAGTCTTTTACTTAGTGTGCTTTGTGCTGGTTTTTGAAGTATGCTGTGTGCTGAGTCATCCCAAAGTGTGCTATGTTCTGAGTCCTTGAGAGGTAGTTTTCCCCAACAATCTCTCTCAGTCTCTCAGTCTCTCAGTCTCTCTCTCTGTCTCTCTCTCTAACTGGGTCACTGTGCACGTTCTTGATATGTGGAGTGGAGAGGCTTGGAGGAGAGTCTCCTCTAGAGGTGGGGCTGAGGGGAGATTCGATCCCCTGAGCAAGCGCTAGGGTTGGCGGGGAGTGCAGAGCTGAGGTGAGGCTATAATTCCCATGGCCTGGAAGCCTTAGGGCCCAGTCAGGGCTGATCTTTTGGGCAAGGGTAGGGGGCGGAGCCAAGGGGAAGAGGGGACTGGGCAGAGGGGAGGAGGAGAGAGGGTCGGGGGCCTCAATGTGGTGTCAGCAGTGGCCAGGGTCTCACAGGGGCAGATGTACATGCACAGAGGATGTGAGGCGGCCTGCAAGAGGAGTAGAAGTAGAGAGAGAGAGCAGAGAAGAGCAAGGATAGGCACGAGGGTAAGTGGCTTCACATGCTCTGTTCGTGGATCAATAGAAAAATAGCCAAAACAAGAATAAAGGAAACAAATGTACAGCCAAGAAAAATATAGTTAGAATAAAGGTAGAGGCAATAAAGGTGCAGCCAAGTATAGAGGAAGCCTTGCACCAACACCCCTTCCTGCAAGCATGCTTCCATGAAGCTTATGCTTTGTCTGGCATGATCTCTCACGCAGATTCAGCAGGAGGTGTCATGGCATTTCTTCCTTTTTTATTTTTAAATTGAAGCTCATGAATGTCTTGGTGCACAGAAGAGATAAATCTAAAGATCATACGGAAAATGACTGGAAATATAAGAATAATAATTGGGAGAATTGATCTGACAATGGTATTTATAATTATTACATTAATCCAATCCAGAGGATTGAGAGCCTCCACGTAATGCTGCCAAAGATTGTAAGATTTTTACATCTAAATGAGCTTTACTACCTGCTATAATTTTATCCTGTAAAGCCTCCATAACATGAGAGATATTTATCTCGCCAGACTGCTAACAAATGATTTTTGGTGGCATTCCAATGAAAAGAAAAGCTATATTTTAGAACAGTAACACAGATATATTTCAAACTAGCATGACATTTAACTGAGAGTTGTGTTTTTAAATTTTTAACTTGCTGACCTATAGCCAGAACCACTTCCTCCAGAGGATTTATTTTCATTTCTAACTTTTTATCTATAATTTGTTGTTCTGCTAGGGCTAATGAAACATATTTGTTTAAATCAGTAACAAAATGAGCAGTGTTTACTTCATTTACTAAGGCTGCTGTAGAAATCGCTAAAGAGCTAATTATTGTTAATAAAGCACTTATTCCTAAAATCAAGGCCGCAACAAAGCATTTTGGCTGCAACATAATATCCAGAATTTTCAGCAATTGTAAAGCAGAATTTTTAAACCAAGGGTCATTTTATAGATCTACACGTAACATTACATATGAAGGTCTTTTTAAAATAAAAATTACAGAATATGTTTTATCCAGAGAAGAAGTAAGACAATTAGTAAAAATATAATCCTTACAGCTAATATAATAAGATTTTCCTTGATTAATAATGATTAAATTATCTAGTTTTCTAGATAAAATTTCCATAGGATAATCTACTCATGCTCTTACCCCAATTGCAGTACTCTTAGTTCTTTGGGCTTTTTCAGTAAAATCATGTTTGTTGTTGCAAAAATTCTAAACAAATACAGATGAATGCCCATTTTATTGTGAAAGAGAGAGTGACTCACCAAAACGGAAGCCACCCACGCTGGAGTGAGCCATCTTTTCAGGGGTTCCCCGTGCCTATCAGGAGCATAGCCATTAAACTTTCCTGAATTATGTTTTAAGTTGGCGGCATAATCATAATCGGGGTTAGCAATGGAAAAATAAAAAATACTATCTGGTGCCCCAAAGGCTTGTTAAAAGAGGCCTTTAGAAATCCACATTCTCACCATTTCAGTGAGGTAATTAATACATCCCCAAACTGATCTTTGTCATGATATTTTGTAGGCAGTTACCTAAATGTATATTCCTCTTGGGAATGAAAAAGGATTCGTTATAAGTATGAAAGCCTAATGTCATCATGCCAATTTACCACATCAATCTTTTTTAGAACTTGTTATCATTGGATTGATCAAGGGTATCAGTCAAAAAAGTTCTATAGTTTATAGGCCAACACCCGTGGAGATTTTCTCCTGATAGCGTTATGCAAATTGGAGTGGTATCTGTCATTCCTTCATAATTAATTGTTTGAGAAGTCATATGAGAATTATAATAGTCCTCCAAACCCCCTAGCAGGTCACTATTATTTGTCATTACTTGTATTATATCCTCATCCCCCCACCCCATCCCATAGGATGTAGAAGAGGAGGATTAGGAACATATGTCCAGTATTGTTCTCCTGAAACAGACACTGCCTGAACAGCAATAATGGCAAGCATAGCAAGAAACCTATTTTCAACAGTGATAGTCTTTCCTGTAGAAACAACAATCTCCTCCGCAGAATGGATGAGGTTCTTAATTTATTCCCAGGTGGGTGGTTGGGCTTCTTTTGTTGTCTTCGCCTGTTGAGGAGAAAGGGGAAGACTTTTGAGCTTTGGCATCGCTTTCTTCATTTGCATCTTCTGTTTTGTTTTTTATCCCTGGGTTTCTCTTATTTTTGTAGGGGACACAAGTCGGTTGCGATTCCAGATGGGTGACGCGGCTCCTGTGGAAACACACATGTATACCCTCTTCCCGAGGTGATTAATACATCAGGCCCTTTCCAGGTGCCTCTGAGCAAATCTTTCCTTTTAACTTTTGGCTGAACTTTAAATCCGATTTCGCTCCAATGTTTTTGCATAAGTGTAAGATTTTATTGATTAGTATTAAGGTGATTAATTACAAATAAAGCATGATGGTTTCTCTAGTTAATAAGTCAGCCATCATATTTCCAAATGAAAGAGGACCTGGTAAATTTGTATGTCTCTTATGTGTTCAATAAATAATTTTTCTTTTCTAAGTTGAATTAATTTTTGTAACTGTTGTAACAAGTCTATAAAGAGCTGTCTCTATGGCAGGAAATAAGTTAACCATATGCTTAGAGTCTGTGTAAATGTTATGCTGCTGGCGAAATATGGTTAAAGCTAAAATTACAGCAATAATTTCTTCCTGTTGCTCT
The DNA here is from genome assembly GCF_024711535.1 of Dipodomys merriami. Classification (NCBI taxonomy): domain Eukaryota; kingdom Metazoa; phylum Chordata; class Mammalia; order Rodentia; family Heteromyidae; genus Dipodomys; species Dipodomys merriami. Next base: position 1,330,874 of record NW_027203827.1, read on the forward strand.
GAAATGTCAGATCCCTTTTAATAATAGGGAATGGTCTGGAATGTATACCACTGAAGTTCCATTTGAGAACCCATCAGTAAAAACTGTTAGAGCTCCTTCGAAAAGTGTTGTTACCACTAATGGAAAAATGGTTTTTACCTCTTCCACAAATTTTAATGAAGGATGTTGAGGAACATGAAATTTTATTTGTCCTGTATAATTTAATAATGCTAATTTCCAATTATCATCATTCTGTAATAATATTTTAATTGTTTTTTATTATAAGTTATAAATATATTATACATTTCTTTCTCAAATAACTCTCAGGACCTACTCCTTGCCTTGCCAATGAGTTGGCTGCACAAATATACATAAGAAGCTATCATTCTTGTCTGACTGTGAGGCAAGTGAAGCCATTCCAGGACTCCATATTGCCATAAACATCTTGTATAAGATGTCTTTAATATTATAATATCCCAGTCTTTATTATAGTCCAATTGGACCACTTTTGCTTGTAACTTTTCTTCCACCAATGAATTTTTTCTAACATTATTGGAGTGAATTGTCTCTTAGATTTAGGATTAGAATCCCCTTTTAAGGCTTCAAACAATGGGTGTAATTCTCCTGTGGTAATTTTCAAGTAGGGTCTAAGCCAATTTATGTTTCCTAGTAATTTTTGAAAATAATTTAATGTTTTTAATTTATCTAGCCTAATACTCATTTTTGTGACATGATGTATTATTTTTCCTAAATAGTTTAAAGGTTTATTATGTTGAATTTTATCTGGAAAATAAGCAAACCAAAGTTGGTTAATTGCTCAATGGTTAATTGTTAAAATTTGTTCTGTTAAATGTTTACTTTCAGCAGCTATTAAAATATCGTCCATATAATGAATAATATAAGCATTAGAAAACTCTTCCCTAGTTTTTTGTAAAGCTTTATCCACAAATTTTTGACACAATGTAGGAGAATTTTTCATGCCTTGTGGCAAGACCTTCCACTGATATCTTTGCCAGGGCCTTTTCAAATTACATGAGGGCACATGAAATGCAAATCTTTGAAAATCATTAGGATCCAATTTTATTGTTTAAAAAATCCTGACAATAAATGATTATTATATAATGTTCTTTACGAACAGCCACAGGAAATGGAAGTCTTGGCTGAAGAACCCCCATGTCATACATGGTGTTATTAATGGCTCTGAGGTCTTGTCACAACCTCCATTACCCAGATTTCTTTTTAATTACAAAAATTGGAGTATTCCAAGGGCTATTGGATTCCTCTAAATATCCTTTCTGTATTTGCTCATTTACCAATTATCCTACAGCCTGTATCTTCTCTTGAGTTAGGGACCACTGATCAACCCACACAGGCTGTTCATTTTTCCATGATATTGCATCAGCAAACTTCTCATCAGCGGCCCCTATGAAAAATTTTGTACAGTAAAGGAATCTGCAGTAACGAATTTTAGTTCAATGTTTTGCAAAATGTCTCTGCCCCATAATGTAAGGGCAAAGAAGATATAATATAAGGTTGAAAGTTTCCAAATCTATTTTCACACTCCCACATTAAAATTTTTGAACTTGAGCAACATTTTAGCCATACCCAATCCCATTAATGTAGATTCAGTCTTCATAATTGGCCAGGATGAGGGCCAGTCTTTTCCTGAAATACATGTTGGGTCTGCCCCTGTGTCCAAGAGATCTTTAATAGGCTTTCTATCCACTTTTTTGTTTTCATGGGTCAATCCTTAGAAATAGATTGTACCCAGGCCACAGTTTCTGTGGAACTGAAACCTCCTGTACCTCGATCTTGTTTTAGGATTTGATTTGGAAGATGGACATAATTTAAAATTAAGATTTGAGCTAATCTTTGATCCATAGGTATTTGCATATTTTTTAAAGACCTTACCGTTACGTTAATTTTCCCTTGGTAATCTGCATCAACTACTCCGAGTAATACCTCAAAGTTTTGTTATAATTTGAGCTTCTACCAATTATCAAGCCCACAGTTGCTTCAATTACAGAACCATAAACTTGAGTTTCTATTAGCTGAACAGCATGCATGATAGAGATGATGTAATCTCTTTTTGCTGCCAGATCAAACCCTGCACTTCCTGGAGTAGCTCTTGGTAAATCCCATACTGTAAATGGAGGAGACAAGGGGATTTAATGGAACTGATCCCGTAAGGGATTTTTGTGTAACAGTATGTGTTTCCCCTCTTTCGTTTAAGGGGCGGAGGGAGCACCCCTCTTCTTGTTTTTTGTCTCCTTTTCTTCTGCTGTTAGGAGAATTCTATCCTTATAATATTTTGATCTACACTCATTTTTCCAATGATTGCCTTTCTTTCATCGTGGACAAAGTCCAGGCGCTTTACCCTTTTTATTTTTACTAGGTTTATTTTGCTTTTGTTGAAAATCTTTACTCATGTGTTCTGACTGGCCACATGAGAAACAGACCCCATTTCTAGCCTGAGGTCGTGTCTTATGTAATTTTTGTTCATAAGCACTGAATGATTCTCCTTTCATTGCTGCAGCATATGCCATTCCTTGAGTGACTGCTGGTGAGGCATCTATGCATGCTTTAACAATATCTTGCAATGATCCCATCAGTAATTGAAAAGTACTTAATACATAACTTTTCGTACTTGTTACCTCCTCCCTCATTTTTCTCACAGTTTTCCTTCTCCTCAATACTTCTCACAAGTTGATATATACATTTCCCATATATTGTCTTGTGAGCATTGCTATTCCATTGGTTTGCCCTTTGTCTTTTTTCTCACCATTTTGTTTTTCCTCTTTCATTCCCTAATTAAGGTAAATGTATACACAAAATATGTTCCCATAATATATCTTTGAGGTTAGAAACGATTGAACCCAAAAGTGGTGGAATACTTATTTTTGTTGGCAATTGAGACACAAAAAGACTTTCAAGGTTAAAAAAAAGAAAAAAAGTATAGTCAAATATTTGTGATCACAGCTTCTTGGACTGGTTTTTGGAGACAAAGTTTTACATTAGAGTTTTTCCTCATTAAAATAGAAGTTGGGTATTCATGACAACCAAATTCAAGAGGGAAGTTTAATGGACTCACTAGGAAAGTAAAAAGAAAACCATTAGAAAACCCGAAAGTGGTGCTGTAGCTCAAGAGGTAGAGTGCTTGCCTTGAGCTGAAGAGCACAGGGACAGCACACAGGCCCAGAGTTCCAGCCCCATGACCAACAAAAACAAAAACAAAAAAATAAATCAAATTAGTAACAGAAACTGAGAAAACCTTGATCGTTCATCTTATATAATGGGTGGGAGAAGAAGGGTAACAAGAAATCTAAAGGGTTCTACATCTATGGCCAGGCAAATGTGTTAGTCATGTTCTTGGTGATAAGGATTACAGGTGAAAATGATCGATTTAGGGGAAAAAACTCTCTGATAGTTCTAATGTTTATATTAAACAGATGCAAAGATTGATCTGTTTAGATATCATCAAAATAACCATGACCATGAATATGAAAAAGAATGATAAAATTGGGGGCATTATTAAAGAGAAGAAGAAAGGAAAAGTTATGACATAAGTGTAGCAATGTGAGCACCAGTGTGGACAAGATTGGAAGAAAGAGATAAGGAAACAAAAAAGTAATCGAAACAGATTTACAGAAGAAAAGAAAAGAAAGAATTTGCAGGAAGAGAAGGTCAAAACTGTTACAGAGACATTGAAGGAAATATGCTATTTGGATTTGAAAACTAAAAGGACATAGACAAGTTCAATAAGAACAGTGTTTGGTGAACTGCTAGATATGTAATTCATATTGATGAAATTTTGAGATATGAATGTGAAGCCATAAAATTCTAGATCCATTAATTCAACAGATCCTTTTTATTTTAAATGTTGGGAACAAATGCTTTTATTCTGATCTTAGAAGAACTAATGAGCTCCAAGAAAATGTCTCTAAGAAGCCTTTCAATTCAAATATCACTGTTTGTCTCAAAATGCCTTAAATTCTACATCTTATAATGTTGGCATAGCGTTACACTATGGAACTTTTATCCGCAGAGAGTGAGTAATACCCTATTGGTTAACATGGACAAAGTACCTTCATAAATAGACTGGGTGTTTGGAAACAAGAAGTGGTAGCTGAACAATGTTCTTAGCAGTTTGTACAGATGAAATGGAAATAGAGCAATCAAAAGGAACATGCAAATAAACAAAGGCACAAAATAGAATGTGCCAAGGAAATGCTGATGTACAATTTCAAATAATGTGCTCAGGTGTGAGGATGTGTTCAAAGTACAGCATCAGACTATATACTTGTATACCTTGAGAAAAAACTGCATTAAACTATTCTGGGATTATCATACAAGTAGAAACCTGTTACACTGACTCTCTAATCAGTCACAACATCATCAATTTAGGGAGTATTTTCCAAGAGCATACTGAGAAAAAGAGGGCTCATCACAATTAGTGTTCAGGTTGAAGTAACGACAATCACATAACGTTTCATATAAGTTTTCAATTATTTTGGAGCATTAAAGTGGGAAAAAGCAAAGTAAATATTTTGCATGTATCTGAATTAAGTGGGATGAATTATATTGGTCTCTCTTTAACTTGGAAGTTATAGGTTATGTTTTTTTTATACTCTACATTGGGACAATGATCTGCTTTCAGTTATTTTCTTCTCTTCCCCTTCTTTTGCCCTTCCACTTAAAGAGACATACTTGAGCTTGCATTTCTAAATCCTTCAAAATTATCCATACTTCTGTCAGCCTCCTATATCTTTCTCAAGGGTATATCTTCTTACTACCATTTTTTTTATCCCATATGATATTGGATATCTTCCTGCCTAATTCAGTGAAAGATACACATTAGACTCATCCATATATCTCAACACTTGTACCACCATAAAATCCTATCCTACTTAGAAATCATGATTTTAGTATGTCTGGGGAGGTGACATCTGTCATTTTTGAATGACCATAATTGATACTTACATGCAAGCATGTTTTAAACCAATATGCCTCTCAGTAGATGAATGAATTGGCATGTCCATTGCGGTGCTGTGGGCTGTGGCGGGGACGAGGAAGAAAAATGGTTGGCTACCCTCAGTTATTAATCCTGGGTCCCAGGGCTGGCCAGATGGAGAGTTTCCTTGCATAGGGTAAGCATCTTTATAGGAATTCTTTATTGTCTATTTTTTATCTACACACTCTTGCCCAGTGCTTTCCTTTTTATATTTAGGGCAAATTCCTGGTCCTCTCTTGTTAACATCAGTAGCCTTTTTACAGTTCTTCTTTATATGTCCCATTTGACCACATCCAAAACATTTTAGATTAGATGGTTTGTAAAGCATTCCAGGCAGTGGGCATAGTTTCAGCAAACAACTGCAAACGCCGGGATTTGGATGTAATGTCTTTACACGCCCTTAAATATGTATTTACATCCCCAGATTCTTTAATAGGCAATAGGGCTCGTTGACAGTCCTCATTAGCATTCTCATAAGCCAACATGCCTAGTAGTTGTTGCAGTGCAGCCTCTCCCACAACAGTATGTTCCAAGGTCAGTGTCAATCATGATAAAAATTCAACATAGTGTTTATTAGGTTTTTGAATTACTTTAGTCCAGGAGCCATAATGCTCTCCTACCAGCCGAATCTTCCCATGCCTCAATACCTATGTCTCATAACTGCTCATGGATCTCTCCAGGAGAGTTCACTTGCATATGAGCATCTGCATATGGTTCTGTTCCACTCAACATAGGACAGGTTATGATCTGCAGGCGTGGATTATTGCTCTGTGCATTTTGTCTAGTCCTTTCTGTATATAAGTCAGTAAACTACATTTGCCATTGTAGGTATTCTGGTTCCTTAAGCAAGGCTCTACAAAGCATCTTCCAATCCTCGGGAGCAAAATTATCGGGCAAGCCCATTAAGTAATTCCTTAACATAATGAGACTGAGGACCATAAGTCACTGATTGTTAAGTTTACCAATATCATCGACAGCAACACCCTCATATCTGGTTGGTTGAGCTATACCATTCATAGGAGGTAGTCAAATTACAGGATAAGAAAAAATAGGCATTCCTTCATCAAACTCACTGAGCCTTCTGTTTTGTGAAGGAGTGATGCGGTAAAAATTGCTTCCGCAAGCTGAGGAGAGGAAGGCTGTTTTACTTTCACCTTCTCAGATTATCCTTTCACTCTGCTAATTTCTAACTCCATATGTAGTAATCTTGATAAAATCAATTCCATTTGCTCAGACATTCTATTTACGCTTTCAGTTTGTTCATTTTCAGCTTTCTTTACCTCTTGTTTTTTCTCCTAATTGTGATGCAGCCTTATCTATTGCATCCTTCACCTCCGAGTCCAATAGTAAACCTACAATAGAAGGCACTGCCTCTTTCTTTAAGTCCGCTATTAATCTATTCTCATTTAAAGCTTTAAAAAGTGTATGTAAAGTAGCCTAAATGGACCAAAATCTAACAGGAATCCTTTCCCCTTCTCGAACATCTCTTTCTACAATACTTTACTCAATTCCAATTATCAACATCTAATGCCCCATCAACGGGGAACCAATGATTCCATTCCCTAAATACATTAATACACATTTCTATGTCAAAAGAAGAAATAGTTATACCACAAGCAGCAAGTAAATATTTTAGCATATGTAAGTACGGAGTAGACTTAACTTGTTCCATCACCCTGTAATTAAAAGTACATACCTGAATATCCCTTCCTGTATTCAACACTGCAGGGTCCCTGTTTGTGTGCCAGTTGTCAACGTCTCAGGCATTGGGGTCCCTGGGTAAGGGTCGCAAAATCACCAGGACACAGGGGTTGCAGAGTGCAAACAGCAATTGCCACTGCATGCTGTGCTTTATTGTTAGTGGGTATTTAAAGACAAGCAAGTATTATCGTTGCCAATATTTATTCAGCAGACATTCACACAAAGAATTTCAACAGATACAATTTTGCTTAAACTATGAGATAAATCTTTGTATATTTTTATCTAAACTATTTTAGAGCAAGCTCAAACCATTTCCCCGTACTCTGGAAAATGCTTGACTAGCTGTTCGTCTATGCGTAAGTAAGCAGAAGAGCTACTTCCTCAGCTTTGAGACATGATAGCTTTGAGATAGGGAGAGAGAACATGTTCCCTCTCTAGGCTGGTATGCCAAGAGCTTTCCACATACACAAACACAGTCCTCAGATAATCCTGAGGCCGGAGCCAGCATCATTCTGCCAGTCCAACACAGACCCTGAGTCTTCACAGAGATTGTCTCACCAAGTCTTCTATTACTTTAAGCAAAAACAAAGCAAAGCAAAGCAAACAAAATAGACATTATTGTTAATTAAGCTGCTATTAAAGATTCTAGGCACAATTATACTGTTAAATGATGTTAGTAAATATGTTTTGTAGATACTGATCTCATATGTGTCACAAAAATATCCATGGATTCATAACTAGAAACTGAAGTGTAAAGTATATTAATTTGGTGAGTTTCATTAGGTAGCCAATGAAGAGAACACCACAGGGTTTTCAGTCAGGTAAAGAAGTTTATTTACTGAACTGCTGCCCATGCCATACATGGTAGAAATGCATGTAAAAAAAATGGGGCGATCCAACCTCTGGCAAGGATGAATCTATGTGAAGGACCAGATGAGGTGTGGCTGTTTGGGGGAAACACTGGCCACACTGTATCTGGATGTGACTTCAAGTTCTGGGACTCACCTCTGGTCAGATGGAAAGTGGGACCAGAGGGTGACCAGGTTGTGACTTAACAGGATGGGGAGGTGGCTGCCTCCAGGTGTGCCAGATACTAGGCAACACATAAAGGGTTGAAACTTAGCCAAGAATTGGCTGCATAGGGTCTGCATGACCTGGGGCAGACCTAACCTAACAACAAATACAGGTAGTACTTCTGACATATGACTCCTGACTCCAAACAATTCATTCTCAGTCATGTTCTTTCTTTCTTTCTTTCTTTCTTTCTTTCTTTCTTTCTTTCTTTCTTTCTTTCTTTCTTTCTTTCTTTCTTTCTTTCTTTCTTTCTTTCTTTCTTTCTTTCTTTCTCTTTCTTTCTTTCTTTCTTCCTTCCTTCCTTCCTTCCTTCCTTCCTTCCTTCCTTCCTTCCTTCCTTCCTTCCTTTCTTTTCTCCCTCCCCTCTCTCTTTTTTGTTTTATTGGTTGGTCATAGGGTTTGAACTCTGGGCTTGGGCAATGTCCCTCAGCTCTTGAGCTCAAGTCGAGCACTCTACCGCTTGAGCCACAGCGCGACTTCTGGTTTTTGAGTGGTTTATTGGAGATAAGGGTTTCACGGACTTTCCTGCCCAGGCTGGCTTTGAACTGCAATCTTCAGATCTCAGCGTACTGATTAGCTAGGATTACAGGTGTGATCCACCAGCGCCCAGGTCTTTCTCTCTCTATCTCTCCTCTCTTTCACTCACCCTCCCTCTCTCCCCTACCTCAACTTTCTCAACTCTCAAATAATGAACACTTGCTGAGTTGAACTCACAGGCTGGGAGAGCAGCTCAATTGGCATATGTGAAATTTATTTAATGTTTCCTTCTACTTCTACCACAGGTCACTGGGATCAAATAATGAACACTCAGCAGCATGGCTTCTCAAGCCGTTTGGAGGATGAAAGCAAGCATGCTCACTTCATTCTGTGAGGTTCACCCTGGGAAGGTGGGGCAGACTCCTCCCTCCTCTTGCTAAATCTCAGCCCAGATTCTGCATCCGTAGAGGTGACTGCCTCCAAGAGTCCCAGTTACTCAAGTGAAACAGTTACAAGGCAGAGACTTAGCTTCTTGTGGTGCTGAGATTAATGTCAGCATGATTCAACATGACTCACTAGTTTATTGAGATTGGGACTTCTTAAATTTTTGGTTAGGCTATGTTCAAATTGTGATCTATTTATTTCTGATTGCTAACCATGATTATAGATGTGAACCAGCACATCAGACCATTCAAAGTTCTTTATGCCACATGGACAACATGAAGTTTATTTTACCAAATGACATACAACTAGACAGACAGCAAAAGTAAGTCCTTAATTCTGGTCAAGATGTGTTGTTAATGTGAAACAAAATTACTTAGCAAAATTTCTGACTACTGCGATTATACTTTCAAACTTACCCTACACTTTAATATCAAATCACTTATATTTAGCCCATGATTCACTCAAATTACCTGTAATCATTTATGTATGGCCTATCTTCTAGAAGTAGGGAGAACAGGAGCTCACACAATTAACTATAGTGGTAGAATTTGAGAGGATCACAGTTCTGAATAGGTCTAGGAAGGAAAGTATCAGCCATATCAACCTATTAGGTAGGGATATTGGAATGCAATCCTGATCCCTGCTTTTTGGGCTGGGTGCAAAAATTTCTACTCTATGCGTAAAGTAACTTAAACTAGAAAGGAGTGGTGGAGTGACTCCAGTGGTGGAATACTTATGTAGCAAACAACATCAAAACTCAAATCAATTTCCTAAAGATAAAATAAGACAAGGAAAGAAAGAACAACTCATACTGAGCTTGTGTTCATTGTAAAGATTTACTCTAAATCATTGTAGTTATAAATGCCATCATTTATTTCTAGGAGCACACACATTTTGTGTGAAGACTAAATGAAAAACTAACACCATATATATAAAGCTTTGGTAGAACACAGGTGTAGCTTACAATGGTGAACACTTAAGTTTGCATGTGCAGTGGTGTTGCAGGGTTGTTAAGGTTTATGGAAGTCCATCTTTTTGATGGACTTGACATGATGAAATTACCTAAATATAAATAAATATAAATAACCATACAGTTCACTGGACAGATACTGCTGATATATATATATATATATATATATATATATATATATATATATATATATATATATATATATATATATATATATATATTGCACACACATGTATGCATTTATATATTAAGTGACAGGTAAATAAAAATTAAAAAAATATAATGAATAAATTTAGTGAACAGATAACTTTTCCAAAGTATTACTTTACCTGAAACAGTTCATTTCATAAAGTCTACAATGCTATATCACACTTTCATGGCTGCTTATCCCCTTCAGCTTTTTTATGAAATTGTTTTTTCTTTGTTTTACAGGTGAAAAGCCTGCCAATAAATATACTTTCATGACATTCCTTTCTTTAGAAAATGTAAAGCACGTTGTGTTATCTGGCTCTTTATGTATCATCAATATAACTTTTTTATAATTTCAAGTACATATTGTCTAAGATCTCACTCATTCTCTTCTAATAGTACCTATGGGAAGGAGAAAATGAAGGATTATTCTGTTAGTTTGGGAGTTTCTGTTATTAATAACTGCAATAAATATGAAAATGAAATTCTGAAATTACTTAGAGAGGTAACTTGAAAGTTAAATTTCTACACACTTATGTTACTCCCTCAACTAAAACACAGAACTTAAAATAAGTAACATTTTTAGCTGGGTGCCAGTGGCTCATGCCTGGAATCCTAGCTACTCAGGAGCTGAGATCTTAGGATAGTAATTCAAAGCTAGCCCTGGCAGGAAATCCATGACACTCTTACTTCAAATTAACCACCAGAAAACCAGAAGTAGCACTGTGGCTCAAGTGGTAACATGCTAGCCTTGATCTGAAGAGCCAGGGACAGCGCCCAGACCCAGAATTCAAGCCCCTTGACCAAGAAAATTAAAAAGGAAAAAAGGGGGAAAAAGTAATATTTTAATGCTAATGTGCATATATACACAAAATTTGTCTAGAAATAAAATTATAACAGCCCCTGGACTGGCAAAAAAAAAAGAGATTAAAGTGAAATTGCCTTCAATAATTCATTTAGACGATCTAAACTGAGGGCAGGCTACTGGAACTCACATCACTAATTGAAGAGGTAGAATTTGAGAGGATCACAGATCAGAACCATTGTGCAGAGGATTTGGAGGTTGGGGAAGATGGCGGAGGAGAAGCTGGAATCTGAACAAGCTCTTGCATAGAAAGCAGTTTTAGAGTTCCAGTGAACAGTCCTAAGCCAGAGAATCACACCAAGTGTGCCATCACAGGACAGAGAGTTAGAAAAGAGAGGGGAAGCCAAGGCAAAAAGACACAACTGAGTGCCTGCCAGCAGCCGCCGCAGCAGCGGCGGCAGGGTCGCGGTGGAGAACACAGCCCCGGGGCCATAATTGAGCTCTCACACAGAGAGTCCAGGACGAAGGAGCCAGACGCAGCGGGAGAGCGGATTCTACTCAACACCAGCAAGAACCAACAAGGAGCGGCCATCTTCATCCTGCAGTTCCCAGACCAGAGACGACCCAGGATCCAAGACTCAAAGTGAGTAGAAGGCCGACATCCTCACTCCTTCTCAGGGAGCAGAGGAGGGAAGGCCATCCCTCCCCCCCCAACACCAGTGATCTCCATCTTGGATACCGACAATGCTCAGAGGAGCTGCCAGCTCCAACCCAGTCCTTGGAATAAAACGAGTCATTTAGCAGGTCACAAGAACTTAACGGCGGCGAAGTGACTTGTCAGACTCGGCTCCATCCAGGGAAAAGTCACCCAGCTCAGGCACCAGCCATTGGAGTGGCTTTCCTCACTGGGTAACAAGAGCCAGAGGCTGCCCCTCCCTCTAGCAGCCTCCACAATCAATTGAAAAACAGAAACCCTGAGAATGGCTCCAGGCTGGGCTCTGGGAGTTTTTTTTTTCTTCACAAAATAGCCCCAGGAAAAGCTACTGATTGTTGAAAGGCCTCAACTCTACCCAGAACCTAGCCTTACCACTGCATCCCCCACTTTTGTGATTCTCAAAGCAGATCACCCTCCCAGTAAACTAATCTGGGAGGGGGATCTCAAAATCTTGGGTAAAGCAGAGGATTTTTCTGCCTGTGCCAACAAACTGACTTAAGAAACCAATCAAGCCACAGGACCTCAAGCTGACCAGAGACTCCAACAAGAGGCTGTTTACATACAAAAGGGAGATACAGGATTCTTCCCACCCCTCCCAAAAAATCAAAAAAAAATCAAAGAACTTGTTTTTTCTTCTCTTCCTCTCCTTTTCTTTTTTTTTCTCTTTTTTTTCTTTTTTTTGGTACCTTATATATATATATATATATATATATAATTTTTTTCCTTTTCTAAAAATTGTATTAATCTTTAATTTTTGCCTTTTTTGAAAATATAATTGTTTTCCAGTAACTTTTTTTCCCTCTTATAATTTTTATTTTAGGAATACATGAATATGCGTTTTCCTTTCTTTTCTTGTTTTCTTTCTCTTTTTCTTTCTTTCTTAACTATCTTTTTGTTTTTTTGTCTAGCTCTACTGAATTTCTGAACTTTTTCTCTCCCTTTCTAATCCTTTTCACCTTTTCCTGTATTTTGATCTTCTGTATGTGACTTAACTCTTGTCCTGCACATCCTCAGATAAACCCGTAGTTAACTAGTAGACCCTATCCCCCATTGTGTACACAATTAAACCACAAATTTATTACTCAATTCAAAACCTCTGAGACTTAAATTCCTTAATAGCAGTACTACCTCTTTATACCTATATAATATTTTAAGCATTTTCTTAAGTTTTTCACTTCTCCTCTATGTCCCTACACTTCTATTAATATACTCACATTCCTCTCTAAATAGATGGTCTTTTAATCTCCATAATAATATTAATTTTTACGTTTCTATTTTTTTCTGGTCTCTTTTCATTTCCCTTTCCCTTTCTTCCTTTTCTCTCTCTCTCTACTTGCATCCTACCCAACCTATTTCCTGCATTGAGATTAGGACATAGTTAACTCTCCCTGTGCCTCCCCACACCAATCTATTCCTATTTTTTACCCACATCTCTCCCTAACCCTAAAAATTTCTGGTTTTCCAAATTCTTCTCTGTGGTTCGAAACCCATTAACCTATACTTGTTTGATGTTGAATAGATGTATCTGTTGAACTAGATTGTATCTGTAGACTATTGACTGTATAAATGCAAACGTTGGTTGATGGTTGCCTTAAGATAGTGTTCTAGCACAAAACTGGTGCTATTTTCCTCTCAAATGGGCAGAGTAAGCCGAAAAAACACAAGAAAAATGCAAATCCGGGTATCTCAATTCCCAATCTTGATATTCAGGGGTCAGATCAGATAATGAACAACCCAGAGGAGAGTTCCCAAATAGCCCTACAAACACTGGTGGCAAACATGATAAATGAGAATTTTGACAACTTACAAAGGACTCTGTATGAGCGTGATAGGGAGAGAGAGGAGGCATCCCAAAAGTTTATACAGGAATATAATAAGCGTGAGGAAGCTACCCAAAAACTGATACAGGATTTGTGTGAACAACTTGAGAATACTCAAAGAGAAAGGGAGGAATGGCGTGAGCAGGCTGAGAACACTCAAAAAGAACTGCAGGAATCCCACGAATGGGAAGAAAGAGAACTGCAGGAATCCCAAAGACGGGAGGAAGCTAAACAAAGAGTAATTCAGGAATTGAGAGAGCAGGTAGAGAATACACAAAGATCACTAAAGGCATTCATGGAATCCATTAACAAAGAGCTGAAAGAAGTCAGGGAAAAAACAAAGGGAATGCTGAATGGAACCCAACAGAAGGAATGGGAGTCAAAAGAAACCATAACCAATCAACTAAGTGATTTGAGAACAAACACTGAACACCAAATTAAGGAAGTAATGAAATTCATACAAGACCTAAAACAGAGCTTCAACAAAGAACTTGAAGCCATCAAAGCTGACCAATTAGAAGGAAAAGAGATAAAAAAACAAAGTAGAGAGTCTTGACAGCAGGTTAGACCATGCAGAAGATTGAATCTCAGGGATTGAAGACAGCATAGATATTATAGAGAAAGAACATACAACCATCTAAGACAAGTCCAAGAAATATGATAGATCTATCCAATACCTGGAAGACACCATCAGAAAGCCTAATCTAAGGATAATGGGTGTAGAGGAGCACCTAGAAACAGAAGTTAATGGTCTAGGAAATTTGTTTAACAGGATCCTAGCAGAGAACTTCCCAAACATACAAAAAGATAGGCCTATTCAGATACAAGAAGCTTTTAGAACCCCAAATAGACCAGACCAGAATAGGACATCCCACCATCACATTATAATCCACACAGGATCAACTCAGACCAAGGAAAAGATCCTTAAAGCTGTCAAGGAGAAAAGGTTAATCACCTATAAAGGGAAACCAATTAGAATCACCTCAGATTTCTCAGCAGAGAAATGCAAATCAAAACAACATTGATATATCACCTCACTCCAGTTAGAACAGCAAAAATCAAGAACTCTAACAACAACAGATGCGGGAGGGGATGTGGTGGGAATGTTAACTTGTTCAACCACTTTCTAAAGCAGTATGGAGTTTCCTCAAAAGACTTCACATAGAACTCCCCTATGACCCAGCAATCCCACTTTTGGGCATTTACCCAAATGTTTACAAACAAGACCACACTAAAGCTACCAGCACAACTATGTTTATTGCAGCATTATTTACCATAGCTAAGATATGGAACCAACCCAGATGCCCCTCAGTAGATGAATGGATCAAGAAAATGTGGTATATATACACAATGGAATTCTATGCCTCCATCAGAAAGAATGACATTGCCCCATTTGTTAGGAAATGGAAAAAGTTGGAAAAAATTGTATTAAGTGAAGGAAGCCAGGCCCAAAGAAACATAGGTCCCATGGTTTCCCTTATTTGTAATATCTAGTATATGTATGAGTCAAGCGGAAAAGGTCAGATAATGTGATGTCAGGAAAATGAACCCTTAGATGTGTATTTTAATGTTTTTTTTTCTTTCATGCATGTGTTTCTAACGCATTTATAAGATTATCTCTTTGTTGCTTTGTATGTCCCTCCCCCACAATATAACCCCTGCTTTCAATATATTTGATTTCAGTATAACTTGTGGAGGAGATGGGGGAAAACCAGTTGTTTAAGGTTACAGGTGGACCTGTTGCAACAATGAGAAGTACAAGTTGTCATGTCCAAAACGAGCTTTACAACGTCGGTGCGGGGGGGGGGGGGATGGATTAGGATTGGGATGGGGGGAGGGGGGAGGCTGGGAAGGGATGTGAAGGGTAAACAAAGGAGGAGGCTGCAATGCTTGGTAAGAAATGTATGCATTATCCTGCCCATGTAATTCTAACTCCTCTGTACAGTATGTTCACAAATAAAATAAAATTAAAAAAAAAGAACCAGTGTGCAAGGAAAGTAATAAGAGTGTCATATCATCCTAAAGGTTCGCATGTTTGAATGCATTTGTGATCCCCGCTACTTTGCAGATAGAGGTGAGGAACTTAGCCTGTGTTCAGCCCTCAGCAAAATGAATAACCTATGAACAAAGTAAATAAATCGAAAAAGGATTATTCTAATGGTAGAATACTTGTGCAGCAAACAAAATATTTAAATTCATACTCATTTCCTAAAAGAGGAAAGAAAAGGGAAGAAAGAAAGAAAGAAAGAAAGAAAGAAAGAAAGAAAGAAAGAAAGAAAGAAAGAAAGAAAGAAAGAAAGAAAGAAAGAAAGAAAAGAAAAGAAAGATAGAGAGGAAGAAAGAAAGGGAGGAAGAAAGAAAGGGAGGAAGAAAGAAAGAGAAAAGGAGAGGTATAAAGAAAAACCTCAGCATGCGTTAGATGTTAACAATGACCCTAAATCATTTTAGCTATAAATGCCTTCATTTATTTCTGGGCAGAGTCATTTTGTATCAAGCCTGAAAGAAACCATAGCATACCGCATACAAAACTTGGGTTAAATACAGGTCTGCCCTACACTGTTGGACCAATAAGAATGTATGTCTAGTGCTGTTGCAGGTATGTTAAGGTGTGTGGGAGTTTATCATCCTGATGATCTTGCAATGATGAAATTGACTAACTACACAATTACCTTGACAGATCCCTGCTGAGACCTATATTATGTCAGAGGTTAAAAAGGAACAATATATACAATGAAATATATTGAACAACCAGGCATTGTGTCCAAAATGATTTTTACCTGATTCAGTGTATTTTTATATTCTACATCACATGTACAAGTTTCTCATTCCCTTCAGTCTCATTATGTTGTCTTTGCTTGGTTTTGTTTTGTTTTCAGAACCGTGGTATAGGAGGGCATTTCTTATATTTTTGTCTTCTAGTCTTCAGAAAGTCTGCAGTTAAATATGCTTAAGTTCCTTTCATTAGAAAATTTAAACCACATTGGGTAGGGTCTTTTTCATGATTTTGTTATGATCTCAAATACGTTTTTATTTCTGGCATTCTACCTGTATAATCTCACTTCAATCTTTTCCAAAGGGCACTTTAGTGGAAGTAGGAAATTCAAAGGGGATTCTGGTAGAGAATTTCTGTTACTAAAAACTCTGGTACATAGTAAAGTAAATAAGTCCAAAATTATTCATTAGAGAGATGATTTGAAAGTCATCTTTTTACATCTTATTACTCTTTCCTCAACCAAACCAGAGGATTTAAAAAAACTTATATTTATAAGTTAATGGACACAAATGTGGATGAAAATTCTAGAAATAAAATGATCACTCATGAAAGCTTACTGATACTTCAAAGAATGCTTTCCAGTTAGAGGAATCATCTTCACACATTTTCACACAATGTGAATCTGCCTGTTAACAGAACCCCAAACTAGAATAAGGCATCTAATAGTTATCTAATTTTTGTTGTCTTTTGTCAATACTGCTTTCTTATCATATTGACTAGTATGAATTCTGTGACCATTATAAAATCACATTTGTAATAAAAGTTCCAAGGTGGGAACTTCAAGGATGAGGTGGTGTGGGGTTTCTGGTGGAGCCCTGTCTGGTTCAAGGGAGGAGTTGGTATTGGCACAGCCTCTGTGGTAATGCAGGGCGGGGCTTTGAGGGTGAAAGCCAGTCTGTGTAAGGCTTTGAGACAGCAGGGAGGGGACAGGAAAGACTAGACTTGTTAGGAGCAGGGTCTCTTGTGGAGTAGGTGGGACTTTAGGATGGAGACTGGCAGGTGGATGGGTTTCCAGTGGAAGAAGGCAAGGTCACTGGGGAAGCTTTTGTTTGGGGCAGAGCTTTGAAAAGGAAGAACAAGGCTACAGAGGAGGAGGTTACTTAGAGGAGGGGTTGTGGTGTAGCACTGTGAGCCCTGGTGGGATATGTAGGGTGAGGTTTCCCATAAGGCAGGGAAGATAATGAAGGCAAGAGGCTGACAAAAGGTGAGGATTCTGGTGCAGGAATGCAGAGCTATGAGGGAGAGGCTTTTCAAGGTCTGTGAGAGGGCAGATTGGTGCTAGAAAGAAGTGGGCTAGTAAGGGGCGGGCCTTTGGGAAGTGTGTTAGGGTGGAGGTGGGGTTTCTGGCAGAGCAGGATGTAGTAACAATGTATGGAGGAATTTTTCAGGACCAGAGCTTTGTGAGAGCAGAGATAGGATCCAGTGGACTAGACTAGTTAGGACAGGGTTTCTGGTGTAGCCAGTTACCACTTCGAAAAGAGCAGTAAGTTTGGGTGGGGATTTCAGTGTTGCAAGGCAGGACATTAGACTTGGACAGTGTTTCCAGTGGGGCAAGGCAACCTTCAAAAAAGGGATTATGAAGGGACAGGGATTTACAGTTGAGCCTGGCAAGGCTTCCAGAGGGAGGCTAACAGATGCAGTAGTTTGCAGTGGAGCAATGTGGGTGTCGAGAGATGGGATAGTGTGGTGGGGGTTTTCTAGAGCAGATCAGGCCTTGGAGCCAAGGGGTTAATTGGAAGAGGGACTTTGAGAAGGAGTGAAAGGTCTACAAAGGTTTAGAGTAATTATGGGCAGGGTTGAGTAGGGTGTGGCTCTGTGGGAGGAGCCAATAAGGAGAGGATTCATCACGGGAACAATGAAGCCATTGAGAGAGTAGATATGGGAGGTAGAGAGGCCTATGGTGGAGCAGGGCTGGCTTTCCAAGCAGGAGATGGGCTGTGTGAGAAGCTTCTGGTCAACTAAGGTGGGGCTACAAAGGCAGTTATAGAGAGGTGGAGGGTTTTTGGTGTAGCATGAAGGGAATTGTGGGAAGAGGTAGGTTCAGGGCTGGGCTTGAAAAGTTCGGCTACTTAGACTAGTTATGGATCGAGTTTCTGATGAAACCAGGAGGGTTCGAGGGAGAAGTTTGGTTGGGAGTGGGGTATGAAAGGGACGGGAGGATCTTGGAAGTAATAGAATATGGGAGCAATGGGACTCTGAGGGAATAGAATTGTTAGGGACAGGGTATCTGGTGGATGAAGTTAGGATTAGAGGGAGGAGCCCAATGTACGCGGAGTTCTTGTTACAGCAAGGTGGATCTTAGGAGGAGATATGGATGTGGCTTGGTTTCTGGTGATGCAGAGCAGGGATTCCAGGAAGGGGTGGAGTGGAAGAAGGATTTCCCTGTAGCAGAGGAGGACTTTCAGGAAGGATTCTGGTGGCAGTCAGGCCTTTGAAAGTTTATAGAAGGACTACCAGGGGGTAGGTTAGTTAAGGTTTGGCTTTTTAAGGACCAGGCTGACTGGAAGTGGGTTTCCAGTGGATCCAGTCAAGTTTTATGGGAAGGGGAGATAGGAAAGGGACAAGACTTAGGGAAGAGTGGGGCTACAAAAAATAAACAATTACTCTAATAGGAACACCATTTTCAGTCAGTGTAGAATTATATTACTTTTATGTATGTGAGAGATATTGGAGAAAGTAAGCAAGTAATAATTCCTTCCTATTGAAATTTTTTTAAATTCCTGTTGAGTGAAAATAAAACCACAAGTCACATCAGGATCAGAGGCCCAAAGTAGACTAAGAATATGAAGCACTGGACTGTATTCCCCAGCACAACCTTTAAGGACTACAAAAAAAAAAAATTTAAATATCTCACTTGGTCATAATGGATACTCTATTATCTTAAAATTGTGAATGAATAGAACTTTTACTCTGACCGTTTTAGAAATCCTAAAACTAAGTAAGTGATAATGTTTTAACTTTATATAATATGGGAAGTATATTAAAATAATTAGGAAAATATAAAATTGTACACAGAATATTTGTTGTCCAGCATCAATTTTAATCTAAAAGAATTTAAAACCAGAAAATTGCCATATAGTGAGATTGCAGCATGGTTTCTTTTCAGTCATCAAAATGGTGACTTAAGGAATGTGTCTTCATAATTGGATGCATCGATGTTAAAACATATTTAAAAATGTGAAGCACTATACAGACCCTGAAGAAACTCAGAGGGATCTGTGCAATGAGGTTGGAATTAAATTAATGAATAGTTACAGTAAGAATTGATCTTCACTAAGCACATAAATATTTTCCAGAAGAAAAGACTACATTGAAAAATAAACAAAACATTGAAAAGGAAGCAGGCAGGCAGATCTTGAAATACACATTATCCAATGAAGAATATCTATTGAAGCATGATTGCAATAATCTTTTACCTAAGTTACAGTACTGATCTATGTTCTTCCCTAATGCCAAATAACAAAGCCATGAAAATGCAGTAATAATTTTCAAGACATTAGACTTTACAGAAGGAATTCAATGAATGTATTTCTAGAAAGTAAAGATAGATGTCTGAGATAAAGAGTAAAAAAAATATCCCCAATTCTTAGCCCTTCGAGGTCAGAGGGGTACAAGCCGAAGCACAAGGAGAATGGACAGAAGTACAGTAATGCATACCAGTAGTTCCCAAGATGCAATGATGAATATAAGAGTGTAAAAACTGAACCTATCTGCCAGGACTATACTAAGCATATATTAATTAATAAAAATGAGGGAAACCATAGAGCCTATGTTTCTTTGAGTCTGGCTTCCTTCACACAATGATTTTTTTTCCAAGTCTTTCCATTTTCTTAAGAAAGGGGCTATGTCATTCTTTCTCATAGAAGCATGAAATTCCATTGTGTATATATACCCATTTTCCTGATCCATTCATCTACTGAGGGGCATCTGGACTGGTTCCATATCTTAGATATGGTAATAATGGTGCCAAAAACATACTTGTGCTGGTAGTTTTAGTGTTTTATTTTTTGGAGTCCGGTCGTCTGTCTTGAACTATGGACATGGATGCTGTCCTTCAGCTCTTCAGCTCAAGTTTAGCACTCTACCATTGAGCCACAGCGCCACTTCCGGGTTTTTTCTTTTTGCTTATGTGGTACTGAAGAATTGAACCCAGGGACTCTTGCATGCAAACACTACCACTGAGCCACCTTCCCAACCTGAGAGAAGATATTTTAACTTATTTTCTACATGTAAATTAATATTAAGCAAAGCTAATTAAAATAATTACTTATTTACTCTTCAGAGGATGAGCATATTACTCTTGGATATCTTTGAGGAAAAGACTTTAGACTCATTACAACTGATGCCTTGCATTGAAATTACAGGCTAAACTTTCTTCATTAA
The DNA here is from genome assembly GCF_024711535.1 of Dipodomys merriami. Taxonomy (NCBI): domain Eukaryota; kingdom Metazoa; phylum Chordata; class Mammalia; order Rodentia; family Heteromyidae; genus Dipodomys; species Dipodomys merriami. The sequence goes on from NW_027203827.1 coordinate 1,351,215, forward strand.
ACAAAAGCTTCAGTTCTTTCGTATTAGAATTATAAAATCATAATACCTGAATGCTGATTTGTTTTCCTTTGCTATTTTCAATTCCATTTTTTATTCATTAGCTATCTAGAGATAATTTCGACAAATGCCCATGAATGGGATTGCTGGCTCTAGAGCTATGTACATTTGACCATACAAAATGATGCTAATTGAAATGAACTCCAAGACATGGAAACAATTACTTTTTTTTTTTCAGATATCAACCTTGATGTCGGAAAAGAAGTGTAACTAGATGTTATTTTATTTCATTTGTCTTTTATTTATCTCTGGACATCTCTGTCTTGATTCTGGTACCTTCCATCTTGTATATACATTATCTGATTTGGAGAAGGAACGGGAAATAACATAATGATGAAAGAAGTGACCCATTGCAACAATGATATTCACAAGATAATATACCGGCAATGAACTTCACAACTTTGGGGTGAGGGGTATGGTTGAGGGTGGGAAAGGATAGGAGAACAACAATGGAGTGGGTAACAATATTCATCAAGGAATGTACCTTACTCATGTAACTGTAACCACTCTGTACAGTACCTTTAAATAAAATACAATTTAAAAAAGTGACCCTACCCTAGAAAAAAAATATCCCTTTCCAAATAACCCATCTGTAATAGTACTTTTGAGGGATTCTAGAGTCAAACTGTTATACCTGGAAAGGGATATATTGGGAAGCAATCTCAAACAGCAATCAAAAGGCTGAGAGCTGTCCTGTGGAAAGGTCAAACAGTTAAGGGAAGACAGGGGTATGGTTTATTACCTCAAAAGTATTTAAGTTAGAGCTGTTGGACACTAAAAGTTTAAGACTTTGGAAACAAGATGGATGTCTGTGCTATGCTTGTAACGATTCTTGCTCCCTTCTGCTCCTTAAAAATAAGGGATTCAATTATCACTATGTATACAAACAATACATCAGTTAATAGTTGTAACCACAAACTAGATTGATGTCTCAGTTTGTGGACATACCTGTAGCCACTCATTACCCCACACCTATAGTAGAATGAATATAAAGCATTTTAAACAGGATTTGGGGATCCAGAAGCTGGCAATGAGGCTTTGGGTCCTCTGGTGTCTTCTTTCCTATCACTTCCTTTGATTTCTCAGTTCTTTGGCCAGGTATCCCATCATCTTTGCTGTTTCATGGTTGTGGTGAGTGACAGTACTTATATTCGGAACACCTCAAAACAAACTATGGAAAACACTTCCTCAGAGAAGATTCACAAATGTATAGGAGCACCTGGAAAGAAACCAAACATCAGCAGTCATTCTGTGATCCTCTAACAAGAAAGTATAATTCAGGTGTATCTTTACTTCGGATATATATAAGAGATGGACAATTGTCCCTTTTGTACATTTGGTATTTGGTATTGCATAAATTTTCAGAAACACATATACATTGTGAAATAATGTTATTTATTTCATAGGTCACAAACCTTGTCACTGGAGTGATGACCCTAATGTCTTATCTCAGTTGCCTGATTCAGACTAAGATGAGTGTGAATTGCATAATTGTGTACATTTTTCCATGAAACTTAACAACACAGAATGAAGTTTGAAGGTCAGTTCACTCCATACCTCTAAAGATTTTACATATATTACAGTAATACACACCTAAACTGCTCAGCACTCACAGCACATTGGTGTGTTATAATTGTCTTCAGATCAGAAATATTCTAGAGTTTAAAGTAGAATGATGGGCTGTACATTTTCAATGGAAGAGTGATGATCACCCCCTGCAATCATTCTTAGTGGAAAATCCTTCCTATACATTTTACTGACTTAGCTTCTACTCTGGGCTTTACCATTATCAGGGAGGGTCACACTGTATAGAGCTACAATACTGCAGCAACCTTAGCTGTCTTTGAATTTTACCTCTAATCTTAATACCAAGGTCAACTCCGCAACTCTAATCACATCATTAGTGGACACCTGAACTTTCCAAGCTTGGTTAAAAATTCAGCTATCATTGCTCATTTCCTGTGTTAAAGATCTCACTCTATTAGATTTATTGTGTTTCTTCTTGTATTTCCAACACTGCCTTAGATGTTGGTTTTTGAAATAGAGCTTTTAGTTTGCATTTGATTTATGGAAGTGTTAGTAATGCCAGTTGAACTGCATATATTATAATGTAAGTAATTTGATGTTTTGACATATGAATTTAATTTTCACAATTGAGGAAATCAATGCACATCACTCACAAAAGTTTCTTTATGTGTACTGGTATTGCTTTATTGTGAACTTCCTAAAAGCCAGTCATAGGAGCACATGTCCTAATCCCATCACTTCTGTCACTGAGACGAGGCTTGAAATGTCCAGACGACTTGGCACTTCATAGTGAGAAAGTTTCTACAATGAAGGGTGAGAGAATAGAAAAAAGAGCAAATGAATCTTCCAACTGTTTTGTTACATGTTCTTTACACTTAGCCATTAAGACACCATAATAGTATTTTTATAACTTCTTACCTACTTTTTCCTGTTCTGAGATGTTTTATTTATGGATCTCTAAGAAATCATATAAGAATCATAAAATAAATCTATAAATCATATAAGAAATCTTAAAAAATAGTTTGTTAGGGATTTATAACCTAAAAGGAATAATTTCAGGAAAGTATTAAGCACATAAAATGTAATGCACACCTAAAATTGTCTCTTTATTTAAAACTTCAGCAGTTGTAGTTTATTTATTCTAATAACAAAGATTATAAACTAAGTTACAATAGTATTCCAAATGGAACACAGAATTAGAAAAATGAAGGGGAGCACTTAAGAATGCTACTGCTACTACTAATAGTGTAAGAATAAATTTTAGGCAAAACTCCTTCAGACTAAAAGCCACAGGACAGCCCCAGCATTACTTTGTTTCATATGAAGACAAGACCTTTTTTTGTAAAGATAAGTTTTCACAGATATTAACATCAGTTGGGTATATATTTCTTAAGGCCTTCAGGAAGGATGCTCTGACAATGTTGATGGAAGCTGACTTCTTTTGGACCTACTACACAATGTGCAGACACCATTCCAAGCACTGCACCTGCATTAGGGTAATTTTCGTGCTCAAGATATTTCTTCCAGTTAGGAAATGAATTAAGTATTTTATTAAAAAAAGAAGTAGGCAACAAGGCCAAACAAATTTAACAAGTACCCAATACAGATCAGCTGTAGAACCATAATTCAAATCCAGGTTTCCACAAGGCATATCTGAGGATATTCTGTAAGTTTCACATTCATTACCTTTCAAGATGTATGGAGCAGTTGAACCCACATTATCTTCCTAATTATGGTTATAATGGCAATAACATTGCTACAGAATATACATATTTTTAAATTAAAAGGGTGTGGGTAATGACATTGTAGGTGATCTTTATACCAAATAAAGACTGAACCAAAAAGAAAAGTAAGGGGCTGGGAAGGTGGCTCAGTGATAGAGCGCTTGCTTTGAATGCATGAGGTCCTGGGATCAATTCCTCAGCACCACATAAGCAAAAAGAAAAAAGTTGAAAGTGGTGCTGTGGCTCAAGTGGTAGAGCACTATCCTTGAGCTGAAGAGCTGAGGGACAGCACCCATGCCCAGAGTTCAGGCCCCACGACCGGACCCCCCCTCCAAAAAAATAAAAGAACCTAGGCCGCAAATTTTAGTCATAGTACTAGCACTCATATACCATATATATATGTATGTATATATATATATATATATATATATATATATATATATACACACACATATATATATACACACATATATATGCTTCCTAAAATATACAGTGAGTTAATTTTTCGAAACCTGGTCATAGATTAAATATGAGGTGTGAAAAAGTATGTAAGTCTGAAATGACTCCAAGTTATTTTGAGAAGAAAGCTGGAAGAGTTATCACTTATTCAAATAGTAATTAGAGATTGGTTTGTAGATAGAGATCAAAGCTCACTTTGGGATATTTTGAGTTTGTTAAAATCAATAGTTAGGAGTTGTCAGTAGACAGGATGCTATTAAGGACTTGAATTAAAGTAAACAGAGATGGAGAAAAATACAGAAATAATTACTGTACTCAGTGGTAAAAAATATGAGAAGGAATATTACAGAGCTAAGCCCCGGGATACACAAATATGTAAAACGTAACAAATGAAGAAAAACAGTAATAAGTATGTAATGCAGACTTATATGGGTAGGTGTTTTTAATGTTTAAGGGCTATGAAGTGATTGTGTGATGACCTAAAATTTAAGAAATTCGTAAGTTCAACTATCCTTTGGGCCAACCATAGCTGATAGGTTAAGTAAAACGGGGCCACAATAGTGTGTCTTGACTTACCAAAGTGAAAATAGGCCAATATTTGGAAAGCCACTTTTTGGACAGGTGGTTGGAGTGGCAATTACTGCAGTTTGTTCAACTGTCAGTAGAAAGCTACAGGTTTAGCACAATGATAGAAATCTTTCAGGGATCTGGTAGATTTTCCCTCTTTCTTCAATTTCCCTTTTATTCTGAGAGCTAAAATATCACTACTGGAAGCCTGTCCAAATTGTGCCTTTGGCAAGTTAACAGATAGTCAGTCTATCACATGCCCAAATAAAAGAGAATTGGAACAGGTTTACATTGAGCACTCAGAGTAGACAGGTCTCTGGACTTTCTCAGGAAAATACTTCTGCCATTGTGGGATGGATAGGGCTGGATAATATGCAAAATAGACACCATAGATTGAAAGTATTCTGCTAAGTTAACACTTGAGATATCGGAAGTTTTAACTGCATTGTATTGACTTTTATGAATCAGTTAATTAGATTCTTCATGCCATATGATTTTACTAGACTGTAAAATGCATGCTTATCGCATTTCCTTTGTATAACGTATAGTATGTTTTGAAATTTGGTATAAAACATTTGTCTTTTCATTTATTTATTTTTAATATGTATTACTCTAGTTTTCATGAGTAGGGAAATGCCCTGGAACTTTGTAATTTGATGTCATATGTAATTTATTTTTTTAAATTCTTATTTATTGTCTATTGCAGCCCCCGGCTATATGTAATTTAAACTGTAGTTTTCTTCAAGTGTATCATCCTACGTTGAAGTTTTTTTCTTACAAGCTTTCTAATAAATATGTAGTCCATTCAATTTTGAAAAATACTGCTGTACCTCCCACTTATTTGTGGCATTTCTGAAATCCAAGTTCCTCTGTGTGTCAGGGTGGATACTTTTGCTTGTAACAGTTTTGTTATTGAATACATAGCATCTGACTACTTAGGGAACAAAGGATGTGAAGTTACAGTATCCCAATAAAGAAGTTCCAGGACAATTCAAGGGCAACTCATGTACTCTCTATGTAGGTGAATAGGAGCATAGAAAAGAAAGTATTATACATGAAAGTGACTGAGAGTGTGTGCACATAGGTATTCACTTATTTATCTGTTGTTATAGTTTTACATATTCAATATTATATATATATGATCACAATTTCCACAATCCAGAGAACCACATCCATGGGCATCGCTTTCCTTTGTTGCTCTTTGGGTAATAAGAATGAAACCTGGTATTGTACTGTGGTAGAGAAATAACTCAGAGATTCAAACATTTTTCTTTCAATATGTTGCCTGTTCCTACATCTAAAATGAGGAAGTCTGTTAATACATAATACATTTTATAATCTATTTAATATATACAATGTATAATATATTCTATATTATAATATGTATTATATATAATAACTGAGTTCATAAGGAAAAATACAACAAACGTACCTATGTCCATACTTTCCCAGCCATGATTAGGTTCAGTAGAGTTAGGTGCATTACATCTCAACAGGAAAAGTCTACTGAAGTTTTGATGACCTTGAGCTAGATAAGGAGAATTTCTGTAAAAAGAGCCTCTCTTCAATTATGAGAAAAGATAAGTTTGGAAGGTTTTTTGTTTTATTTTTTTGTTTTTATTTAGGCCAGACAAGAAGCCTGAACTCTGGGCCTGAGCACTGTCCATCACCTCTTCAATTCAAGGCTAGTTCCCTACCACTCAAGCCATAACAGCACTTCTGGCATTTTTTGCTTATGTGGCACTGAAGAATCGAACCCTAGGCATTGTCCCTGAGCTCAAGGCTCGTACTCTACCACTTGAACCACAGCACCACTTCTGGCTTTTTCTGCCTGGGATTGCTTTGAATCATAATACTCAGATCTCAGCCTCCCGGGTAGCTAGGATTACAGCTGTGAGCCACCAGTGCCCAGAAAGTTCCTCTCTTTTAGATATTATTCTAAAAGCCTCCTATCCAAGGTCACTCCTAAGATAATAAATGGACCTATGTCAATAGTTCCTTCATACTCTTATCACCTGTTATGGCTATGGTGTGTCTTTTCCATTGTACCCTGAACCTACTTCACAGTTCTCTTCCTAATCCATGATTCTAGATATATTACTAATAATTACCTAAATTTTGTGGCTATAAACCCTAAATTACTCAACTATTAATTTAATTTAATTTTTTTCAATATGATCGAGGTTCTGTACAAATCTGAGCTTATATTCACCTCTTGCATCTACCTCTTGGCATGAGCAGAGCCTGGGCCTAATCTACTTTAAATGCAAGATGTTAGCCAAAGAACAGCCTACAGTATTCCTGCCTAGGAGTCAGTACAGGTAGTTGAGTGCCTGAAAGAAGCAATGCATTCCTGACATGAGAAGGGGTGAGAGAGACAACAGCCTACAGAGCAAACTGGCAGTCACAACATTTAAAAACTACTCCTTTGGGGAAACTGACCTCCTGCAAAGTGGCAGTGAGATAACTTTAATTTTCTTATATGAAGGAAGTTGTCATGTCTCACTACATAACTCCCTTGTAATCAAAGAGAGGGTCATTCTTTTGTTTCAACCTTAGGCCCAGGCTCAGTTTATGTCAGACTTTGCTCAGACTCTATTCCTACCAGAAGGTTCCTGATGAGGAGGAAAGTGTGATCTCTTGGCTTCTGACTGGCCCTTTGGGACCTGAGGCCAGTTTTAGTTTTCAACCTGTTCCTTCTGACAATGGGAAAGCTCATTCTCTTCATTGTGGCCTTATATCGAATCTCTTCAGAGAAAGTCAAGGAATGACAGATTCTGTCTGAGTGAGTGAGTTTCTCCATTTCCAAAGAGGTCAATTAATATCTGATTCTGAGACCCAGGTGAAAGTCCTTTACCAGATCCTCCTAGCTGGAGTGGATGTTAGCTCAGAATCCAAGCCATCCTCATATTTCTCTAGCTCTTTCTCATGAACCAAAAGGTTACAGGAGTTTAGTTCAGAAACAAGGAGAAATGAGAGAAGCAGAAGAACCATTGGCAGGGTGAGGAATTTAGAGATTTTGGGTGAAAAAAAGGGCTCAGAAAATCTAGAATCAGGGGGCTGGAAAGGTTGCTCAGTGGTAGAGCGCTTGCCTTGCATGCATGAGGCCCTGGGTTCGATTCCTCAGCACCACATAAGCCAAAAGAAAAAAGCTGGAAGTGGTGCTGTGGCTCAAGTGATAGAGCGCTAGCTTTGAGCTGAAGAGCTGAGGGACAGTGCCCAGGCCAGAGTTCAGGCCCCAGGACCGGACAACCCCCCCCCCAAAAAAAAGAAAATCTAGGATCACTCACATCATTAGGGAATCACATCATAAGATTAGGGAATAAATGTAATAAATTACTACCTAAATTATTAACTCCACTACTCTACATTACAAGTGTTCTGTCAAAAGTTAGCTGTCCTAGCTCTATTTTGATCAGGAAAACAAAGTTCTACTGAGTAGCTTTATCCATACCCCAGGTTGCTCTTACTCTCTACTTCTCTGTTACTTTCCTTTGCTGCATTCAATCAATGACACTTGAATGTGTTAGCATCTTCTAATCCATTTGTTATAAAGTAAAACAAATTATGGGGAAACGTATATCTATGGTACACTTTCTTCTATGGCATATTTCTTTGATGTTATTAAGTATTATTTTAATAGTTTCATTGTTAATACTTGAGAAAAATATTTTACTATTAGCAGTAATTAGTTGAACATTTTTTTTTGTATTTTTCCACGTCTGTGTATTTTTTAAGCTTCTAACATGATCTTTTCCCCCAACTGTTGCCTTCTTAAAATTGCTTCAAATTATAAACTATATATGATGGTCCTCTATGTGTTCATTGATATATTTAAATTTTGATCTAATATCTACATATTATAGGAAATCTTCAACCTATTGTAATTGTTCTGAAAATCAATATGGATGTTCCTCATTAACGCAAAAACACAATGCCACAAAACTTCGTGAAAGTAGGATTAGGTATATATTCAAAATATTTAGCAATGATACAGTAGAAACATTCACTTCTCATATACCAGAACATGTTTATAGCTATGAATAGCACATTTTCTTTAATCCCTCTTTCTGGTGCATCTAGGTTGATTACACAGCTTGGTTGCTATAGAATATTGATGGCATGAACATGTATGTTCATGTTGATTTATATTCCTTCAATATGTATCCAATTGCAGTAAAGGTCATCAACATATTTGTCTTTTTGGTATTGTGTAAACTTCCAATAAGATATCCCTATGGGTTGCACTAGTTTACAATGCCACAAAACCAAATATAGTTCCTGATTTATTTACCTCTCCAGCAGTTTATTTATTTGAGTGGTGGTAGCTATTCTGTTGTGTAAGATAGGATCTCAGTGACTTTCCTCTTTATTTTCCTTCATATTTGCTATGTGGATATGAATCTCAAAATTTTCATTTATTTATGAAACACATTTGTACTTCATTCCTGATTAGTGTCTTTCTTTTTCTTTGGTATTTGATCAATTTTTAAGATTTATAACATTTGATATTTTCCCATTACAAATACTCATTTCAGTTAGTAAAAAGATTTTTTTTCATTACAGTGGTGCACAATTAACTAAAAACAACAGATTGTACATTTATATCACTGGATGTTTTGTTTGTATTTACAGCCAGGAAATTGTTTCAATAAAGATGCTGAACTTCTTTCATTGATATACTGAAAGTATAGTATCTCATATTGGCCTAAACTAATCTCAGAATTAACAGTGAGAGCCTGGGCCACCACAGTCTGGGCTAAGTAAAACCACTAACACAGTATAAACTGCATTTAAAGAGAGCAAAGGGCTTCATAAAAGATCGAAGAAAGGCATCACCTTCATGAAGCAAATGTTGAGGTTCACAAGCAGACCTTAGAAATCTGAATATCAAGAAGATCAAAGGATAAAAGTATTTAGAAGGACAACTTTAGAACTCAAAATTGGGGAGGTGGGACAAACAATAGATACCAAAACTCAATGCTGAAGGGAAGGAGAATTTTACCCCAAACTTTAGCTGTCTCTGACTCTCTCACACAACACACACAGACACACACACAGACACACAGACACACAGACACACAGACACACAGACACACAGACACAGACACACACACACACACACACACACACACACACACACACACAAACACACACACACACACACACACACACACACACACACACACACCTAGTGAGAGATCTTTGCCAAAGCACAGGCATTCTGGACTTAGACACCGAATACTCTGAAACTATCCATTGTGAAGGCCTTTACTGAAAGTACCCATTGTAAGTAGACATTTACTGAAAGTTAGAACTCAGGTTCCTGGAAAAACCGTGAAATGTCACAATAAAGTTCTGCCCATAACTCCCCTAGCAATAGCCATCAGCGGATGACAGGAAGTACCTAAAGCTACAGATTATTTTTAATCTTTTAATGTTTGTTTTTTACTTTTTTATTGTGAAAATACTGTACAGAGGAGCTACAGTTACATGGGCAAGATAATGAGTACATTTCTTATCAAACATTGTAGCCTCCTCCTTTGTTTCCCCCTCCCATCCCTTCCCATTGTCCCCCCAACCCCCCATCGAATCTTCCTCCCCCCTTCCCCTCACCAAAGTTGTAAAGTTCGTTTTTCTCCATAAGAACTTGTACATCTCATTGTTGCAATGGGTCCACCTGTATCCCTATTTAAACGATTTGTTTTTTTCCCCTTCTCCTCCACAAATTATTGCTTATTGCTTAGCCTGCACTCGCTAGCCAATAAGATTGTTATAAGATTACCCAGTTAACAGAAGGGTCGGGGATCTCAACTCTGACCCACTGCAATGGTGACAGTTGTGAGTCCAGGCTCGACCTTGCAATAAATGACTCTAATGTGGTCACATGAGAACTGGCTCCATGGTGGTCTTTGGGGATCCTTATCTAAGCACAAGGCTAGTGTACACAGAGAACCCCAGGGGCAGCTGTATCTGGAACAATGAAGCTTTTTTCCTCTTCTTTTCAGATAATCAATCATGATGTTGCAGTTGGCTCCACAGTTGCTCCACACCTGAGCAGGAGGAAGGAAAGGATGCCTTAGACTGCAGGACGGCCTTGTGTACCCCTGGATTTGTAAGAATGCAGTTTGTGGTCCTCTAGGCAGGGGTGGCCAACCTGAAATGGTGGTAAACTTTGCCTGAAGGGTGGCACCCTGTGAGCCCTGCATGCATGGTGAAGCAGCCTGGAAAGCCCTGTGAACATCTCCGGGATGGCTTCTCAGTGGATTGTAGAAATTGACTCCTGTAGTTGCACATGGCATGAGGCAGGAGGAGAGCAGGAATCCAGAAGATGGGAGAGGCACAGAAGCAAATGCACCTCTCCATTGAGACTCCTCGGTCATTCTAAGGAGGTTCACAACCCACACGTGGCGGCCACTGCACAAGTCCTCAGAGGCCCTACTTGTCTGGGGAGCAGTTCCTGGTCCTGATCCAGAGCTGGAACTTCCCAAGTGGCCCTGAGCTTGGCTGGGCTGGAGCGGAGTCTACTAGCCATGCTTCCTCTGCCCTGCTGAGTATAGCCTCCTAGCAGCTGCCCAGGCTACAGCACCCACAACAGGCCACCTCCTTGGGGCAGGCTGAAGCTGTGCTGACAATTCCTGCCTGGTGCCTGCTTCAAGGCAAGAGCCAGGCCTAGCCCACAGCAGAGCTGGCCCTCACTTCCAAGGGCATCGAGAGAGGCATGACAACCACAGGCCCAGCCTTGCTGCCCTCACTGCCCCTAGAGGTTACCTATAAGTCCCTGCCTTTGTTCTTGAAATTCTTCAGCCATTGGTTGTCTCATTTTTCATTATCAGTTTGGGTGGGACTCGAGACTTCTTCTTCTCCTCACCAAGCTATCATGCCCTAGCAAAGCCACCCAACTACCAATCTACCATATATTATGTGATTTTTTTTGTTTCTCTTCTATTTTCTTCCTCCATGGTATAACTCGTTTCCACTGTATTTGAGGTCTGTGAGCTCCAACTTGCATATACAAATTTCTAATGTGGGGAGGGGAAGGGAAATTAAATGCTGAAAGAAGTACACAGTAGGACCCGTTGTTACAATGAGATGAACAAGACACTATGTTGAAAATGAACTTTACTAGTTGGAAATGAAAGGTGAGAGTTGGGGCGGTGGGGAGAAAAGGGATTGCAGGGAAAACAAAAGAGGAGGTAACAATGTTCGTTAGATAATGTACTCACGAACTTACTTATGTAACTGTAATCCCTCTGTCTACCATTTTCACAATAAAAAAAACATGAAAAAATTATCCTGGAGTACATTAAGTTCAAATTTCCTAAATGCTCTGTAAATTAAGACCAATTTTAAATGGGAAGTAGGTTCTCAGAAACATTTTTTTTCAGTGTTTGTGTTGTGCATTATTACCCAAGTGTACATAAATTAACAGAAGGAGAAACAATAGGAATAGGAGAAAGAGAAGTTCTGTGTTTAAGTATAATGGTTCAATAAACTATAGAAGACTCTGCAAATAAGACACTTTGAAACAATAAAGCCAAGGCCAGTATTTAGACCTATGGGAGTGACATAGAGAAAGCATTACTCCTAAATGGAACATGAAGGATGAGGCCACTCTCTTTCTTGTACTAGCTCTAAATCATGGTAGCTAATCATGCAAATTTGTAAAAACTAGAATGCAAGAATAATTCTGGTTCCAAGCAAGTCATATATAAGACCATGGACTTAACTGTGGGAAAAAATGCCATGTTGAGAGAGCAGAAATTATTCTAGCAATTAACTGGTGGCTAAGATCATATTTCTTTTTATTTCTTTTTATTTTTCTTTTCTTTTTCTTTTGATGGTAGTGGGGCTTGAACTCCATGCCTGGGCACTGTCCCTCTACTCTTCAGCTCAAAGCTTGTGCTCTACCTCTTTAGCCACAGCACCACTTCCAGTTTTGTGGTGGTTAATTAAAGATAAGTGCCTCACCAACTTTCCTATTCATGCTGGATTTGAACTGCAATCCTCAGATCTCAGCCTCCTGATTAGCTAGGATTACAGGTGTGAGCCACTGGCACCCTGCTTAGGATCACATGTAATTCACTTGCAATATATTATCTCCTTTTATTGTATATATTTTAGTGCTGTGGAATTGAATTGTACCTTCATAGGTTTTCAAAGCTTAATTTTCACAAACTTGCATTTCTTCGAATAGAAATGCTATAAATTTTAGAACAGACATTAAAATAGATATAAAATTCACTTACAGGAATTTGTCCAGCGTACATCCTCTATAGTGTGTCTTTTCAAAATTTGATTTTTGGGGATTTTTTCCAGGGTCTCACACATATTTTCAAGTGCACTGTCAATGAACTACAATTCCCTTTTGAAACACGGTTTTTACTTCTCTTTAATGCATTCATAGAAGTGTAATGAATATACAATTCTTTTTTACCTTTACGACTTGAAATCTTGCTTGCTAAAATGATTGCAGTATTATAAAAATCGATCATTATGAGGAGTTTATCAATTTCTCCACAAATGCATTACTTTATTTTGTGTCATCTTTTTATGTTAGGGTCATACTAGTGAGTTTTCTTTGTCTTTTTTCTTAGATACTAAAGAGTAAATTATTTCATATGCTCCTCCTATTGACTTAATTTACACATGTTCTTTAAAGAAATATCCTATTCAGGAAAAATTATATGGAATTGGAAGATCTAAAAATACTTAAGATTCAGAATCATTGTAGCATTCACATTGTAGCATTAACAAATATGTTCCCTCTATCTGTTGGATATGTTTCACTTCGGTTATAGTGTCCTTTGAATTATGAGTATAGTGTCCTTTGAATTATGAAATGCTATCACTTGATATAATCCAGTATATTCTTGCCTTTCTTTAGCCACTAATGATTTCCATTAGAAACCTTTACTGATAAAATATCATGAATTTTTACGTTTATCTCTTATAGGTTTTTACATCTCACATTTAGTTTGATAATCTTTTTTTATTATAAATTTTTGTATAAGGATTGAGGTAGGCCAGGCACCTGTAGGTCACTCTTGTAATCCTAGCTAGGCAAGAGTCTGAGATCTAAGGACCATGGTTTAAAGCCAGCCTGGGCAGGAAAGTCCATGAGACTCTTATCACTAATAAACCAATAGAAATCCAGAAATGGTGCAGTGGCTCAAGTGGTAGGGTGCTCACATTGAGCTGAAGAGCACAAGGACAGTGCCTGAGCCCAGAGTTCCAGCCCCATGAGTGACAAAAAAAAAAACAAAACAAAAGAAACAAACAAAAAAAAAAAAGGATTGAGGTAGTAGTCTAAGATCATCCTGTAAATCCCGAAAGACAATAGTGCCAATACACCTATTTAAGATTCTATTTTTATTTCATAAAGTCATAGGACAGTTTTCAAAATCTATTGACCATACAACTGAGAAATTTTTTTTAACAAATCTGTTACATTCTTCTATGTGTCTGCTCTTGTAGTAGAACTATGTTGTCTTCACTACTAAACATGATAAAAAGATTCAAAGCTAGTATGAATGGTGAAGCTACACCATTTTACAAGATTGTACTGACTGACCTGTATTCCTTGAATTTACATAGGAGTTTATTGAAAAGGTGGACCAATATTCTACAGAGATATCTAGATGTTTGATAGTCACTCATATTTTGTACCTTCAAAAAACACAAGACCCCAGATATTATATATAGAAAAATGTCTTCAGAGAATACTTGAAACAACTAAAATTAACTGAGGAATTAGTTAAGATTTAGATAACACTGTAGCATAACAAAGCTGAATGATAACAACTTGAGCTGTACAACAGAGGAAAGTGAGAGGAGAAAGAATGATGGACCACATAGGAGCTATATGTGATTGCTATTGTGTTTCAAAAACCAGAAAGACTTCAGAGAAGAGAAGGAGAAAAATAAAGTGTCCTGAGGGAAGTTTCTTTTTAATCCATCTAATAGCTTGTACTAAAATCAGTGAAAATGGGAAAAATTAAAATAGAATTTAAAGCGTTGTATATACATGTTGTAATAGGAATATGATAATTTTCAAAGAAATAAGAGAGAGAATAGTTAAACTCTAAAGGGAAAAGCAATGAAGAGAGAAAAGAAGCAAAGTAAAACCTTTATCAATAACAAACACAAGAGTTTGGAAGCGGAATTATTCTAAATTACAATAAAAATTGCTAGCATGGATAGAATATGGATGACATGTTACCATATATAATTTTGAAAAAGCATACTTGGAATGAAAGTCATGGTTTAAAACACTATTTGGATTATAATTAGACAGTATAGCTCAGTGGTAAACCATTGGCTTTGCATATGTGAAACAATTGTGTGAACTCCCAAGCATTACAAAGTGCACACAAAGCACACACACACACACAAAAACCACATAAACACACACACACACACACCACATACACACATTTGCAATATTGATATTATCATATTAAACGGAGGAAATTATCACAAACAGTAAAAGTATGTTAATATATGAAATAATAATATTGCTCGTAGTATTTAAAAGTTTAGTAGAAAGAAAATAGTCACAATATACTTGGATTTTAATTGATTAAGTAAATTGAAAATTAATAGAAGACATGAGAACTTTTGCAAATAAGTTTTAAATAATAAACATTTTGAAACATGTGTCCTTTTATTTTAACAAATGATTGATATTACTGGTGTTTTAACTCAAGATTTAGAATATGATAGTGAGGTGCTGTATATAAGGCTAAGGATGGCTATATCCATAATCATTTCACTCTGAATAGTTTTATACTAAGGTCTCATAGTTTCCCAGTCTCTCCCGAATTACAAACTCTATTTACACTTCCCACCATAGCTAGAAAATGGATGTCACAAATCACCATGCCGAGTTCAAAGCTTTTTTTTTAATTCAAGTAAAAGTACTTCCAAAAAGTGACCAAGTAATGAAGCCTTTCTTAGTAAAGTATGTGCTTCATGAAAATACTGTATTTGTTACCTGGACAAATATTTTTATACTATAAGAAAATAAATGTATTTAGATTCACTAACGAAATAAAATTAAGAAATTAATTTTTAAATAGCCACATGTTAAATATTATAAAAGCAAAATATATGTGTCTGAATAATTTACATGTGTAAAAATCATGCAAAATTAAATTAACTGATCCTAAACTTTGAAAAAAGAATTACTCTAAAGAAACAAAAGGAAACATTTAAGCTCAAAATTTGAAATTTAGAAAATAAAATGAAGTAGGGGCAGGGAAGGTAGCTCAGTTGTAGAGCACTTGCCTTGCAAGCATGAGGCCCTGGGTTCGATTCCTCAGCACCACAAAACCAAAAGGAAAAAGCCGGAAGAGGCGCTGTGGCTCAAGTGGCTCAAGCGCTAGCCTTGAGCTGAAGAGCTGAGGGACAGGTCTCAGGCCCAGACTTCAGGCCCCACAACCGGACCCCCCCCAAAAAAAAAGAAAAGAAAATGAAGTATACTCTTTAGTTGACTTAATTAAGTGTAAACGCTCTGTATATCAATTTTATAATAAAAAATGCTTGAACAAAAAAAGCAAAAGTACCCATTGAACAATGGCAACAGCAAAAGCATCAATAGTTCTTGTTTTGAGTGTACAAAAATATCGTTGGAATATATAACAATGTTCCTTCCCGAAGAAATGTACTCATTACCTCATTTATGTAACTGTAACCCCTGTGTACATTACCATTACAATAAAATTAATTTGAAATTAAAAATAAACCAAATAATATACCAATTAAGAATTCTTAGAAGCCATTGGTTAAAAACATTGTAAAAAACTCCCCTAAATATCCAAGGAATATACTTTGATGATACTATTTAAATGCTTCAACTTCAGCAGAAAAGCAAAAAGTTTAAAAACTGTTACAAAGTAAAGTAATAAATCAGAATATATTACTATTAATAATAATCATATGACGAATTTAGAGTGGTAGTCAAATATTTAAGAAATGAGGCAACTTGCCATTCATTTGCACTTAATAAGTGAGAAAGAATTTTCTAGGTCTTTTTAAATTATCATAAGTTTAATGAAGAAATTATTCTGTCACATCATATGATAATCAGACAAAGCTAATATTAGAACAAAGAACAGATTTATTAAGGTTTTGGATGTTAATGTATATACTTATTTTGGTTGTGGAAAATGTGGCGATTTCAACTTGGGGTATATTGTTCTTGCAGGCTGGCATCATATCTGTGGTTAATTTTAGGATAGTGGTTCCCTTTCCACAAGAACATGCACCTGCTCTGTCCTTTTAGCCTTCCCATCATCAGTGGCATCAGAGTTGCACACCAACTTTTCTAGCTTGCTACCTTGACTGGCCTGGATCCTCAGTCCTTCCAATCTTAGTTTCTAGATAGTGCAGGATGGTGGAAATGATCCAATTCACCCAGCTATAGATTGAGAAATAAGTCCACTAAATTTTGGCCTGGGTTCTGTCCTCAAGCCTCCTAAGTAGTTAAGAGTACACATGTGATACCCTGGTGCCAAGCAGTAAGAATATTTTTAAAGCAAGAAGACATATATATATATATATATATATATATATATATATATATATATATATATATATATAGGCTTGTGAATACCTCAGGAAAAGAATAAAAGTGCAGTGAAGCACAGAGGATAGGTAGAATTTTAACTAGCTACTCAGAGGCTGAATAAGCTTAGCTAGCTACTCGGGAGTCTGAGATCTGAAGACCACTGTTCAATCATGAAAATACAAGCGATTATCTAAAAAAAAAAACACACAACAGGATTGTAGCAGTGGCTGAAGTAGTAGACCACTATCCTTGGGCACAGAAGGTGAGGAATAGTTCCCAGGGACTATCAAGCCTCAAGAATGATGAATGCATGCATGAGCATATGCACATGTTTGTGTGCGTACTCGTACATGCATGCACACATATACAAACATAAATGAATATTTCAATGTGAAGTTATTTTTTTTTACCTTGCTGTACTTTATTTCCCTGTATTAGTTCACAAATTAACAAAATCAGCTAAGGACCTATTTACATAAAATTCATCATGTTTCTCTAAAATCTACTCTCTTTTTGGAATCCTGCTTTTATTTGTCCCAAAAGTAAATTATTCAGGAAGTCAATTCATCACTCTCAAGTCTATAATATTAGATGATTGTTTAGGTTCCTCCTAGCAATATGATTTTTTTGAAATCCTGCTTCAAGCTATATATTTCTTTCACTAAAAGAGAAACCTCTGTCAAACAATTAATAATAGCTTATTCTCCTCCTGGCATTCATCTGTAGTTTTATTTTCTTCATATATTTCATGATCTCTCTGTGTATGCCAAAGTCTGCGCTTAGCATGTGTATACCATTCATAGATACTGAAATTGCTTTGGAATAAATAATGTTCCCCCTGACTATCTTGAAAAAGAAGAATTGGTTTCTTAGCACTTTAAGTAAGAACTTGAGGGAAAGAAACAAAAGGAAAAGTGAGGAACAACTCAACACATAGATTCAAATGAAACAAAACAACCCAAGACAACAAAAATTAATTCAGTACTCAAGAACCTGCAGGAAATGAAAGATTTTTTAAAAATCAGCTATGACAAGCTTATGAAATTCGTGACTACATGGGAGTGCCCTGTTGGGAGGATAGTGGCTAAAGCCCAGACTGAACAGAAAGTACTGTACACAATGCAATGCACCTGTTATTCTAAATTCCAGGAAGAATAACATCAAGTGCACTGAGACCAAGTTCATACACAAGTAGGAAGCTAGTTTCTACCTGAAAAATAATCAGGATAACTTAGGGCAGGGGGCATGACAAAGTGGTAAGAACATCCATTTAAGGGGCACAAAACACTCAATCAAACTCTACTATTAGGGGTAAAAAAAAAAGCTAGATTTAAATAATTAGAACAATTGTAATACTTGAGTATTTGAGTGGAGAAAAATCCATTAGAGAGATAGAATGAACCCACGTTCCAATGCTACTTTAGTGATAATATTTAGTGGTACTTGAGACAAAACAGAGTTACCTTGCAAATGAGCATGGATGTACATTTGGGTGATGGAAATACTCTACTTACAGAGGTGTAAATTAGATTTTTTTTGGGTAGATTGTAGTTCTTGAACTAAGAGCCTGGGTGATGTCCTTGAGCTTTTTCTCTCAAGGTTACTACTCTAATACTTTGAGCCACAGTTCCAATTCTGATTTTCTGTTGGTTGTTTGGAGATAAGAGGCTCATGGACTTTCCTGCCCAGGATGGCTTCAAACCATGATCGTCAGATCTTATCCTCCTGAGTAACCAGGATTCCAGGCATGAGCCGTCCATGTTTTTAATAATTCAGTAAATTGTATAGTTACAGAAGTTATAAATTATCATTGTAACTTGTGTAATATATGTGTATGTATAGATCAATGCATACAGTTAGAAATATATTGACATATTTTTGCATCTACAGTAGATTTATGAAATCATCCTTCATTATAAAATAAAATGGAAGCTTTAGTGTGGTCTTGTTTGTAAACATTTGGATAAATGCCCAAAAGTGGGATTGCTGGATCATAGGGGAGCTCTTTGTGAAGTCTTTTGAGGAACCTCCATACTGCTTTCCAAAGTGGTTGAACAAGTTTACATTCCCACCAACAACCACATCTCCTCCAGCATCTGTTTTTGTTAGAGTTCTTGATTTTTGCCGTTTTAATTGGAGTGAGGTGATATCCCAATGTTGTTTTGATTTGCATTTCTTTTATGGCTAGGGATGTTGACCATTTCTTCATGTGTCTATTGGCCATCCTTCTTTCTTCTTCAGAGAAGTTTCTCTTTAGGTCTTTAGCCCACTTATTTATTGGGCAGTTGTTTCTTTGAGGATTTGTTGTTGGGGGTTTAATTTTTTGAGTTCCAAGTATATTTTAGACATGAGACCCTTGTCCGTTGTATGGCTAGTAAAGAACTTCTCCCAATCGGTGGGCTTTCTATTGATCTTGCTAGCTATGTCATTTGCCATGCAGAAGCTCTGCAACTTGATGCAATCCCATTTGTCCAACCTTTCTTTGATTTGTTGTGTTTTCGGGTCTCTATTCAGAAAATTTTGGCCTGAGCCAAGGAGACCTAGAGTTTCTCCTCTTCCATCCTGTAATGTTTTCATAGTCTCTGCTTTGAGTTCAAGGTCTTTGATCCATTTGGATTTGATTCTGGTGCAGGGTGATATATAAGGATCTAGCTTTAGTTTTCTGCATGTAGTTAAGCAATTTTTCCAGCACCATTTACTGAAGAGGTTGTCTTTCTTACATTCTATTGTTTTAATTCCCTTATCGAAGACTAGATGGCTATAGGTTTGTAGGTTCATTTCTGGGTTTTCAATTCTATTCCATTGGTCCTGAGGTAACACTAAAGCTACCAGCACAACTATGTTTATTGCAGCATTATTTACCATAGCTAAGATATGGAACCAACCCAGATGCCCCTCAGTAGATGAATGGATCAAGAAAATGTGGTATATATACACAATGGAATTCTATGCCTCCATAAGAAAGAATGACATTGCCCCATTTGTTAGGAAATGGAAAAATTTGGAAAAAATTATATTAAGTGAAGGAAGCCAGGCCCAAAGAAACATAGGTCCCATGGTTTCCCTTATTTGTAATATCTAGTATATGTATGAGTCAAGTGGAAAAGGTCAGATAATGTGATGTCAGGAAAATGAACCCTTAGATGTGTATTTTAATGTTTTTTTCTTTCATGCATGTGTTTTTAACGCATTTATAAGATTATCTCTTTGTTGCTTTGTATGTCCCTCCCCCACAGTATAACCCCTGCTTTCACTATATTTGATGTCAGTATAACTGGTGGAGGAGATGGGGAAAAACCAGTAGTTTAAGGATACAGGTGGACCTGTTGCAACAATGAGAAGTACAAGTTGTCATGTCCAAAACGAGCTTTACAACGTCGGGGTGGGCCAGGGGGGGGAAAGGAGAAGGATTGGGATGGGGGGAGGTGGGAGGCTGGGAAGGGATGTGAAGGGTAAACAAAGGAGGAGGCTGCAATGCTTGGTAAGAAATGTATGCATTATCCTGCCCATGTAATTGTAACTCCTCTGTACATTATTTTCACAAATAAAATAAAATTAAATTAAAAAAAATAAAATAAAATGGAAACACTTTTAATAAGGAGCAAAACAAAGGGAATTGTTACACGTTACTACTTGTTGAATGGAAGATGAATTGTGAGAATCAGTTTGGGAAAACCACCTCTACTTTCACAAAATGGATAATTGCTATTAATTTCAATCAACTTTGGTGGGAGAGTATTGGATGAGGGGGCGGGGGGAGGCTGGGAATGGATGTGAAGTGTAAACAAAGGAGGAGGCTGCAATGCTTTATAAGAAATGTACTCATTATCTTGCCCATGTAATTGTAACTCCTCTGTACAGTATGTTCACAAAAAAATAAAATAAAATAAAAAAGAAATAAAAAAGAAAAAAAAGTGTAGGGAAAAGTTATATAAAGATCCATTACACTTAAATCATGATTTATTGAGTGGAAATTCCCTTGTTCAACTCATTAAGATAATAAAAATAGAATTAAAAACAATGGAGACATCTGATCTTAAACTGTGTTCTCTTAAACCATGAGTCAATAAAATAGTTTCCTTCTCAGAAATTTTCTTTGCAGGTATTTTCCTCATAGTGACAGAAAAATAATCAATGCTATGAATATCAATACATGACATTGCACATCAAAAAGAGACACAATAAAAATCACAGTA
This sequence comes from Dipodomys merriami, assembly GCF_024711535.1. Lineage (NCBI taxonomy): Eukaryota > Metazoa > Chordata > Mammalia > Rodentia > Heteromyidae > Dipodomys > Dipodomys merriami. The sequence goes on from NW_027203827.1 coordinate 1,372,316, forward strand.
AAAATGTTAGAATTCACCACATGATAATATAACAGGTAGAATGTGCCAAATGCTAATTGATTATTTTTCCAAGTACTTTACCTATGGTATCTAATTTAATCCTCAGAATAATTTCATAAAGTGGAACTACTTACATTTTTAATCCTCAGATGATGATATTGAAGTCTTCAGAGTTGTAATTACTAGTACAACATTGCACACATGGTAAGTGTTAGCCTGAGGTCCATCCCTGACTGTATCAATTAACCTCATTCTATTTTATTACTAAAATTCTAGGAAAAATTCCCAGAATTATTGTGTACACTCATAATATTTAAGTTTATCTTTGTTAGAAAATAGGGAACTGTAATATGAAAACTCGAAGTTCAGAATCAATGCGTACCTCCCTGGTGAAAGGAACTGCTAAAGTATAATATTCTTGATTTCTAGGTCAAAATAGCAGAAATCATATTCTATCCCTTCACTCAACACTGCACTGCCTGGGGAGCCTAACTCTGTTTAACACTATCTTACTGAAAGAATGACCTCCCCAATTCCTGATGGAAACAGACTGCAGGTCTTATGGACCAATCATTTCCACATTGTAGCTCAACTAAGTTGTTTACCATTAGAAGGATTTTGATTGCTTTTTATACCCAACATTTTGAGACAAAGGTACTACTTTAAAATGCTATTGAAGCAACACTGATATAAAAATCACCTTTGACCCCAGATAAATAATTTACCTTTCATGTACCCAAAAATGCAGTCTGACCTATTATTAATGTTAGGAATGAGAGGATAAAAAATCATAGACAAGAAGGCCTAAGCATGAATTAAAGCTTCTCCAACTTGTGAATACAATTGGTTTAAAAAGACATTAAGGGGTGGGAAGGTGGCTCATTTGTAGAGCGCTTGCCTTGCATGAATGAAGCCCTGGGTTCGATTCCTCAGCACCACATAAGCAAAAAGAAAAAACCCGCAAGTGGTGCTGTGGCTCAAGTGGAAGACCGCTAGCCTTGAACTGAAGAGCTGAGGGACAGCGCCCAGGCCCAGAGTTCAGGCCCCACTACCAGACTCCCCCACCCCCGAAAAAAAGATATCAATACTACTATATTTGTTCAAAATTTCTTATGATACTGAAGATTCAATTGTAAACTGTTAACACTTGAAAATAATTCATTTTCTTGGGAGTAGTAAACAAAACACAAGATTAATCCTAATCATTTTCAAAGACATTTATTTATACTACAAATTCACTCTTATAACTACAAAGATTCTGAAAATAACTGAAGCATCGTGTCACGAAGGACATAATTTAACTTCATCATATACATTCAAAGGACTTTGCTAATAGAAAATAAATTTATACTAATAATTAGCTCACCGAATTCACTTCCATTCTTTTATTCTATATCTTTTATTTTCATAAAAACTGGCTTTTCATAAAATGATGCATAAAAAGCCTATATACCCACTTACATTTTCAGATTTTAACAACGTTTATTTCAGAAATGTCTTTAGCTGTGTAGTCAATGAACTGAAATAACACTAAAATATTCAAAGGGTTTTCAGAAATTGCAAGACTCGCTCTGGGATGTTATTTATATTGGAAAGGATATTCAAAAAGCCTTATTTGTTAAAGTTGTGATAGTTACTCCCACAAAAGTACTATTAATGAAGAAACCTTTGTATGTATAATACAACTTCAAATGCATCCTCAATCTGGAGGTGACACATGCTTTTTTTTTTGTTTTTGCAATGTATATCTAACAAACATATCCACAATACTGATTTTCAGTAAATATGATGGGATATTCACACCTAAAAAATACGGGGTTTATTATCTTAGTGTGAATAGATTCAATCTTACAAAGAAAGTTATTTTCAACAGAAATCCGGAAAGAGTTTATCCACCTTGAGTTTCACAGGAATAACCGGAGAATAATACCTGTTTGGTCAAGTTGGTCAAAATTACTCTATGAGTATATCTTAAAAGTATATCCAATTTAAGAGGTCAAATACATATTTTGTACTGACAGTCATCTTACAGCAATAACTTACTACCTAATTATATGTGTATCTTCTTTCCTAGCGTATACTAAGAGCTGAAAGTGATCTCTTTTATCTAACTTAATGGTGTAAATATGATGATGTTATTATTTTACAAATAAAATGTACAGAAGGCTGGTTCCACTGAAATGACAGGACGGAACACTGATAAATAACAATATTGCAACATAGCTCTTTTCAGCCTCACTGTCCACACTGGCAAGCAACATTGCAACCGCACACACACACACAAACACACACATGTGCGCACATGTACACACACATATACATGAATGCCAAATTCAGGATTTATTGTACATAAAAGTTCAATTAAAATATTAGTGATTAGGAAAAATGATAATTTGACTTATTACAAAATAATACATAATCCAATCACCACGGTTGTTACATTTTACCTATCTCTCCACATGTGACCACTTAATTTATTTTTAGTTCATTCATTCATTCATCATTCATTAGTTTGGTGCCAATACTGGAGCTTGAACTCAAGGCCTGGCTCTGTCCCAGAATTTGTTATGTTTTTGTTTTTGTTTTCTCAATGCTAGCATTTTACTGCTTATAGTACAGCTCCATTTCTAGCTTTTGCTGGTTACTTTCAAACCAGAATCTAATGAACTTTTTTGTCTGGTTTCAAAGTACAGTCATCAGATTTCGTCTTTCTCATTAGGTAGGATTAAAGACCTGAGCCACCCGTGTGGCTCTTAATTTTTCCTGTACATATGTAATGCACATACTTAGATAGTAATTTAAAACTGAGAGCATAGAAGCAAGATGTACAGTGATGATATTGTCCTGTCAGAAATTCAAGTTAGTAATGTAAATTTCTTCTTAAGACCATATACAAAAAATACTTAAGAAGAAATCTGATGTTGTGTGTGTATGTGTGTGTGTGTGTGTGTGTGTGTGTGTGTGTGTGTGTGTGCTGTTGCAATATGTTCCACATATAAGCACTGTTCAGCGGTGTCCAGTCATTCACAGTTATTGCATGAATATCTGCCTTGAGATACCAACTCATGGGCAATGTCTAGGTGTCCACTCTAGGCTTCGCGATGAAGAGGGGTATACTCATCCTCATCCCTAGTATTCATATAGGTGGCCCTTTTGGAAAGTACTCTCCACACTGTAGTAAGCTGCAAGACAATCACTCTACCACTGAGCCACCTTCCCAGCCCAAGGATTAAGATTCTTGTCTGTAATTTGGTCAAAGCTATGTCTCTTTACATAGGCGACTAAAAATATATTTACTAATGTCAAGTAAATACATAAATTCTATTTCCATCTCTTTTAAAAAATAAAAAAATTGTTTGCTCTGTAAATTGATTAGAAGCATGGATTTTGTGGCTAGCTATGTCATTTCACATCTGTATCTGTTTTCCTCTTTCTCTTTCATGGTTCTCATAGACAATATGGTTGCTCCATAATTATCCTAATTTATTTTGCTTTTATATTTTTAGTTGCATCATTTCACTTTCTGCTCTGCCATTTCCCAGAACAGCATCACATAAACAGAAAAATCCAGAAGTGGTTCTGTGGCTCAAGTTGTAGAGCGCTTGCCTTGATTTGAAGAGCTAAAGGACAGTGCCCAGGCCCAGAGTTCAGGCCCACAACTAATTTTAAAAAAGAATCTAAATACTTGATAATTCTACTAACAGATCTGACTGAAATCAGTTCAATCACACTTTTCCTGTACAATGAAGGAATAGGTCCCGGCTAGGAAAGCAGCTACAGAAGGCAGGCAGATTGTATCTGTGACAAAACTTTGTGGAAAATGGAATCAAGGATTACTTACTGGTGATTCACTTGCACTTGAAGCATGATTCTGAACTATTGCTTGCTGATTCTGAACTATTGCTTTGATCATTATATTTTCCAAGAAGAAAAAGTGAAATTTAATTGATAGTAAAGGAATACTAATACATTTTGACTTCTCATTAAGCATCTTCAATCATCAAAATCACTTGAAGGCAATAGACAGGCCTATTTTTAGATGAAAACAAGTGTCTTTAAAAAAACAAGAATTTAAGTAGTCATACCAAGGACTTCTATTTTACTATTGCATTATACATTTTTTCTAATGTTGGATACCAACATTAGAAAGCTACTAGAAAGCTCTTAAAGCCCATATCTTGAATAGTGAGTTCTCTTACACTATAACATGATACTTCCCAAATCATTTACAAAGAAGGCATTGTTTCCTATTTTCTCATTCCTAGAATAAGCTGCACAATGAAGACACCAAGGGTTCTCATGTTCAGACAAGGAACAAGATGAAAAAGTGAGGAATGGTATCAATTTAAAGAAAAAAAATGGAGTAGGATCCAAGCAAATTTCTTCTTTGGGATGCCGAAATTAATCTGCTTACTATGGTGTGAAGACTACTTTCCAAATAGGCCACCCAGATGAATACTAGGGATGAGGATGAGTATACCCCTCTTCATATGGAAGCCTAGAGTGGACATTTAGACATTGTCCATGAGTTGCTAGCTCAAGGCAGATATTCATGCAATAACTCTGAATGGCTGACACCCCTGCACAGTGCTTATATGTGGAATAATACCAGAGTGGCAGATACCAATTCCCAAACTAAAGGCCTCTTGTCCGCCTTGCATGTTGCTGCTGGGAATAGAAATCGAAAAGATACTCTGTTGAACCATTATATCAAACCAGGTTTGAAGAACAGGTTGGAAGAAACTGAAACCTCCTTCCCCCACTCCACTGCCAGCCTGCTGAGAGGGACATGCAACCAGGGGTCTAGCTGAGGAAAAGGGCAGGACATCCCATGTCTGAGTTCCCCACCCAGAGACAGGCAAGACTTTATTGCAGCTAGCCCGGTTGACCCAGAATCCCTTGCAGGAGGCCAAAGATTTGGACAGCTGGACTTGGGCTCCAAAGGAAAGCTTGAACTCAGGTCTCTGGCAATTTAGGACTCATTGTAGACCCTGATAAGAAGATAAAGACAAAGTCGGTGTGGAGGAGGGGCACCATCCGAGGTCAGAAAGAGGCAGACAGGCACCCAGGAAGGGGACAGAGAAAGATGAGGGACACACACACACACACACACACACACACACACACACACACACACACACACACACACACACACACAAATATGGCACTGGTGTCTCACACCTGTCATCCTAGCTATTCAGAAGGCTGAGGTCAAAGCCAGCCAGCACAGAAATGTCTGTGAGGCTCTTATCTCCAATGAACCACCAAATAGCCCGAAATGGAGCTGCAGCTCAAGTGTTAGAGCACTAGCTTTGAGCACAGAAGCATAGGAACTTCACCTAGTCCCTGAGTTTAAGGCCCAGGTCTTCTACATCCAAACACACAGACAAAGACACACACAGACAAAAGACACACGAACACACAGACACACACAGTGGTAGCCCAAAGCCTCAGCAGTCCCTGAGCACCCTGAATATTCCACCCCAGAGATGATGTCACTATCATCATCAGACCAACTGCAGACAAAAGTCAGAGCCTCTCACATGTCTGCAATGGTTCACAACACATCATGGCATTTCTACTGTACACATTGTTATGCAGAAAATTCAGCTACCTTTTGTTTGGTTGTAGGTTATGGGGTTTGAACTTTGGGCCTGCCAGAAGGCCCTCAGCTCTTCAGATGAAGGTGTGCGCTCTACTACTGGTGCCACAGCACCACATCCAATTTTCTGGTAGTTCATAGGGGATAAAGTCTCACAGACTTTCCTGACCAAGCTGGCTTTGAACCGTGATCCTCAGATCTCAGCCTCCTGAGTAACTAGGATGATAGTTATGAGCCACTGGCAGCGCCTGGCTACACCCAACTTCTTTTTTTTTTTTTTCAGCTCTTTTCTTTCTTTCTTTTTTTATTGTGAAAATACTATGAAGAGGGGTTACAATTACATGGGCAAGATAAGGAGTACATTTCTTATCAAGCATTGTAGCCTCCTCAGCAGCCACCTTCTTATACCAAGGGAAAACCCAACTCATCAAGACACAAACCAAATGTAACCCTACACTTCAGAATTGGTCACCAGCATCCAAAAACTTCTTCCATGGATGGAGAGCATATAATTGACACTACCATCCCACCCCTGCTCCCATTCACCCACTCCCTGCCTGCCACAGGCCACGACCTCTGGAGTTCTTGGTAAGACACCACCCACCCTGCTATGGCTTCACACAGGGGTAAACCTGGGGAGTTATTAGAAATGTCTCTACTGTGAGGCCAGCATCTGGTCTCACAACCTCAACCACCCCAATACTTCACTATCTCTTGCAAGCAAGGAAGGGGTATCTTTATTTCTTGTTTGGTTTTTTGTTTTTGTTTTTGTTTTTGTTTTTGTTTTGGTTGAAAGCCTTGAACTCAGGGCTTGGGTATTGTCACTGATGTCTAATTTTCCTAAAGGCCAGTGTTCTGCCACTTGAGCCACAGTGCCACTTCCAGTTGGAGATTGGAGATGAGGCGCTGGAGGGACTTTCTTGCCAGGGCTGGGAAATGAGATCCACTGCATTTCAGACTCCCGAGTGGCCAGGATGACAAATGTGGGATGACAGGTATGAGCCAGCAGCTCATGGCTTAAGGTGTCTAGTCCTTCAGAATTTCCACCTAGTCCTCCTCTAGAAGATACCACCTAGACACCCCTCTACCTCCCTCAGAGACAGCAAAGGGAGGCTAGAATCTGGGTGTGGCCATGGGGATTAAAGGGCCCACTCCACATCACTAATCCCCTCTAAGCTCCCATCTGCCTCCCCCGGATTGCCTGGTCTTCCAGGGCAGATCAGACCCACTAGAAGTTCTGGGGCCTGCCCTATGTCCCCATGCCCCACCAAAGCGATACCTGAGGACTTCCGGGGCCAACTGCTCCATGTCCTGGTGGAAGACCTTGGGAGCCTTGCTGAAAACTGGGTCAGGGGTGCACAGGGCAGGAGTGTCCAGTTCACCTCTGTCAAAAGAGACACAAAGCACGGATGAATCTACTAAGAGCTTCAGGGCATAGCCATCCACCTGTCACCAAGGTCCCTGGGAGAACTGCTTTATGGTGACAGCCCTGGGGCCTGACCTCAGGGCCCCGATACTGTCCCTGACTTTCTTTGTCTCCAGAGGTGTGCTCTTTCAGCTGAGCCACAGTGCCACTTCCAGCCTTTTCTGTGTATGCAGGACTTAGCAATAGAACCCATGCTTTCCTGTGTGCTAGGTGAGCCCTCTACCTCTAAGACGCAATGCCAGCCCTGGATAGCTGTACTTTTGTGATCCCTCAGGCCTGTCTTGGGACAGTCTTGCACATCTATACCAAGTCTCTCACCAGCAGCCCTGGCTGGAAATAAACATGCTCTGCTATGTTGTCTCCAAGAAGCCCTTTCTTATCACCTTGGCATAGCTGGAGCCTCTCTGCTGTGCAGGCTGCCAGACTTGTCAAGCTCTGACTTCCAGCCAGTGTGGGTTGAGAATGCACAAAGGGGAAGGCCTGGATTCCACCACCGGATTTCTGAAGGCCCTGATACACCACCAAGGGGCAGGTGTTGTATCATACTCCATGAGAGGGGCTTGAGGCCTGGGCAATCTGTGGGCAACAAGACAGGACCATTTCTTTGTGTGGGCTTGAACTGAGGATTTGGGAGCTGTCTCTCTGAGTTTAATTGCTCAAGGCTGGTGCTCTACCACTTGAGCGACAGCTCCACTTCTGGCTTTTTGGTGGTTCCATGGAAAATAGATTTTCATGGGCTTTCCAGCTTATGGCTGGCTTCAAACTGTCATCCTCAGATCTCAGCCTCCCAAGTAGCCACGATGACAGGCATGAGCCTGAACTCCAGGTGACAAGCACCAAAGTTTTTTTGGTTTTTGTTGGCTCACGTTCATTTCTTATCAACTAGCAAGCCTAAGTTAAAATAATCAGTTACAGGGGATCAAATTCCTCTCCTAGTTCAGTTAATCCAAGGAGATAAAGTGTCTTTGGAAAGGGCTAGTCTGGGTTGCCTTAGGGATGTTTGTGTGTTTGCGTGTGTGTATGTGTGTGAGTGTTGGGGTCCCTACCCTCAGCTCTGTGGTGCCTCATCCTCCCAGCAGGGAGTGCATCCAGGATCTTGACCCCAAGGGAGGTGGATGGGAGAGGGTACCTAAGGTCACATCCAGGGGGATGATCTGAATTCTGTCCTGCAACCTAAGCCTGGACAGATAAAGGAGAGAAGGAGAGGGTTGAGGGAACATCAAAGGTATCCCCTTACATTTGGCTGAATGTACCATCGAGAAAACTGAATACATCTTTCTTGGTAGTCAGTTAGAAGGTGTACAGTGTTCATTTATTTTATGATTGTGTTAGTCCTAGGGCTTGGATTAGGGCCTGGGTGTTATCCCTTAGCTTCTTTTGTTAAGGCTGAGGCTCTACCACTTGAGCCACAGCACCAAATCTGGCTTTTTTCTCTGTAGTTTTGGGGAGGGAGGTGGTTTATGGGAGATAAGAATCTCCTGGACTTTCCTGCCCGGGCTGTTCTGAGTCACAGCCATCAGACCTCAGCTTCCCAAAGAGCCAGGATGATGGGTGGGAGCCATGAGCTCCTGACTGCCACCATCCATTTATAATCACTTAAGCCCAGGGCTGGGCAACCCACACTACACCTCCTTGTTGGGAGTAGGAAGCAGACATGAGTGGGTTTGATACTTCAACAGCCTACCTATCTTTGAGCATTTTTCTGGGTCAGTTTGATGGTGGCTTCATCCTTATCCACAGCAATGACATGGCTCTGTCACAAGAACAAATGTCCAACGGGAGGTGTCAGGTCTGGGGTCTTTCCTCTGAACCCCGCCACCATAACCAAAATGACACTTCCGAGCAAAGGGTAGTACACACAGAGTGTTTTTATTGTCTTGTAGCCAGGGTCTTGTCAGATAGGTGGGGGTAGAAGTCAGAAGCCCTGGATTATGCTGGGCATGGGGACAAGGTGACACCTCCTCATCCACTTTTCTTCAACGGTGTAGCAGAGGGATGTAGGGAAGAAATCATATGATGGACAATGAATAACCATCACGGTCTAGCCCGGGCACAGAGGGGCTTACCTCAAGGGGCTGGTTCAACAGGCTGAGCAAAACAGCTCCTGACCCATAGCCCACCTTCAGAATGAGAGGGCCACCTTGGGTTCCAGGCACATGGGGATGCTGGGCCACCTCCTCTAGCACTCATTCAACCAATTCCTGAGAGAGAAAGAGAGAGGGAGAGAGAGAGAGAGAGAGAGAGAGAGACAGACAGAAGACAGACAGACAGACAGATTGAGAGAGAGAGAGAGAGAGAGAGAGAGAGAGAGAGAGAGAGAGAGAGAGAGAGAGAGAGAGAGAGAGAGAGAGAGAGAGAGAGAGCAGGGGAGAGAGAGAGAAAGACAAAAGTCCAGAATTACACTTAAGCCAGGTGCCGGCGGCTCAGACCTTTAATCCTACCTACACAGGAGGCTGAGATGTGAAGATTTTGGTTCATAGCTGGCTCAGGAGGAATGTCTGTGAGACTCTTATCCTCAAAGAACCAACAGAAAACCGGAAGTGATGCTGTAGCTCAGGGGGTAGAGTACTAGCCTTGTTCTGAAGAGCTCAGGGATAGTATCCAGGCCCAGAATTCAATCCCCACAAATGACAAGAAGTGGACTTCCCACCACAAGAAGTGGACTGAATAACACCCACTGTTCTAGGAAGCATGGAAGAAAAATCAGGCCAAGATTCTTGTCAGCTGGAGGTCATGAGTAGGTCACCTGGCTTCTCCATTACTCATTTTCCCCAGCTGGAAAAATGAATAGAATGAAGGATCCCTTCCTCATGGAGACAGGGTAATGATGAAAGACAGCCATGTTTTGTTTCATAATCCCACACCTGTTGCATGATTAATAACAGACCCCATCTGAGCCCTTCCCGGGAAACTCCCTGTCATGTGCTCACAAAATTGTTGAGAACTCTATCTGACACCTGCTCCCTCTGTGCCTGGCCCTTCTCCAGAGATCCCTCTGTATTAATCCCTTATTTATTCACAACTGTCCCATGAGGAGACTGAGGTCCGATGGTCGACATCCAACCCAGAGCTTCACCTGTGGTCAAGAATCAGCTGCCGTGAACTAAGAGTTTGGGACAATCCGTCTAAAAAGTTGACTGAGCAGGGAGCTAAATGTCTACCACCACCACCACCCCACACACACATACACACAAACACTTCTCCATCGTTCTTTGTAGGCAAAGATGTTTTACTTTCTTTCTTTTTGTTGGTTGTCGGGCTTGAACTCTGGGCCTGGGTGCTATCCCTGAGCTCTTCAGCTCAAGTCCAGCACTCTACTACTTGAGCCACAGCACCACTTCCAGTTTTCTGTTGCATTATTGGAGAGAAGAGTCTAAGGGTCTTTCTTGCCCAAGCTGGCTTTCACCCATGATCCTAAGATTCAGCTCCTGAGTACTTAGGATGACAAACATGAGCCACTGGCACCCAGCCAAAGATGCTTTTCTATGCCTGTAATCCTATCCCCTCAGGAGACTGAGTTCTGAGGACTGCAGTTGGATGCAACCCTTGGCATCAAAGTCATTCAGAACTCTTATATCCAATTGAACACCCAAAAACCTTGCAAGTGTAGCTGTGGCTCAAATGGTAGAGGGCTAGCTTTGAGCATGAAAAAGGGATGGGACCCAGGCCCTAGTTTTCAGCTTTTTCTACTTAGAGCCACCCAAGAAAAGGAAGCAGGTGAGCACACGGGAGCTCAAAGCTCACACATAATACTCAAGACTCACAGAATAGACCCCATCCTGCTCTGAGTCTCTACATTCTATGTCCTAGATGATGGCAGGCTGAGATGGGACTGACCATGCACCAACTCAGGACATTCAAGTACAATCTCATACTGAGGATCTCGTGACGTCATCAAGGACTCAAGATCTCTCACTGTCCTGCCTTGACAGTGGGCAGTCAGGTGAGATCTAGTTATCCAAACAAAGGATATGGGAATGAATGAATTTCTCAGCCAAGGGATGCAGACTGGAGGGCTCTAGGTCCCTCTATCTTGGGAAGGAGAAAAGTACAGATCCATCTAAGGAATGTTCCTGGGTTGTTAGTATCCTCTAAGAAACAAGCCTGCTCCCAGCCTAGTGCCTCCTGTTTTCCCACTAGCCTCGACCTTCAGTCGGGGTCTCCCACATCTGCCATCTAGACTAAAGGCTGAGCCAGCAAAGAGACCAACCTCTACCTCTGAGGATGGCAGTCATGGGGCCCTAGAGTGCCCCAGAAGAAGTCTGGGGGCAACACGGGTCTGAATCTCGCCCTCATTTCCTGGGTGTCCTTTTCCAGTAGCACGCTTACCTCTGTCTCTGGTCGAGGAATGAACACTGGGCATGTCATCTTCAGATTGAGCCAGCAAAAGTGCCAGTCCCCAAGGATGTACTGCACAGGCATCCTACAGTGGATGACAGCCAGGTTGTCAACGGTGAACCCAGAGTGCCAGGATTTTTTATAGCCATGTTTCTGGGTTGAAGATTCTATCACTGATGGTCTAGGTTGTCAGTTGAGGTCATGGCTCCAATGGCCTGACACAATGGATCTGAGATTGTCATCCCTCTTCATCTTCCTGCTTATCCCTTGCCATCCCCCCTCTTCCCACTCCCTCACCCTCTACCTCCCTAGCCCTTGGACAGTTTCTTCTTATCTGACCAGAAAATAAACTCCGTGAGCCAGGGGAGATTGAAACTCTGTGACCCACCCTGACCCCTAGGGACTTCACCCGAGGCTTTTTCCCTCTTCAGTCAGCAACCACTCAGATTTGGATGTCATGAAGTTGCTGATGTCATGAATGGGTCAGTGTCTTGGTCCTACACACTAACTTTAGGCTCTGAAACTGTCCCCACAGAGATTGGGAATGGTTGGCTCCCTTGATCCAAGGACTCCAAACCAAGGCTTGCATGCTCCCTTCTTCCTTCCTTTCCTCCTTTTCTCCCTCTATCCTTCCCTCCTCTCTTTCTCTTTCCTTTCATTGTGTCACTCCTGGGCATGAACTTAGAGCCTGGGTGCTGTCCCTGAGCCTTTTTACTCAAGGCCAACAGACTACAGCTTGAGCTACTCATCCAATTCTGGCACTTCTTTTTAGTAGTCAGTTGGAGATAAGAGTCTTACAGGCTTTTCTGCCTGGCCCTTAAGCCTCAATCCTCCTATCTCAGCCTCCTAAGTAGCTAGGATGACAGGTGTCAGGCACCAGCATCCAGCTCAAACCAAGATTTCTTCATGTGCTGTGGAACCAGCACTGGAACCTTTCATCCTCTATGACCCCCCACTCTCTCCCCCCCAGGTACTGGCACACACTGTAATGTTTTGTTAGATAAACAGATGAGCATCTGTGTATGACAATACTACAGAAAAGTCCCATCCAACTCAGGTAAGCATCCTGGGTGGGGGTAAACCTGATGTAGCTCTTCCACAGTTCTCTTCTCCCTCTTCCCTCTTCCCACCCTCCTGGTGCCACCGCACTTAACTGTTTTGGTTCCAAGGACTTGAGCCATGATGTACTCACTGTATTCTGGGGCATCTTGGATGCCTATCTTCTCAAAGATCTCTGTCCAGCCACTGACCAGCTGTATGGCACTCAGTTCCCCACTCAGCTGTGAACAAGGTTGTTGTGAGGAGAAAACCTGGCTCAAGGGGCCTCCTCGGCAGTCCCTAGGGCCAGACAGTATGGTCCACCATATCCGGCCCCCAATTTTCATGTTGCAGAAAAGGATCCCTGAGGCATCCTGGGTCTCTGATTCTCCCAGAGTCCAGTACAGGTCCTGGGAATTGTCTCTGCTCACAGCGATCAGGCTGCTGGTGGCTTGTTTTATTGTCACTTTCATTATGTTTTCCTGTCATACATCGGGTCTTAGGATTCCAGGATCGGCTTTGGTTCTGGAAGCTGCACCCCAGGCTAGTGAGATGGAAGCTGAGACAGAGCTGTCACAATCTGAGTTCAAGCCACGTGCATGGCCAAAAACAAACAAAAAAATTAAAATTAAAAAGTAAAACAATTAAAAAATTAAAACAATTTTAAAAATTAAAAAAATTATTTATCTCCCTGTTTTGCAATTCGTGCCATTTTTTCTGCCAAGCCTGGGATTTGAACTCAAAGTCTGGATAAATAGGCAGCACTGTTGGGCTAGGGGAATCACACCATACTTGAAGCCAAGAAAGTCAGGCCTCTTTCCTAGGCCTGAATTCAAGCCTCAGTCCTGCAAAACATACTCCTTATATACATTTCATTTACATTTTAAAGACAGGATTTATACTTCCATATAGTCAGACAATATCATGTTTGGTGTGTTTATTCATTTCATTTCTTGTTTTATTCATTTATTTACCATTTATTTTATTGACTCTGATGACACTTATACCATTTATTACGATTTTTTACTTCCTATCACATAGCATCTCGATTTGTAGATGTGTTCACTATCATGCCTGACACCCAGGACTCTCTCAGGAAAGGAAAACATGTGTCACACTCAGCTTCTTGCTCCAAGATTAAATTTTTGGCTGTGCTGGGATGTGAACTCGGGGCCTAGAAGGCCCAATTCATGAATGGGTAAGGGTGAACACAGCAACTTCTAGCCAATGAAGCTGTGAGGTGGTTCCAAGGCACTGAGATGGAGCCCCAGGTTTGGACAAAACAGTGATACATGGATTGGCAGATGGTGGTATACAATTAATACATATTGGTAAAGAGTGCCAGAGCCATCTATCTGACTGAATGATGCCTACTACATTCCTACCAACTCTTAGGTATTTATTATACTGCCTTTGAAGTAATATTATTCTTTTCATGCTTAATAAACTATCAATTAAAATCAATCAGCATCCTAGGATTATTACACCCACTTTTAGACTCGACTGATGCATGAAATACTTTTTCAATCAGTATTCCTATGCATAGGAACGAGTCTCTTGTGCTGTCCTGCCATTGGTAGGTGTCAGGACTTATATTTTTAACCCAGGGCTTATGTTGACAGGTTGGCCTATTTCTTCCCTGATGACCCACCAGCCTTCAGGAATAGAAGTTCAGCTCTACTTTGCAGCCATGTCATTCAGACTCAGGATGGTCACCCTGCAAATAAAAAAATAACGTAAAATCCCCAGTCCTCTGCAGCTCGCCACTTTCTGTGCTGTCCTACTTTTTTTTTTCTTCATGCAAGTCCTCTGGGCCTAGAATCCCAGGATCGACTATGGGTGAGAGGCTGCAGCCCAGTCTAGGCAATCAGAGCTGAGGTATAGTTGCCATGACCTGAGTTCAAGCTCCATGGTTGTCAAAAAAAAAATCCCCCTGGTTTGGAATTTCTGCCAGTTTTTTTTCCTAGCCTGGGATTTGAACTCAGGATCTTGGTAAACCTATAGCAATGTGAGGGAAGGTGCAGAGTTTCTACTACTTGAGTTCAAATCTTGTGCCAAGACAAAAGCAAAAAATTAAGTCACTGACCTCAGCTGGGGTTTCGGGAGATAGCTGTGGTGGTGGGAGAGAAGGGATGGCAAGGGGAAAACAAAGGAGGAGGCAGCAATGCTCAATAGTAAATGTACTCATTACTTTGCTCATGTAACTGTAACCCCTCTATACAACGTTTTTCAACAAAAAATGTACAAAAAAGGAAACAATTTATAGCTCGGAGAACCACTTTGCAGGTAAGGGAAGGATGTCTGAATAGATATACAAACTGCTGTTTTTACAATCTTCAGTATGGAACTGAATAAAAATCACTGCTTCCATTTAAAATAATTAAGTGACAGTCTTGAAAGTGGGGCCAGTATTTCTGCCACTGCTGGGATTTGATCTCACCATCCGGGTAACTCTTTTGTATCGTAGGTTAAGGGGAAGCTCACTGTCCTTGAGGAAAAGAAATTCAGGGTAGAGTTCCCAGGGCCTGAATTAAGTCCCTATAATGGAAAATAATATTTGTGTACATGTGTAATATATGTTACATATTACATGTCTATGTTTAATACAAACTGTGATTTTTTATTATTGATTTTGTATTTCTGTATTTCTATATTTTATTCATTTACTAATTGTTTATTGTATTAATATTATTATTCACATAATATTTATTACATTTTGCACATCTATTATAGAATTATAAACAACAATTTAGGACATTGACTCATTTTTCATTAATACTTTATTAAGTGTCGAAACATGATACATAATTAAATAGAGGCATTTGTCACAGTCTTCACATGTTTAGAGCCTTTCCCAAATATGAGATTTGACTTGTTTATCTTTAATACCTTCCTATAGGAATTTCTTTAGATGATTTATACTCAGAAACCTTTCCTTGAGGATAGGCAAGTTGAGGGATAAAATTGTAAGGGTGGGACTGGGAATGTGGCTTAGTGGTAGAGAGCTTGCTCAGCATGCATGAATGCCAGGGTTTGAATCCTCAGTGCCACATACTCAGAAAAAGCCAGAAGCTGTGGAGTGCCCAAGTGGTAGAGCACTAGCCTTGAGAAAAAGAAGCATGGAGACAGTACGAAGGCCCTAAGTTCAAGCCCCAGCACTGGCAAAAATGATAGGCCAGATGCCAGTGGCTCACACCTAGAACCCTATCTTCTCAGGAGGCTGAGATCCGAAGACCACAGTCCAAAGACAGCCTGGCAAGTAAAGCCTGTTAGACTCTTATCACCAATGAACCTCCAAAAGGCCCCATGTGGCACTGTGGCTCAAGTGGTAGAGTTTCGCCTTGAGATGAAGAGCTCAGGGACAGTGCCCAGGCTTGAGTTTGAGACACACTATGGGAAAAAAGTGAGGGTTAATCAAAGTACTTTTCCAATTTGCTAATTAGGAGAATATTCTCTGGAAAATGAACGCTGATGTACACCAGAATTGGAGTCAGAGCTCAAGGTTCAAGTGTAGCTGATCCATATGCCCAGCCTCTCAGACACTAGCATTATAACCTTGTGTCCTAGAGTTCTGAAAGATCCATTGGTGAAAGGCTTAATATGCTCCTCAAGTCCTTTGTCATAAGTAGTTGACTTGTATTGTCAATGTTATTACAGTTCTGACCTAGCAAGTCCCAGTAGCCAAGGCCCATCCCCTAGCTCAGGAGGCTGAGGTCTGAGGATCACAGGGTGAAGCCAGCCAGGTCAGGAAATTCTATGACACTCTGACTTCCACTAGTGAAAGGGCAGATTTTCAAGAGCTTCCTGGGTTTTCCTTGGTGATGAGAAGTTACTTGTACTTGAGTTGAACTCAAGGCCTGGGCACTGTCTCTAGCACTCTACTACTGGAGCCACAGCACCAATTCTGGCTTTTTCTGTGCATGTGCTACAGAGGAATGAACCCAGAGCTTCTTGCATGCTAGGCACTAATCCACATTCTCAGCCCTCTCATATTTTTCTTAATGGTAGTTTCTACATAAGTATGCTACCACTTTACATTCCCCAAGTTTAATTTTCTGAATACAAGTTATTTCAAAAACCCTGATCTTCTCTTCCCTTGCCTGATTTGTGACTGTTCCTGCCTTGGCTTAATAATAATATGAAATAAAGGCTGCTGAGATCTTATGTGTGTATCATATGAGGACACAGGCCTGGAATTCTGGAAGAGAAAAGCCATGGGCATGAAAAGAAGAGAATGATGCAGTATGTGCAACAAGCCTATGTGAAAAATAAATCTGTACATAAAAGGAGAAGCATTGCATACCATCTGATTGCACTCAAAGAGGTAATATGCACATATAAGTAGGTAGGACACTCATACATATACTTGGCCTTCTCTTTTTGAATTTTTTTGGTGGACATCCCAGGGCTTAAACTCAGCGCCCTATATGTTCCTCAGCTGTTTTGCTAAAGTCTGAGACTCTACAACTGCCACAGCTCCACTTCAAGCCACCTGGGTTAATTGGACATAAGCGCCTGCCAGGCTTTCCTGCCTCGTCTGTCGTGTATCTCCTGCTCGGCTTTCTTTCTCAAAGCTGGAGCTCTACCCTCTGGGCCACTGATTCACTTCTGGTTTTCTGGTGGTTTGTTGGAAATAAGAGTTTCGCAGACTTTCCTGCTCGGGCTGGCTTTGAACAGAGATCTACTGAGGAGACTCTAAGTGGCTTTGCTCAGAGATTTGGCTGAGGATCTGCTCCACACAAACCCTTAGTCTAAATCTCGAGAGGTACTAGAGAAAAAAGGAAACACGAAGATTCTTCAGTTTTGTTCTAGATACTTCAGGTTGGAGACACAAAACACTCATTGTATTAGATAAATTTATAGGCCTAAGGAGCAATTCAGACAGTATGAGGATCACTCCAGCTTTTGGTCCTCTCGTCCTGAGACAGTAAATTCACTGCAGCTCAATGCTAAGTGATTGAACTGGCATGTCCTGTGGACATTTGCTGCCAAAATCATGTCACACTCATTTCTCACTTTTGGCTTCAAACCTGTGACCAGAGGAGAAGATGAGGAGAGAAAATCCTTCACAGAGAAAGCGCCTATAAAGAACATTGGGTAGTTGACTTATAAATTCAAAGCATTGGAATGGTGCTGTTAAGTAGTCAGATTGTCCAGATTAAAAAATGAAGAAGAAAAGAAAGGCAGGTGCCAGTGGCTGCTGACTGTAACCCCAGCTCCTCAGGAGGCTGAGATGTAGAGAATCTGAGTTTGAATCCAGCCAGCATAGGAAAGTCCATGACACTGTTATTTCTAAGAGATCACAGAAAACACAGAAGTGGGGCTGTGGCTCCAGGTTAATGCACTACACTTGAGCAAAAGTAACTCAGGGACAACGCCTATGCTCATAGTTCAACCCCAGGACCTACTTCCATGTATTGTGCATGTGTGGATGTATTCCTATAAGTGAAGCTCCAGATTAGCTATGATGAAAGGCACCAAGCTAGAAAATTTGTTTTCAAAAAAATGATTTCATAACACAGAGACTGCTTTCATGACAGTGCATGTTCCTGGGCTCCCCTCATAGTTCCCAATGCAGCCTGAGGGTTTCTCTGCCTCCCAGGCCTGCTGGAAGAAGTCTATCTCATTGTCTGAACAGGCAGACAAAAGGCCTCAGTCCTGTACAGCTGTGTAACAAACTCCATCTGGGCCAATTAGTGAGGATGAGTGTGGATGGGCTCTGAAGGTCAGGACAAAAAGGCCTCTTTGTACCCCAAGCTATCTCTCTCCCCAGTGCTCCGGGTTGACAGGCAGCCTTCATTTGGGCCACCTCCTGTGGCAGGCCAAGTTCCCAGCACTTATCCTGCCTTTGTGAGACTACATTCTGGTGTTCAGATACAGTGCTCAATATAATTCGGGAGTCCTTCTGGCAGACAACTAGGGCACTTAACTTCAAGAAATGTTTCATTGAGGGTGATGATGGGCCTATGATGCCTCTGCTAGGTTTCCGGAAGCTTTGGAAATACAAGCACATGTCTGATCTTGTTTCCTGTCATCTAGGACTGCTGAAGCACTTTAGGTTTTGAAACCTTTGACCTCTCCTAGTTGAGCCCTGGGTGACAAGGTGTTGGGGTTGAACACAGGGCCTGGGTGCTGACCATGAGCTCAGCGCAGGAGCCCAGTGCTTTACCATTTTGTGTCACAGCGTTACTTCTGGTGTGTGTGTGTATCTGTGTGTGTGTGTGTGTGTGTGTGTGTGTGTGTGTGTGTGTGTGTGTGTGTGCATGCGTGTGCACACATATACCAGTCCTGGAGTTTGAACTCAGGACCTGAGCACGGTACCTAATTTCTCTTGTACAATAATAGCCCTCTCCCTCTTGAGCCACACAGCCACTTTAGGCTTTTTTCTAGTGATGTGTTCCTGAGAAGTCAAGTCCAGGGTTTCATAGATGCAAAGCACTCTATCCCTAAGGCACATTCCCTGCCCTCTACTTCAGGTTTGTTATTCATGCCATATTTTTCTGCCAGTCCTGGGATTTGAACTCAGGGCCGAGGTACATCTACAGCACTGTGGGAGAAGGGCCTGTCAGGCCTGTTCCCAGGGCCTGAATTCAAGTCCTAGCTCTTGCAAAAATAATATTCTCATGCATTTTAAATATAGGATTCATATTTACATACACATGTTTACTGCATATTACAGTTAGTTATTCATTTTATTTTTTGTTTTATTTATTTCTTATGTATTTTAGTGAGTATGATTACACACATAAACTTTTTTACATCTTATTACATAGGACATAGATTTGCCAATGTACTATAGCTCATTCCTGAGACCCAGGACATTCACTGATAAGGAAGACAAATGGGACATTTGGATTCTTCCACCAGGATTACTTAAGTTTTTGGCAGTTCTGTGATTTGAACTCAGGGCCTAGAAAGCCCACCTCATGAATGGGGAGTGGGTCAATGTTAGCACAGCAGTCTGATGCAAATGAAGTTGTCTAGCAAATTTGGAACTAGGAGTGGCCAATATATAAACACATAGATGTGTAAAATGCAGTGTGTGTGTATTTACATATGCATATGCATCTATGAACGTATACAGAGAGAGACAGATAGACATTTATGTAGATTCTAGTGTATAACTCTATATAAAGAGTGATGTCTATATCTTACTTTTGTATATTCTATTGCTACTAATTATTGGTCTAAAATTATTCCTCCATTAATTAATCACAGTAGAAGACTTAATAAAGTATTAATTAAATTAATCAATGACCTATATTTAATGCATACAATCTTACATTAGAAAGACTAGTTAATTAGTAATTCAATTAGTACATTTCAAACATTCTATTAGTGTTCCTAGAGATAGGAATCAGTTTCCTAGGACCTTCAGCCATGTGTATGTGGGAGTCCCAGGATCGAACTCAGGGCGCAGGTGTCTGGGTTAACCTCAGGCTTCACTGACAGCCCACCAGCCTCAGCCATGCAAAGTCATGTACAATTTTCAAGCCAAATCAATGAGACCCAGGATGGTCACTGTGCAATAGAAACAAAGGTAAAACTGTTGTGTAAAACTTTCTGGTTTTTCCTCTTCCATTTTGGTTTGTTTGTTTGTTTGTTTGTTTGCCAGTGCTGGGAGTTGAAATTGGGTCCTAGGATCCCTGGATCATCTGTGGGTGTAAAAGCTGCACCCCAGCCTAGGGTAATCAAGGCTGAGGCAGACTTGTGAAGACCTGAGTTCAAGCCCTGTGCCTGCGCCCCCTCAAAAAAATTAAGGTTCTGGCTTGGAATTTGGGACATTTTATATGCCATACCAAGGATTTGAAATCAAGGCCTGGGTAACTCTATTTTGCTGTGGGAAAGTGGATGCTCACCCTCCTGGAATAAAAGAAAGTCAAGAGCATTTCCCAGGGCATGAATTCTAGCCCTAGGACTGGCAAAATAATATTTATATACATTTATAATGTACATCATATATATGTATTTGCGTAGGTATTACATATTGTACCTAGGAAACAATATTTTCACAGACAGCAGAAGAGGTCAACATTGGCTGCTTAATCCACCTATTGTCTTTGGAACTGCTGGGATTTGAACTCAGGGCATAGAATGCCCAATTCGTCAAGGGATCAATGAAAGCACAGCAATCTCAAACAAATACATTGCCAGGGAGTTCCCAGGACCTAAGTTTAACCTCCAGAATTGGCGAATATATAAATAGATAGATGCCTAATTGCTGCAAATACATATATATGCATAGAGTGAGAGAGAGATGTATATGTATATTCCAATGTATGTTTAAATATATAAATATATTTATAGAATGTGAGATGTCTATATATCATTAAATTACACGTAATATATTACTAATAATTATTAGGTATTAAATTATGCCTTCATTAATGATGTATCATGGTTTAAGGCACAATAAAGCACTTCCTTGTGCAATATGAGCTCAGGGACAATGTCTAAGCTCACAGTTCAAGCCTCAGGAATTGTACCAAAAAAAAAAAAAAATAGAGCCAGTAACTCCATGTGTCTGTGTATGTGTGAATGTATTTCTATCAGTGAACATCCAGAGTCGCTATGAAGAAAGGCACCCAGCTAGGAAATTTGCTTTGAATAGAATGATTTCATAGTACAGAGGGTGCTTTCAAGACAGTGCATGTTCCAGGGCTCCCCTCCCTGTTCCCAGTGTAGCCTGAGGGTTTCTCCACACCCCAGGTTGCTGGAGGAAGTCTGCCTCTTTGTTGGAACAGGCAGACAAAAAGCCTCACTCCTATACAGCTCTGTAACAAACAACTCTTTCTGGACCAACTAGTGATGATGAGTGTAGGCTGGCCCTGAAGACCAGGAGAAAAAGGCCTCTTTGTACCCCAAGATATCTCTCTCCCCAATGCTCTGTTTTGACAGGAAACCTTCATTTGTGCCACCTCCCGGGGCAGGCCAAGTTCCCTGCACTTATCCTGTCTTTGTTATACTGTGTTCCAGTGTTGAAACAAACTGCTACAATTAATTCAAGATTCCTTCAGGCAGACAACAACTAGGGAGCTGAACCTAAGTCAATGATTCATTATTGGCAACGGTGCCTCCCTAGGTTTTCGGAAGCTTGCTACATCTAAGGCAAGCACTCTACTACTGAGCCACCTTCCCTGCCCTTCTTCTTTTTCTTTTATCAGTCCCAAGATTTGAACTCGGGACCTAGGATCTCAGGATGGGCTGTGGGTCCATTGGCTGCACCACATCCTAGGGTGATCAAAGCTGAAGCAGAATTGCCACAATATGAGTTCAAGCCCCGGCCTGGACAAGGCCCAAGGCTGTGACTTGGAATTTGCTCCATTTTTCTGGCAGGCCTGGGATTTGAACTCAGGGTCTGGGTAACACTGTGACACTGCGGGGGAGGGGAAGCTCAATGTTGTTGAAGACAAGAATTTCAGTTTCCAGGCCTGAATTTAAGCGCCAGCACTGGAAAAATTGATATTCATATATGTGATCTTTTTACATACATGGGCTTACTCCATATGACATTTATTACCCTTATTTATTCATTATTTATTTTATTTAGTATTATTACATATATAACATTTATTTCATTTATTACATCTTATCACATGCATATATTTGCATATGGATTATACTTCATACTGAGATCCAGGATTTTTACAGAGAAAAAAAATGTGTCAAAGTAGTCAGGATGACAGATTTCAGCCACAGATGCCTAGACTGTAACATTTTGTACGGGTGTCCTTGGGTCCCCTTGGTAGGGAGCTAGCCATGATCCCAACAGGGAAGGGTCAGTGGCTAGGCCCTGAATTCAAGGTTCATGACCAAGAAAAATAAACCAAAACAATTGTCTGTAGGAGAAAATTCACTAGAGTTCAGTACATACATCATTTTGGCCCTGACATGGGGACATATCTGAGCCTCAAGGTTCTCATCTGCCCAATAATCTGGGGAGCTCTTACAAGGACCAGATGCAAGAATGTACTCAGTACACCATTCCTCATATAAAACCAATGACATAGCTGTATAGCCTGTCAAGTCTGGATTTTAAAACCACCAGTGTCTGATCTCAGCTCCCCAGTATCTTGGATGACAGGGCTGAGGAAGCCTCAAGCATCTGGTTCCATGTAGCTGGGTTGCAGCAGTTTACCTCTGGCTACATCAGGTTAGATGGCAGCTCTCAGCACCAGTCTCCTAGCTTCCCTTACGATGATGTATTTGCAGTCCTATTCTTATATCTTTGCAGTCAGAACCTTCTATCATTTTGTTTTGGTGACAGTTCTGCATCTTGAGTAAGTGTCTAGACACAGTCCCTAAACTTTTATGCTCAAAGCTAGTACTGGACTGCTTGAGCAACAGCATGACTTCAGGACTTTTCTGTGCAAGTGGTAGTGAGGAATGGAACCCAGGATAGATAGATATAGATAGATAGATAGATGTATATGTATAAAACAAAAGAGATGTCTGTATATTATGAAACTGCATATATGATATTAATACCAATTATTGGCAATTAAATTATTCCTTCCTTTTTAAGTATCATGATTGAATACATAATAAAGTATTGAAAATTAGTCAATGTAGAATAATTGTGTATAATTTTAGAATATAATCATATACTAACTACTAATTTAAATGTTACTTTTATAACATTCCATTTGTACGGATGTATATCAGAATGAATTTCTTAGAACCACCCACCATTCATTAGTGGCAGTTCCAAGATTGGACCTCCAGGTCTATGTTGCTTGTTTCAGCTATGGCTTCCCTAATAGCCCACCAAACATTAGCAATGCAGTGTCATGTACACATTCTGGGTCTTGTCATTTAGACCCAGGATGGTCACAATACAAAGAAAAAAAAAAAAAAACGTAAAACCACCTTCTTGAATTTCTCAGTTTTATCCTTCTCTTTTTTATTTTTTTGCCAGCTCTGAAATTTGAAGTAGGGTCGTAGGATCCAATGATCAGCTGTGGCAGAGATGCGAAGACCTGAGTTCAAGCCCTGTGGTAGGCCAAAAAACAAGTAATAATAACAGGAAGACCCTGGCTAGGAAATTGCACCATTTTTCTAGCAGTCCTGGGATTTGAACTCACGGTCTGGGTAACTCTGTGACACTGTGTGTGAAAATGGAAGCTCACCGTCCTTGAAGACAAGAAATTCATGGGGGTGAAAAGGTGGCTCAGTGATAGAGTGCTTGCCTTGCATGCATGAGGCTCTTGGTTCAATAACTCAGCACCACATAAGCAGAAAAAGCTGGAAGTGGCACTGTAGCTCAAGTGGTAGAGTGCTCTCCTTGAACTGAAGAGCTGAGGGACAGTGCCCACGCCCAGATTTCAGGCACCATGACTGGCAAAAAAGAAAAAAGAAAAGAAAAGAAGAAAAAAAATTCAAACCAGTTCCCAGGGCCTGAATTGAAGCCCCAGAACTGGAAAAAATAATATTCATATATATGAGATCTATTTACAT
This sequence comes from Dipodomys merriami, assembly GCF_024711535.1. Lineage (NCBI taxonomy): Eukaryota > Metazoa > Chordata > Mammalia > Rodentia > Heteromyidae > Dipodomys > Dipodomys merriami. The sequence continues at coordinate 1,396,177 of NW_027203827.1, forward strand.
ACATGGGTCCTACTGCATATGACATTTATTACCCTTACTTATTTAGTATTATTACACATATAACATTTCCTTTATTATATCATATCTCATAGGATATATTTGCATATGGATTATACATAGTATTGAGACCCAGGACTTTCACAGAGAATGAAAAAAAGTGTAAGATTGGCTTCTTACTCCACAAATAAATATTTGGCCCTGCTGGAATTTCAACTCAGCCTACAATGCCCAATCCATAAACGGGGTACAGTCTTAACACACCAGCCTCCGGCAAACTGAGCATCCAGGAAATTCTGAGGACCTGTAATCAAGCTATAGTAGTGCCCGATAGATAGATGTGTAGATTGATATTATATATATATATATATATATATATATATATATGATATATACATACATATATATCGGCATATATATGTATATATTTATATATACACACATAAAAAGGGAGAATGTGAGAATATTATTAAATTATATATATGTTATTAGTAATTATTAGTTACTAAATTATGACTCCATTTCATGAGGTATCATGGTTGAGTACTAATAAAAGCAATAATTACAAATATAGGCAATATCCTTAATCATACCATGGTGCTAGAATGGAAGATATAAATCCATTAATTTTTGAGTGGCATTCTAAAATAGAATCATGAATTAACTGCAAATTTAATTATTACTTTTATAACATTCCATTAGCATTCACATGAACAGAAATTAGTTCATCAGGATCTCCCTCCATTTGTGGGTGGTAGTCATAGCATTCGAAACCCAGGCCTGGGTAGATAACTTTGAATGCAAACCATTGAATGACACCGTGAAGATTTCAGATTGTCATGAGTAAAAATAAGAACAACAAGAAGAAAAGAAAGCCAGGAGTCAGTGGCTCCTACCTATAACCCTAACTCTTCTGGAGGCTAAGATGTAGAGAATGCCAATTTGAATTCATCTGAGGCAGGAAAGTCCAAAGCAATCTTCTTTCTAAGAGATCATAGGGAGAAAAAAAGCCTATGAGTGGGGCTGTGACTCAAGAACAAAAGGAGCTCAGGAACAGGGCCTAGGCTCATAGTACAACCCTTGACCTGCCTCACCCCCCCCCCAAAAAAAAGGAGGCAATAACTCCATGTTTCTGTGTATGGATGGATGATGTATGGATGATGGGCATTCAGCAGGTTGCCCATGTCCATCCCCCCAACCTGGGCAAGTCCTCAGAGAGTCCTAAGTCTGAGCCAGCAGGTTGAACAAAGCATCCTTCTCTGCCATTTAATAACTGAAGCCTGCCGGTTTTGCATGGGCTGTGCAACAGGTGAATTACGTCCTGGCTGAGATATCCCATTGGGACACCTAGCAGCCAGCCACTGCCTCCAGGGAGACCACAGTTCCTAGGCTGTAGGAGTTGTCAAAGTTTCTGGCTCCATATTCGCTATCCCTCTGTAGGATATGTTAGCCTACTCCTCTGGGGCCTGGTGGCTATCCCTCATTCACCATTCCTCATTGCTGAGTCACAGGCTGTTCACAAATCTTTGCAAAGATATGAAATAGCCAGCGATTTTTGCACCAAAAAGAGGTAAGTCAATAAATCCCACCCTCATAGTTCCTGTCAGAAGTGAGCCTTGGGCTGTGAATGTGGCTTAGTGGTAGAGTGTTTACCTAGCACACATGAAGCCCTGGGTTCGATTCCTTAGTATCACAGAACAGAAAAAGCCAAAAGTGGCACTGTGGCTTAAGTGATAAGAGTGCTAGCCTTGACCAAAAGAAACTCAAGAACATGCCCAGACTCTGAGTTCAAGCCCCAAGACTGGCAAAAACTGAGCTTGGTGAGACATATTCTTCTGGTACTCATAGGAGGGCCAAGATTAGAGGTAAGAGGTAGAGTAGCGGACAGTTGCTGGTGGCTCACCCCTGTAATCTTAGCTACTCAGGAGGCTGAGATCTGAGGATCACAATTGCAAGCAGGAAAGTCTATATGAGACACTTTTCTCCAAATAAACACCCAAAAAGTGAGAAGTAGAGCTGTGGTTCAAGTAATAGAGTGCTAGCCTTGAGCACAAAACCTCAGGGATAGCATCCAGGCCATGAATTCAAACCCCAGGACTGGCACACACACACACACACACACACACACACACACACACCAAGCTAGAGCATTTGTCAGTCAGCCTGCACAAGTTCCATCTCTAGCAACTCAATATTAAAAAAAGAGGGAGAAGGGAAGGAAAGACTTGCTCCTGGAGGTGATATAACCAGTGCCAAAATTCCACAGGAGTTCTAAGATGTGGAACAAGATAGAGAACCTCAGGCAGAAGGTACAACATGTGCACAGTTTCCTGAGGTGTGGTGTAGAATAGATGGTGTGGGTGGAATGAAGGTTCTGTGGCTTCAGACAAGTCCGGCAGGACATTCAAGGCTGGGTCAAGGTTTGTACTTGAGTCACAAGGAGGGCAGAAGGTGGAGGTCCCAGAATGGGGACCAGGGGGAAGATTATCTTGGCTTTTCACCATGGACCCCAGGTATTTCCTGTGGCTGGAAGCCTATTTTTCACAGCTCCGGACCCTCAGGCCTCCTTTACATGGAGGAGTCAGGGCAAATGCAGGGAAGAACACTTGCTTAAGAAAAGCTTCTAGCCCAATGCCAGTGGTGGCTAAAACCCTGTAAATCCTAGCTACCAAAAAGAATGAGATCAGAAGTCGTGGGTCAAAGCCAGCTGAGGGGAGGAAAGTTAGAGGGACTCTTCTTGCCGATGAACTACCAAAAGCCAGAAATGGAGCTGTGGCTCAAGTGGTAGAGTGCCAGCCTTTAGGCAAAAATTAAAGAGACCAGAGTCCACACCCTAAGTTCAAGTCCCAGTACTGGCACATAAAAAATAAAGAAAAGGCCGGGCGCTGGTGGCTCACGCCTGTAATCCTAGCTACTCAGGAGGCTGAGATCTGAGGATCGCGGTTCAAAGCCAGCCCGGGCAGGAGAGACCGTGAGACTCCTATCTCCAATAAACCACCAGAAAACCGGAAGTGGCGCTGTAGCTCAAGTGGTAGAGCGCTCGCCTTGAGCTGAAGAGTTGAGGGACAGCGCTCAGGCCCAGAGTTCAAGCCCCACGACCGACAAAAAAAAAAAAAAAAAAAAAAAAAGAAAAGCTTTCAGGAGTTCCTAGTCCACTGTGGTGAAAGTCCAAATCAGTTGGGTGATGGTGGTTCATGCCTATATTCCTAGCTCCTCAGGAGGCTGAGATCTGAGGATTATGGTTCAAAGCCAGCCCAGGCAGGAAAGGCCGGGAGACTCTTATCTCCAATGAACTACAAGAAAACTGGAAGTGGTACTGTGGCTAAAATGGTAAGCTGAAGAGCTGAAGGGACAGTGCCCAGGCCCACAGTTCAAGCCCCATGACCAACACCGGGCCTGCTTGAACCTTACTCTGTGGTTCTAGGAAGAGTAATTTCCAGTGGGCCCCTGAGCGTCTCCCAATATCTAGGTGTCCTACAAGTCTTGAAAGCAGCCTCTTTGGGAGCCTTTGCCTACAGAGCGGGCCAAAGTTTCAGAGAAGGGTCTAGCCTTGGGGCACGGAGGACATTGACCAGAATGACATCAGAATGGCATCTGTCATGGGTGCAGTGTGGATCTGAGCAGTAAGTCAGTATTTCAGACCAGGTTTCTGGGCCAGGAGGGGCAAGGGCTGCAAGATGGCACAGCAGGTAATGCCTACTCATGGGGGCAAATTTGTCAGGCACACCTTGGGTGGGTGTTGAGTTGGGCTCATGAAAGACTTGTAGGCTCAGGAATCCACAGCTGGCTGGCTGCTGCTTGTAGCAGTGGCTATCCCAGGAGTCCCTGGCTCAGAGCCCTGCTTTCCTCACCAATGCTCAGCAGCAGATGAAGATCTGCAATCATGCACCGAGTATAAACGAGCATCCATCCTGTTCTTCCCTTGGTTCTGTACCCTATGCATGGATGGAGGTACAGGTCCCATGGTACTTACTACCATGGCCCAGACCCCTCAGCTCAAGAAGGAGTTAGGGAGAAATAACTTATGTGTCGAGAGTTCACTATGACTGTGCCTCTAGACTGCCCACAGTTCTAGTTCAGCTCAACATTATTACCTTCCTCTGTGTGTGTGTGTGTGTGTGTGTGTGTGTGTGTGTGTGTGTGTGTGTGTGTTTGTGTGTTCATGTGCACATCTTGGTACTAGGGCTTGAACTCAGGACCCGGACTCTTTCCCTCACTTTTTTCATTCAAGGCTAGCAACTCTACCACTTGAGCCACAGCTTTTCTTCCAATTTTAGGTGGTTATTGAAAAAGGAGAGTCTCACACACTTTAGAAAAGTGAGCTGGTGATAAGAAATGTACTCATTATCTTGCCCATGGAACTGTAACCCTTCTCTACAGTATTTTCACAATTAAAAAAAAAAGATCCTACTGATACAAAAAAAAAAACAAAACAAAAAAAAAAATAAAACAAGAAAAGTGAGCTGGGCTGCCTCTGAATGTCAATCCTTAGATCTCAGCCTCCTGAGGAGCTAAGAATATGAGAGCATGAGCTGTTAACATCTGACCACACTTTCCTTCTTGGTTAAGACAGTGTACCTCTCTCCCAGCTTAGCACCATCTACAGCTAACCTTCCTTCCCCTCCCTCTACTCCTCCAGGCTTCAGAGGAAACGTACCCTCCCCTGAAGACATAGAAATAGGATGCTTGACAGGTTTGAGATTTATGTTCTCCACACATTCAAGGGCTGATGGGAGCTGATGTATAGATCAGAGATCTAGGCCAGGGAAAGTAGACAGCTGTTAGAACAGAAGACAGTATGAAGAGACATCCTTGAAGCTGGATGCCAGTGGCTCATGCCTATAATCCTAGCTACTCAACGCTGACACATGAGGATCAAGCAAGATTCAAAGCTAGCCTGGGCAGAGTCTTATCACCAATGAATGACCAAAAAGCTGGGAAGCAGAGCTACTGTAGTTCAAGTGGTAGAGCACCAACGTTGTGCAAACAAGCTAAAGGATACCACATAGGCTCTGTGTTCAAGCCTTAGTAAACACACACACACACACACTAACATCCTTAGCAGGTGCAAGTGGCTCATACCAGCAATCCTAACTACTTAAGAGGCTGAGCTCTTAAGATGGCAGCTTGAAGCCCACCCAGACGGAAAAGATCGTGAGAATCTTATCTCTACTAAACTACTAAAAAAATGATATATGAGCTGTAATTCAAGTGGTAGAGTGTTAGATTTGAGCAAAGGAAGCTCAGTGCCTAGGCCCAGAGTTCCAGTTCTAAGAGTTTTTTTTTTTTAATTTAATTTTATTTTATTTGAGAACATACTGTACAGAGGGGTTACAATTACATTGGCAGGATAATGCATACATTTCTTACCAAGCATTGCAGCCTCCTCCTTTGTTTACCCTTCACCTCCCTTCCCAGGCTCCCCCCTCCCCCCCACCCAATCATACCCCCCTCACCCCCCACACCGACATTGTAAAGCTTGCTTTGACATGACATTTTGTAATTCTCCTTGTTACAACAGGTCCACCTGAATCCTTAAACGACTTGTTTGTCCCCATCTCCTCCACATGTTATACTGACATCAAATAAAGTGAAAGCGGGGGTTACACTGTGGGGGAGGGACATACAAAGCAACAAAGAAATAATCTTATAAATGCGTTAGAAACACATGCATGAAAGAAACGAAAACATTAAAATACATATTTAAGGGTTCATTTTCCTAACATCACATTATCTGATCTTTTCCGCTTGACTCATACCTATATCTAAGAGTTTTTTTTTAAAGACACCTTTTGCCCCCCTCCTTCCCGCAGGCCATAAATCCAGATGTTGGTCATCCTAGATCTCACTTCCACTCATGCCACTTCAACAGCACCACCAGTGGCCTGTTACTGGCCAGCTCTGGGTTAAGAAGTGAACGTACCCACTGTGACATCAAATACTTCCGTCCTCACAACATTTGTGATATGTCATTGTGATATTTTAGGCCCTTTGTGAGTTGAAAATCTGTGTTTGACTTCATATTTCAGATATGATATGAGATATCTAAAATCCAGTGTAACATCATGATATTATACCACTGGACATCATAACAATTGTGTCACTTTGTGACATCTCAGAACTGTTAGTTCTTTACCTTTTTGACTACATGCACTTTGGGGACATCAGAATCCCTTCGCAAACCCATATACTCATGGTGTATGACAACTGAGGTCCCACATGCCATTGTGACATCACCAACTCCTTGGGACATCTCAAAACTATTGCGACCTCCTCATCAGTATGGTGTCATCAATTGTGACATCAAAACATTATTATTACATGATGTTGAGATATCACATTGTCATTGTGAAATCATTGTTCATTGGGTTTTCACATAGTATGACCTCATACTTTGAAGCTTCTTCTATCACCTGGTATCCTCATATTGAATTAAGAGTAATTGAAATTGGATATATTATTCTGATATTATAAACTGTGACATCACAAAACCATTGTGACCTCATCAAAAACCCAATGGGACATCTCATTTCCATTGTGATATTATGAATCACAGTGTGCCTTCAAAAGCTATTATGACCTCTTACCACCTTTGAAAACACACATGGCCTCTATGATATCACAGAACATTTTTTGTATCCATATCCTCATGGGGAACTAATGACAACTGACATCAGACATACCATTAAAATACAAAAAAATCTTTCTGACATCATCATAATTGTGACATCATGTTGCCATTATGACGACATCAGCTCATTTTGACATGTAAAACTACAATGACATCATAGCACTGTAACATTATATTGTCATTCTGATATCATAGACACGTTGTATTTGCCCTTTATATTATTTGATTCTATATCTAATGTGGCATGTTGGTTGATATCAGAAACCCATTTTGAGTTCATCACCATTGTGATATCATGGTACCTTAGTAGCATCACATTGCCATTGTGATGTCACATTGCCAAATTGATGTCACAAAGGTTATGATATCACAATGAGTTTCTGATATCCACCCACATGCCACATTTCAAATACAATGAAATCACAGATTAGGCATTCATAATGTGACTATGATGTCACAATGACCTAATGGCAAATGCTATAATGTCATTGTCATTTTGTGATGTTACCATAAGCTAAAGATATCATAACAACAATGTGATATCATACTGGTTATGATGCCACACAGGGTTTATAATGTTACAATGGTTATGAGGTCACAATATGTTTCTGATATCAACTGATATGCCACATTTAAAATAGAATGAAATCATAGGATATACATTCACAATGTGTCTATGACAGCAAAATGACAATGCAATGTCATAATGCCATGATGTCAGTGTAGCCTGGTGATATCACCATGAGCTGAAGGTGTCATAACGACAGTCTGATGTCACATTGGTGATGATGTCACAAAGGGTTTGTGATGTCACAGTGGCAAGTCAGATCTTAATTGCCATGAGTTTATAGTGTGGAATGAGAATGAAATCACAATGACATATGCAAATGAACTGTGATGAAACAAAGGCCATTTTTTTTCAAAAGTGCTAAAGTTCCTAACAGGTTTCAGTTGTCAAAATGTTAATGATATGAAAATGCTCTCAGCAGTCCTCCTTAATACTTACAAGGCTGTGATAGGAGGATGATGGTCAAAGTCACCCTAGGCAGGAAAGTCCTTGAGACTCCTGTCCAAATTGTGCCAATAAAACCAGAAGTAAAGCCATGTAGCTCCATTGGTAGAGGGCTAGCCTTGATCAAAATCAGCTCAAAGACTGTGCCCAGATCCTGAGTTCAAGGTCTGGGACTCGGAACAAACAGACATACACAACAATCTTTGCAGCCATCTGGCTAAAGCAAGTAACATTCTTTTTTTTTTTTTTTTTTTTTTTTTTTTGTCGGTCGTGGGGCTTGAACTCTGGGCCTGGGCGCTGTCCCTCAGCTCTTCAGCTCAAGGCGAGCGCTCTACCACTTGAGCTACAGCGCCACTTCCGGTTTTCTGGTGGTTTATTGGAGATAGGAGTCTCACGGTCTCTCCTGCCCGGGCTGGCTTTGAACCGCGATCCTCAGATCTCAGCCTCCTGAGTAGCTAGGATTACAGGCGTGAGCCACCAGCGCCCGGCTCAGGTAACATTCTTGTCCCTAAGTGGATTGAACAGAGTTCCCTGGGAAAGGGGCTGCCATCATCTTGACTCCACCCATTCTGACTGCATCACAGGATTCCAGCCACATCCCCATTCTTTCATGGATCTTTCTGAACAATGGGATACAAGAATGGTGGCCATGCCCACATTCCATACTACCCAGTAGCACTGGGATTCTGTTGGTTGACACCACTACCAGCAGTTGAGGTAGAGGTAGCTGAGTGATGAGCAGGAGACTCGAGGACTAAGAGGAGAGGCCTTGCTCAGGCCCACCATGTGCCCGCCTGTGCTTGGGCCCCCTCCTCCCCTTCCCCATGGCACAGCATTTCAAACCTGGTGCTGCTGGCTAAAACCCATGTTGCCTCTTGGATTCTTCAGACAATGGGGCAATGGTGTACCTCTAGCCATCTTGTTGCCCTGACCTGGTCCTGGCACCCTTGTCCTCTGCTCTGGGCCTGATGTCAACCATACCACTGCCATTGCTGTTTGCCCCACCTGGAGCAGCTGCCAACAGATTTTGCCAGCAGCACATGTGAGTGGTGGCCACACAGGCCCGCTCGCTTTGACCCCATATCACCCCCCCTCCTGACCAGGACCTGCGCCTCCTCTGTGCCCCACAGTCTGGCCCACGCCCTGCCATAAATGTGCCCCAGGAGTGGGGGTGGGTGTTGACCCGAGGATCCCATCCCCATATCCAGTGTCTAGTGTCCCAGGAAATGGGGAGATGCAGGTTTGGGTGAGGAGTGGACGCCACAGAGCCCCTGACCTGGAGCAATGGGAGACACACAGCCGCACATCTGCACCCTTCCTTTCCCTGGTGGGAAGCTGGTGGGGAGCAGTATGTCCACCCCTGCCTTCTGGGGTCTTTTCCCTTTTTCTGCGGATGGGAGGCTTTGGATGCCGAAGATAGACCCCCCTTTCTGTGTGAACCCTTGTCTTCTGTGCTTGATCATCCTTTCAACTGAAGACAGAGAGACAGAGAGAGACAGAGAGACAGAGAGAGAGATCATCTTTCTCCTTGTACAGTCTGACTATGCTCAGGTGCGTGATCAGTTGGCAAATTGAGGTGCTGCATGGATGAGTCTTCTGTCACCAGTCTGGATGTGTGTGTGTGTGTGTGTGTGTGTGTGTGTGTGTGTGTATGTGTGTGTGTGTGTGTGTGTGTGTGTGTGTGTGTGTGTGTGTGTAGAAGTGAGTGGTAACAAGGAGGCTGAATGTTTTTGTAACTTCTACCTGCTATCTTTCGGGCATGCATGGGCTTCATAGCTGAGGTCTGGGAGCCTGGAAGGGTGAGATGCTTGAATGGGACACAGCACTGTTAAATTACAAGAACAAGGGATCTGTGTGCCCTGAAATTGTGTACTCCCTTGGGCCTGGTTGGTGGGAGTGGGAGCTTGGGAGGACCTAGGAGTGCAGCTGCAGGGGATGGCTTTCCTGCAGGAAAGAGAGCATGTCCAACACTTAGTAAAGATATGAGTCCTGCTAGTATGGAGTGCAACAGCATTAGTCAGACTCTGGGTCTTCTCATCATGACCTCTGATGGGCGAGGCGAACCCTATTTTAAATCTTGAGCTGTGATCTTCAGATCTCAGCCTCCTGAGTACCTAGGATTATTGGCATGAGCCTCTGGCACTGTGACCCTGGTTCTTTTTGGTATATTAGGGTTTGACCTCAAGGCTTTAGGCTTGCCAGTCAGGTCTTCTACCAGCTTTTCTGTCTTGGGCATTTCTGAGATGGAGACTTAATATATGCTCAGGCTGGGATGGATCACAGTCCTGTATGTGACAGGCATGAGCCACCAGGGTCGGTCCTCTGTAGTTGGGATGGTAGACATGTAGTGCCACGCTCAGTCATTGGTTTAGATGGATTGTCACAAACTCAGTCCACAGCAGCCCATTTTTGACCACAGGTGAAGCTCTGGGTTGGGCCTCAACCATTGGACTTCAATCTCCTCATGGGACAGTTTTGAGAAAACAAGGGATTAATACAGAGGGATCTCTAGAGCAGGGCTGGGCACAGAGGGAGGGGCCATCAGATACGGTTCTTGGCAGTTCTGTGAGTATATGACAGAAAAGTCCTGGAAAGATCTCAGATGGTTTTGTGTAATTAATGTTGTGACAGGTATGGGATTATGAAACAAAACATGACTCTCTTTCTTTAATACCCAATCCCCATGAGGAACAGGATCCTTCACTTTGTTCAGTTTTGAAGCTGGGAAAACTGAGGCACAGAGAAGCTGGGTGACCTACTTATGACTCCCAGCTGACAGGAAGCTCAGCCTGACTTCTCTGCCATGCTCCCTAGGACAATGGGTGTTATTCAGTCTACTTCTTGTGGTGGGAAGTCCACTTCTTTTCAGTCGTGGAGCTTGAACTCTGGGCCTGGGGCAGCTCCCTGAGCTCCGCAGCTCAAAGCTAGCACTCTACCACTTGAGACACAGGACCACTTCCAGTTTTCTAGTGGTTCTTTGGAAATAAGAATCTCACAGGTGTTCCTGCCAGGGCTGGCTATAAACCACAATCGTCATATCTCTGCCTCCACTGTACTTAGGATTACAGGCCTGAGCAACAGGTACCTGGCTTAAGTGTAATTCTGACCTTCTTTCATTTTTTTTTCTCTCTCTCTCTCAGGAACTGATTGAATGGGTGCTGGAGGAGTTGGCCCAGCATCCCTAATGTGGTTGGAACCAAGGTGGCCCTCTCATTCTGGAGTTGAGCTGTAGGTCAGGAGCTGTCTCACTCGTTCTGTTGTACCAGCTCCATGAGGTAAGTCCCTCTGTGCCCTGGCTAGACCGTGACTGTTATTCATTGTCTATCTAGCCTTACTGGATTCAGTACTTTGATCAATGCCCTTTTCTAGCAAAAATTTCTGGCTAAAATTATGATACATAGTTATGGAATGAAAATTTAATGCCATCTTAAGAGAGTCATTTAGTGTTCTGGGAATGTGGCTTCATGGTAAAGTGATTGACTAGCATTCATGAAACCCTGGGTTCAATTCCTCAGTAACACATAAACAGAAAAAGAAACACTGGAAGTGGTCCTGTGCCTCAAGTTGTAGAGGGTTAGAATTGAGCAAAAAAAAAAAAGAAAAAAAGCTGAGGAATAATTCCCAAGCGCGGAGTTTCAGCCTCAGGACTGCCAAAACAACAAGAGCAACAACAACAACAATGAACATTTAGTTAGTGAATGCAAAATAAAGAACCCAAACTTGGAATATATAATTGTTCCTTCCATACTGATACTTGACAATAGACCCTAATTCATGTGCTTTACCTACATTAGGATACTGTATTGAAAAAAGGTTTTGTTCATTAGGTCAGGGCAATTAATGCCAGGAATGTGCTTAGATGTCAGGTGTAGATTAATTCTGGAAATTCACATATTCCAGGATTTTGAGAGGGATCACTGCTAATCACAATGAGAAGGATAGTCTAAGTGAGATTTGGAAATCATTTTGGCCAATCATAGCACCAAAACGGCAGACGCTAATTTACAGTCGTGAGAGAAGAGAAGGAATACCTCCAGATGGAAGGAAAAAAATGATAGTAGCTAAGGTATAGCAGAAACAGTTCTAGGAAACCATTTTTGGTTATTGAAGAACTAGTTATCAACTAGGCTTATTCCTCATTGTTTTAGTATTCTAAATCTCTTAGGCTAGATAAATGTGTCTCCTTCTATGCTGTTCTTTCATACCTGATATCCTTTGCTTTCTGAAAATCTGTCTTTCTATATTTCTCTATGAACATTTTCTAATACTAAATACACCTACACAGATGTCACAAGATGCTAATGTAAGGGTCCCATAGCTCATGAGTCATTAATGTAACAAAATGGAAAAAGAGGAGATATTTATTGCTACCTCAATTTTTCTGAAAAGCTGGAATGACATCATTTGGTTCAAATTTCCATTCTTTGTCTACATAGTGTCATTAAGTGCACATAAATGTAAATATGAGCCAGGTGCTGGTGGCTCTTGCCTGTAATCCTAGCTAAAACCAGAGGATTGTGATTCAAATCCAGCCTGGTCAGGAAAGTCCATGAAACACTTATCTTCAATTAGCCACCAGAAACGCAGAAGTGGTGCTGTAGCTAAAGTGGTACAGCATTCAAGTTGAGCTGAAGAGCTAAGAGACAGTGCCCAGGGTCAGTGTTCAATCTCCACAATCAAAGAAAAGTGCAAATATGGCTTCAAGTTTCCCCCAAAGGAATGATTAAGTCAATAGTAATCTTCCCAATGGATTCAGAAACTTTGTATATAATTTTTATACACTTAAGTTCAAAACAGCAATATTATCCATGACAGCCAAAGAATTGAAAAAAAAATTCACGCTGACCAATAGGAAAACAGATCACAAAACATTTTATACTCATGAAATAGCCCATTATCAAGTAAAAAAGAGAAATGGAGAATTGATATTAGTGGAAACACTGACAACAGGCTAGATGTAAAGAGCCAGACACAAAATAACAAATAAAATGATTTGATTTTAATGAAATTTTTGAATTATCAAAATCAGGCATAACAGTTTCTTTGGGGTTGGAAGTCTAAGGAGAATTCAGAATAGCTGCAGACAGGTATGAGATTTCTTTGTGAATGAGGAATATTTGAGAATATTCCAAGGTGATGATGATTGAATATACTTTCAGAATACAAAGAATCCCTAAATTTTATAGAATTAATTTAACAAATATAACATTTTTCAATTACACATAAAATGATTTTTAAAGGAATACTAGATAATCTTTAACCAGCAAAAGTGTTCTACCATGAAAGTAGATATAGAATATAGCAAAGTGGTAGAAAGCAGGAGCAAGTAAAAAAAAATCAATGCATATGCTACAAAATTAAGAAAAATCAGAGAATAAGTGGTTGGGAGAGATGAATGGAAATGTTAAAAAGGGATTAAAGTGATCAAGATGCATTGTATTCACAAACTACTTTATTGAATAGCAACTCCTTTATTCAACTATTAAATAAAATATTTTAAAAACTAGCAAAAATAATTAATTAAACAAAAATAAATGATGAATAGATAAATAAAATACAATAAAAATAAACTATAGATCTATAACAATATAGGCCAGAAATTTAAAACACAAACAAGAATAAAGTAGTTTTGTTGGTGCTTCTAGATATATAAGGTAGAAAATTTTGACTACATCTAATTTATTGAGTTCTTTTGTCAATGGCATTAATTATGCCAGTAGTAAAAATAATCATGAAGTTCTGAAATAAGTAACACATTATCTAGGATATTACTAATTACTAATGCAAAGATAGATGCAAAGAAATATAATGCAAAGAAAGATGGAATAGTATATGTTTGTATGATAAGATAAATTGTCAGAATGATGTCTGTATGTATACAGATATCACAGAAATAAACAATAGAAATTTAAATGTATAAGCCAGGGCATTACAACATGATTACAGGAAGTAATTTATCTTTTTTTTCTGGAAATGAGAGAAAAATAAAAGCAATAGTGCACAGTACAACAGTCAAAAACTACCAAAAGTGGTCAAAGTCACAAATACTACTTTTAATCCTATAATAGGACGGTGAAGTCACCCTAAAAATCACGTGTGGGAAGATAAACCAAGACTGCACTGAATTCTCTATACTCACATTTATACAGTGAAACATGACCACACATTCTTTTAATAAACTCAGCACCACCTTATGTTAATTAACACCTGCCTATGGTTTTCTAAATTGAAAAACTGGACCAACATCATTGCATTGTTATAGATTAATTTAGTGTTAAATAAATTGGTTTGCAGAGTTTAAGCATATGGTATGAATTCAACAGTACAGTACCAGAATTGTATACAACATACCCATTTTTAGCTTATTTTTGGAATATGATCTTGTGTTTATACCTAGGCTTTCCTGGATTAATATCTTCCTATCAAAGCTTTGTACATAGCTGAGATGACAGACAGATGCCAACTTGACTAGCAATTGGATGAGATGTGATCATTGTTAAGTCTACAGGGAACCTACCCCCTACGCCCACCTCCTTCACCAGTCTGAACACAGTAATCACCTGAATGTCCATCAATTAACTGTGTGTCAGAAAAGGATCCATGGATCTGAGATTACTTCCTCCAAGTCTATTTTCTATTGTGACTTACTCATTTTAATTTTTTTCCTGAAATAGTCCAGGGGTTTAAACTAAGGATCTATGCACTCTCCTGAGCTTTATGTTGGATCAAAAGGCTAATAAACACCATATATGACTAAGCTTATATTAAAATGAAATGGTAAATTAATATATATGATAAACTGATAAGAGAACCTACTAATGCTTGTGTGTGTGTGTGTGTGTGTGTGTGTGTGTGTGTGTGTGTGTGTGTGTGTGTCTGTTTTATAAGAGCACACTTTTAATACTCTATTCACTATAAACAGTAGAAAATTATCTAGGATGTTATTTTTAGGATAGTAAGTTCTGTAGAATCGATGACATAAGCTTCCATATTCCAGGATCTTGAACGTATTCTGTTCTTGTTTGTTGAACCATGAGCTTTGAAAGCAAACTCTCCTATATCTGAATTGCCAACAGGGAAGTAGCAGTCTAACACTACATACATATCATTGAATCTCAAGGTAATAGTTTTTTTCACATCAATAAGATAATTACAGAAGGGATGAACACACAACAATTAAGTATCTAGAATGAAAGGGAAACAAAAAAGTAAGCTTTTGGGGGGGGTGGATGGGTCCGGTCGTGGGGCCTGAACGCTGGGCCTGGGTGCTGTCCCTCAGCTCTTCAGCTCAAGGCTAGTACCTACCACTTGAGCCATAGCACCACTTCTGGCTTTTTTTCTGCTTATGTGGTGCTCAGGAATCAAACCCAGGGCCTCATGCATGCAAGGGAACGCTCTAACACTAAGCCACCTTCCCAGCACCAAAGGTATGCATTTTTTAACTCCATATGATAATTTCACAGGGGATGAAAGAACTACAATTAAGTATCCAAAAAAGAGCCATCACACCTTCACAGCATCCTGTTATATTGTTACAATTGGTAGCTCTTATTAACTTCTCAGTATGCCTAATATATAAATTAAGCTTTGCCATAGTTATTATTGTGAATCTCTTAGCCTATCATAGTATTCTGTTCATTTGTAGATCCCCAAAAGATGACTTACTTCTTCTATTTAAAGACATGCCTTCAGCTTTAGTGTTCAACCATGCATTTTCAGTCTTCTCAATTATTAACAGATCTTTTTCTGAGTATACGTTTTTTTTCCCCTTGTTTAGGAATTGGTACTGAAAGTTAAAAAATCCAATCTAATAGAAAGTGTAAACACCCCTATGATCTAGGAGAGAGGTGTTTGTTTTTTTTTCCTCCCGGGATGGATAACAGGACCTATTAATAAAAAGGCTGCTCTAGAACTTTGTGTCACTGAAACTAGTACTGCTTTATTGTTCTAGCTGTTCCTGGGGCTTGAACTTAGGGCATGAGCCCTGTTCATGTGGGATTTTTTTTCTTCTACCACATGACCACAACTCCACTTTGGTGGTTAATTGGAGATAAGAGTCGCTTCGATTTTTCTGTTCGTCCTGGCTATGCATTATCCTCAGAACTCAGCTTGCTGAGTAGCAAGGATTACTGGTAAAACAAGAGTGCCCACTGCTTTAAGTGTTGATTTTTATTGTTATTCTGAGCTCCCACTCCTTTCAGGGTGAAAAGCAGTCACTGGGGACTCAGTTTTGCATGGGTTTATTTGTATAGCAATTTTTAAATATTTATTTACTCTCTTGTTACATTCTTGCTACTTTATCTTATCTTCATTTAGTATTGGTGTCTACATTTTACATTTTATTATTACCAACATATTTCATGAAAAAATGGGATTACTGCACAGAGAAATTCAAATTAGTACAGTATTAATGGTTTGCCTCATTTGAGGAAGGTTCTCTGCCATAGAGTTCCCAACATATAGATATTCTCTTCACTTAGAACACCAGGCTACCACTGAAAAAATGGGGCCTGACAGGAAATTGGATAGCACCAGTGGGGTATCTCCAGATAAGGGAACTCTTAGCCACATTCCAAAAACTCACACTGCCATCGTCAAGATCAAGAAACACACCAACCTGGCCCAGAGGTTTCTCTACATAGTGAGGCAGCAGTGGGGAGGTGGTAAAAATGGTGGAAAGTGTGTTCTCTTTCACAAACAAAAGGAGGAAAAGATCCTCAGATTCAGTGAGGTTGCTCTCTATGGAGGAATGGCTAGTAACTCCCAGGGCCCAGGTGGAAGAGTCATTCACACTAACCTCCCAGTAATGTTTCCCAGAGCTGAAGACTTGGCGTCCAAAAGCAGTAAAGTGGAAGGACTCTTCAGAATTCAAAACTGCATAGGGATTGTCGTGTCCAACACAGCTCCCAAGATCTTGATTCCTCGTAGCTTCATTGAAAGCAATCTCCACCCGGTACTGGCTGAGCCTCTCTATCAGTCCAGGAATGGGAGGGGCACTGAGCTCTGGCCTCAGAGGAAGAGGCAGGAAGAACAAGACTGACTCACAGCTTTCTAGGGTCAACTCTACATCCTGAAGCAAGTCCACATCTGGCTTCTGGTATGTTTCGATCAGCGTCTGATACATATTCCTGAGCTGATGCTTCTTCTGAAGCATTTGGGTTTCCCTTTCTCTGAGTTGCAGTAACATGGCTCTTCCTTCATTGATCAGTAGCTGGGAATGGTGTCTTTCCTCCTCCTGGACGCCCAGCTCTAAAAACAGCACTCTAAAAACAACCTTAGTCATGCCTCGGAATAGCTTCACATACCAAATCCATCAGTTGATGAGTCTCCTCTTCTCCTGTAAATTGTGCTGGTTTTCTTGAGTCTTTTCCCATACAGCATGCATCTGCTTTGAAATCATCTCCCTCTGCTCCTCAGCAGCCCTTTCTATGGGATGGTGTTTGTGAGCCCTGTGCTCCTGAGACTGGGAGCAGCTCCTACAGAGCAGGGCCTTGTCTACCTCACAGAACATCTGCTTTGTCTCCCTGTGTGTCCCACACATGTATTCTTCAGAGCTCAGAAAATGCCTGAGGCTGGCTCTTCTGGCAATGGCCACCAGGCTCCTCAGAACCACGTTGGTTTTGAGGTCTCTCTGCTGGCAGGGTCCCCTGCACACAGGGCACGTGGCTGGAGTCTGGGTCTCTTCCCAGCAGAGGCAGATACAAGGTCGACAAAAACTGTGCCCGCACTCTAGGGTGACTGGCTCTATGAAAGTATTTATACAGAGGGCACATCTCAGTTCTTTCTGGAAGGCCTGGGCAGTGTCAGGGTCCATCATTCCTAGAATCTAATGAGGTGCTGGTGGCTCACGCGTAGAAGCCTAGCTACTCAAGAGATTGAGAGCTAAGGATCAAGCTTTGAAATTGCCTCAGCCACAAAAGTCCCCCTGACACAGATTCTTATCTCCAATTAACCACTCCAAAATCACAAGTAGGCTGTGGCTCCAGTGGTAAAGCACTAGCTTTGACCACAAAGTGGCCTAGGGACAATGCCCAGTCTTGAGCACAAAGTGACCCAGCAACACTGCCCTACCACTGGGTTCAATCCCAGCAACTGACAAAACAATAACACCACCACCACCACCATACCAAGGAGAGAAGAATTAAAAGAGGAGTAGATTCTCCCACTCTAATCCTCACCTGGAGTATACAAGCTCCAAATGGCCTCCGTCCTTCTGATGTAGGATCTTCACCAATGCTTGAGACTCAGACTTCCACTCTATTTATACTGAAAGAGGGTGGGTCCAGGAAAGGAAGTCTCTGATTGGTTGCTTAGGGAAGCTGATTTACATATCAATAGGAGCTGGAATTTACATCCTGGCAACCACACCTTTCACTTCCTCTTTCAAGGACCTACTTCTTACAATTTGGTTAGGTTATTTGAGTTAGGTGCAATGTAGGTTTGTCCAGGATTGGAAAAGTTTATTGTGTTTGTTTTATTTTGTTTTGTTTTGTTTTTTACTTCTCTGTATGTTTTATAATGGAACTATGCATTTATTACTTTTCCACAGGACTGTAGGCCATATTACTGATTATCCACTGTATCTTGTGGGTCTTCAAAAGTAGCTGAGTTCGTATTTCTTAACAGGTGATCATCCTATAATTTTTTTATTTGTAATTTGTCAGGCCTGATGTTGGGCTGGTACTTTACCAGTTAGGCCTTGTCCTCTCTGTGTTTGCTTTTGTTTTTGGAATAGAAACTTGTGTTTATTCTTAGGATCTCCTTGACTGAGTTCTTCCAATTCACACTTTGCACAAAGCTGAGATGCCAAGAATTATCTCTTGCTTGAGTTGTGATCAGGATTAAATCTGCCCACAGACCAGCCCCTCCCAGCTTTCCCATCACCTGCCTGAATCATACCAGTAATCACGTGACTATCGTTGATCACCTGACTATGAGGGAACAAAGATCCTAGGCTCAGAGATCACTTCCTCTTGTCTATTGTCTATACTGACTCATCCTTGCGATGTTGTTTTTCTTGTTGTTTGTCAGTGCTGGACTTGAACTCAGGGTAGAGGATCTGTCCCTGAGAGCTTCTTCCACTCTATTTCTCTTATCTTTATTTCAAATATCATTTTTGCCTTTTTATTATAAAATGATGTGGTATTCTAATAGATAATTTAATAACTCAATGCCGTTATTGAGAATGATCTAAAAAATTATCATAGACATAAATATACATATATATACATATATCTATATACATTGGATTTCAAGAGCACATTATCAATATTCAATTTGCTATAAATTTTATCCTATCAGAATATTCTCTTTAGGGTTATAGGTTCTGTAGTTTCCCTGGCATAACCTTTCCCATTTATGGTTTTGTTACTATAATCAATTTTGTACCTTTCTTGCTGTTGATCCACTAGCTTTGAAAGCATAATCCCCTATCTGAATTGTCAGCAGAGAAATAGTAGCCTAACACTATGTTTGCATCTTTGACTCTCAGGCATTGACTCTCAATCTTTTTTTAAATTTTTCTTTTTAAAAAAATTTTGTCATTAGTGCTGCGGAACTCTGGGTCTGAGGGAAACCTTAGCTCTTCAGCTCAAGGTGAGCCCTCTACCACTTAAGCCACAGCACCACTTCCAGCTTTCTAGTGGTTTATTGGAGATGAGTGTCTAAGACTTTCCTGCCCGGGCCAGATTTGAACTGATATCTCAGATCTGTTTCCTGAGTAGCTAGGATTACAGGGGTGCACCACTGGTGCTGGCTAAGCATTATTTTTTACCTTCATATGATAATGGCAGTGGGGATGAATGCACAATAATTGGGTACATAGAGTGAAAGACAGACACCAACAAAGAACCATCACAACTGGACAGCAAACCGTTGTATTGTTCCAATTGTTGGCTATTGTTAAACACTCAGTATGCCTAATGGGTAAATTGAGCTTTGCCATTGTTATTATTAATCTCTTAGCCTGAATTAATGTTCTCTTCATTTTTACCCCAAAAATTATGACTTATTTTTTCTGAAGCCATTCTTTCATCTTTAGTGTTCAGCCCTGCATTTTATTTCTTCTCCATTATTACCAGCTATTTCTCTAAGTATTCCAATTGATTTTATTTTATTTTAGTTTTAGAAATTAGTACTGAAACTTAAAGAATCCAATCTAATAGAAAGTTTAACACCCCAATGGTCTAGTATAGAGGTGTTTCTATTTTTTTCTTCCCAGGTAACAGGATCTAGTAATCAGAAGTCTGCTATAGAGCTTTGTGTCACTGAAACCAGTACTGCTTTTTTGTTCTCGAATGTACCTGGGGCTTGAACTTAGGGCATGAGCACTATTCGTGAGGGTTTGTTGTTGTTGTTGTTGTAGTTGTTGTTTGCTTTTTTTTTCTCCTACTACTTGGACCACAGCTCCACTTTGGTGGTTAATTGAAGATGAGTCTTTTGGACTTTCCTATATGAACTGGCTATGAACTGCCATCCTCAGAGCTCAGCGTACTGAGTAGCAAGGATTACTGGGAAAACAACAATACCCACTGAATTAAATGTTTTTTTGTTTTATTTTGTTTTGTTTTTTGCTGTTATTCTGAGATCCACCTTCTTTCATGGTGAAAAGCAGTCACTGGGGACTCATATTTGCATGGGTTTATTTTTATAGCAATTTTTAAATATTTTCTTGCTCTCTTGTTGCATTGTTGCTATTTTATCTTATCTTCATTTTTTACATGCTATGTTTTATTATATGTTACCTCCATGTTTCATAACAAAATGGGATTACTGTGCATAAAATTCAAGTTAGTACAATATTAATGGTTTGCTTCATTTGAGAAAGGTTCTCTCCTATAGAGTTCCCAACGTATAGAATCTTCACTAGTAGTGGTTTACCATTGGAGAAAAGGGTCTGACAGGAAGTTGGAAATAGCCAATAGCGAATCTCCAGAGAAGGGAACTCTTAACCACATTCCAAAAACTCAAACTGACATTGTCAAGATAAAGAAACACCACAACCCCAAGAGACTTCTTTATATAATGTGTCAGCAATGGGCAGGTGGTAAAAAAAAAAGTGTAAAGAAAGTTCCCTTTCACAAAAAGAGGAGGAATAGGTCCTCTGATTCAGGGCGGTGGGCCAAGAAAAGGGTTTGTGCCTGAGTTCTCATTGAGGGAAGTTGATTTACATATCATCTGGAGTTGGAATTTCCATCCTGGAAACCACAACTTTAACTTCCTCTTTCATGGAAATGCCTCTTACAATTTCCTTAGACAGTGACAAGTGTTGTTTATTTTGGCTAGGTGAAAGTTAAATTTGAACAGGATTGGAAATTTTTTTTTTCTTACCTTTATGTATCTTTTATTTTTGTACTATGAATTAATTACTTTTCCACCATACTATAGCTGACTTTTTATCTTGTGATTTTGAAAATTAGCTGAGCTTTCATTGTGGAGTTATTAGATGACCATCCAAGTCTTTTTATTTGTAAATTGTCATGCCTCCTGCTTGTCTGGTGCTTCACCACTTGAGCCATTTCAATCTTTATATTTTCATCGGATTTCTAATCTCATAAAAAATACTGTATTAATTTTCTATTGGTAATGTAGTTCCCCAATTTTAATTTGTGCAAGAATTCTGAACTGATTTCAAAAATGAAGGACATTTTAAAGTAATTCATTAAAAAGCTATGAATATGGAGCTGTATATAATTCATTACTTTTGTTTAATTTTTCACACCTCAGTTGTAGAGTATGCTCAAAGGTGATTTTCACACTAATCTTTTTCTTTGAGGAATTTTTTTAATTAAGAAAATATTTTAGAGATATTAATGTTAGTTCAGCTATTTTTCTCCTTCATAAGGAATGTGATTTTAAGTTAATAAACAGAAAATCTAAGACAGATGATACATTTGGTATTTAGATCAATTTGTGTAATTACTTTTTTATTTAAATACTGAAGAGTTGTTTCTGAATTTTCAATTTATTACCTGAGTCAAAGGTATATCATTACACTTGCAGAATCTAATCCACTTTACAAAAACTAAGTAACATATTAGTTTGAATTTTATTTTTTAATTCAACAATAATATTCAAGTGGTATCATTTCAGTAGGTTTCACTGAAAAATTATTAAGATATGCCATATCTATAGATATTTCATAATTCTATATTCTTATTTTTGGATTACATTTCTGTAATCCATGAGTCTGTACTCCAATTCTGTTAGAGTTCCAATTGTTCATCTCACATCTTTGCTTTGTTCCAGGATTTCAGCAGTAATGTTTTCTTGTTTTCCGTGGTTTTTATTATTTTTTCATCTCACTATCACCGTTGTAACTTTTTAACAAACAAAAAAGAAAATTCACTATTGCCCAGCTCAGCATTCTTTACATTTTCAAAAAGCCAAGTGATGCTAGTGACATACAACATACATCATGAAATGATTGATATAATATATACAATACAGTAATATCAAAATATTGCATAAAATGTAAAAAATGTAATGTTATGAAATTAAAATACACTATTATTAAACTGTGACATCAAACATTTTCTATTATTATCATAATATCATAATATAAAACCGTGCTATCACTCTCCAACTTCCTTTGTAAAGAATTTACACTTTGTGGAAACCTACACCTGAGCCCCTTTCCTGGTAATGAATGGACTGTTAAATGTCTATAGAATTTGGGCCAGCTCCCAGAAGCCTCTGGTATGTTTGGCTCCTCCCCTCTCTCACTCATTATACTTAGGCCTAAGAGTATGCCACGTAGTACTATGGCGACAAAGTAAGTTAGAGGACAAGAGCCCTGTTCCCCAGCTGGAAGCCTCCAGGTCTTCATGCAAAAATGATCTCCAAGTTGTCATTTGTCTCAGTCCTGCAGCCATTATTGCCCATACATGTAAGCTCAGGTAGGTGCTTGAATAGCAAGCTGTTGTAGCACAATCTGCTCTGTAGTAGGGGTCCTTGAGATGCCAAGGTACACTAGCCTCTCCTTGGGAAGGATCCACATAGTCTTCAAGCTTTAAATCTTTAAAATCTTGTTTCTTCTTCATAACTTCCCTATTCCTGAAGCCTGAGAGGTCTGAGGGGCCCTCATCCGCAGGGGTCTGGATGGCTGCCAGGATCTTGTCCTGAAACTCAGGTGCCTTCATCTGTAAGAAGCAATAGAAGCTCCTTCTTCTTCTCCTTCTCCTGGAAGAGCTGGTTGACACATTCGTCTTTCTTCTGATATAGCTCATCCAGTACTTCCATCTGTTCTTTATAGAAATGTAGGGACTCTTCAATGGTGCTGATAGGTTTTGACAGCTGGCTGCACCCATGATGGAGTTTATCCATTTGCCTCTATTAGCCCACTTTTTCCAGGCAGCTTGTGGATGAAGCAGAATTTCAGGGTCTTCTTGGGCACTTGTGTGTCCTGCTTCCATTCCCGTGGTTTCAACTTCTGGAGAAGAAACCCTACTGCTTCAGCTTTCTCTGTCTCTTGACTACCATATTGGCCAGGAACCCATAGTAGGTCTGTTGCTCCTGTAGCTGCTGGCTAAGCTTCACCTTCTTTAATTCATCAATGGATAAAGATAAAAATCCCACCTAGTCTTTGGGTTGTCTGTCCTCTAGGACAGTCACAACAAGTAGAATCACCCCCTTTACTTTTTACTCACTCCTCCTTCTCTAGTGAAAGCCAGAAAGCTCAGCTGGGGCCCATAGCTGCTCCTGCTTCTGTCTGTTGGTTTTAAGGCACATCACAAGTGTTGTGTAATATTTGATGGTCCTTCTTGGTCCTCCAACTTTGTTCAGCAACTGTGTCTGCTTCTGCAGGTGCTGCGGCAAGGCCTCATTCTTTAAGGTCAGCTGCAAATTGTAGGCCCTGTGCTGTTCACAGGTAGCTCTGAGCTCCTGCAGCTGTTCATGAAGCTCCTGAGATTCTGAGCCACTTGGCTCCTTAACTCAGCCATCTCTTTCTATTCTTCTAACTTCTCCTCTTGCTGGTCCAGCTTCTTCCTTCACTTGGAGCTTTGAGTGCAGCACATGAGAGAGCTCCTCCTTCTGTTTCTTAGCCTGTGGAAGGCATCCTGCAGCTGGCCCAGCTGCTCTTTTATCTCTAGGTTATGCAAAATTGTGCATCTCATGGCCTCATTAATGTGTAATCTTCCCAATGTCTTGAAGAGCTTATGCAGATCCCAGGCCTTTTCCTGCTGCTCCAGTTACCACAGCCGCTCCTGCTCCTTCAAATTTTGGAGACTGAGGCTCTAGTTTTCCTGCCTTTGAATGTAACACTGCTTCTCATATTTCTGTTGCTACTTCTGCAACTAATAGGTCTTGGCTGGCAGCTGTAGCTTGGTCTGAGTTGGTCCTGCAGGCTGCTGCTGGAGGGTAGCTCTGCCAAATGCCATTGAAGTTCCACCATGTTTATCTCTAGGTCAAACACTTATCACGCCCATTGCTCTTTCTCATCTCTCAGTTCGTTCATCTGTTGAACCTTGTCTTTCCTCATGGACCTCTCCAACATCAAGTCCTCTGCAACATGGTCTCTCTCCAGGCTTAATTTGGTCATTAATTCTTTCATGTTCTCTAGCTTTCTCCAGCCATGCCTTCTCTCTTATTATCTTTGTTTATCTTTTGGTTACTCTCTTGGGGTAACGTAGGACTTCTGACATATTGTTAGTTATTCCAGTGTCAGAGGAAAGGACACTAGCAGGAAAGGAACCAGAGGAAGATTCCAGGTCTGCATGGTCTTTGGTCTCACCCTTGGTTGATTTACAGTCCACAGTAATTATTGTTATGAGGTTACCTGTTTTCAGTTTTCTTTTTGTTGGTGTTAGTGGGTCCACCAGGTCAATTCCTCTCCAGATACTCTTGCTGTTGTTTCTTGCCTAAAGAAAATTTTATTGTGCATGCGTTTCTGGTTTGGTTAGATATCCCAGCAATGGGATAGGGAAGATGGAGGGGCCATATTCCCAAGCTTTCTGAAATCACTTCTATTCTTGCAATCACCCACTTCCTACAGGATCTCTGAAATTCACTCAGTCACCACATAGCACCTTTACTTCCTTCACCTGCTGGTAGTGGTATGATCCAATAGAGGAAAATGCCAATGGTACTAGGCAGCACAGAATGTGGATGTGGCCTCGATTCTTGTATCTTATTGTTCAGCTAGAAACAGGTATGCATTGTGGGCTCATTGTGATCCAGACACAGTGGGTGGAGTCACCCCATACCTGCTCTTACAGTCCTCCCCCATCTACATATCTACTTGGGGAGCAGGGCAGCACCAGCTCCTGTTTGCCCTGCCCATCAAACCTGCCCACTTGGGCTGATAACTAGGATTAGCTCTAGTTGGGTGCCTCCACAGTTGTACTGGAGACTGCTCAAAACAATGTCGTCCATCCCACAATTACAATAACCAAGTGATCCTGAGTGGTTGTTCTCAGGAATAACCACTCAGGATCACTGTCATAGTCCCTCTTATGCTGGGACTATGGAGGGATCAGACCCAGAGCTTAGGGGATGAGTGAGTGACAGAGAGTAGGGATACTGGATACTGCATCATTTTGCAGTCTATTTCCTCATGTTACAACTTGGTCCACATATTTTTACATCACAGAAATACCGTCCAAGTAATTTCCATCCAATCCTCCAGACTGCAAGACTGTCCTAGTCCCATAATTCGCTCACTCCTTGCTGCAAATTTCTAATCTGGGTCTGAATCTGTTCCCCTGCCCGCCAGGTCTCTATTCCACACCTACCATACCATGTTCCCATAAGAGAGAACAATGGATTGAACCAGCCTTTGTCTTTTTAAAAAATTTTTATTGTGAAAATACCATACAGCGGGGTTACAATTACATGGGCAAGGTAATGAATACATTTCTTATCAAGAATTGTTGGCTCCTCCTCTGTTTCCTCTTCCCACCCTTTCCCATTTCCCCCCCCGCCCCCGATCAAAGTTGTAAAGTTCGTTTTTCAACATAACGACTTGTACATCTCATTGTTGCAATGGGTCCACCTGTATCCCTATTTAAACGCTTTGTTTTTGCCCTTCCTCTCCACAAATTATACCAACATCAAATCCAATGAAAGCAGCGGTTATGCTGTGGGGGAGGGGCATATGAAACAACAAAGAAATCATCTTATAAATATGTTACAATCAGAAGAAAAAAACAATTCAATACTTATAGTGGGGTTCATTTCACCTAAAATCAACTTATCTGATCTTTTCTGCTTGTCTCAGACATATACTAATTATTGCAAATAAGGGAAACCATGGGACTTGTGTTTCTTTAGGCCTGGCTTACTTCACTTAATATAATTTTTTCCAAATCTTTCCATTTCCTAACAAATGGGGCTATGTCATTCTTTCTGATGGCAGTCTAGAATTCCATTGTGCCAGAGCCTGCCGGCAACAAAAGGGAATCCTGAATTAGGGGGCGAGGATGCAGAAAAATAAAGACATTACAGTCCCGTTTATTTTTAATTTTTCCTATTATATACTATTAGAAGTCAAGAGGTAACATAAGGTTACCATAGTGCAGAAAAACAAGGAAAGTTTTAATAAAAACAAAGTGCAGTAAAAACAAGACAAGATCAACTGATAGAAAGTAAAACAAATTCTGTAGACATAGCAAAGCAATCCCGGGCACCTAGTGTTTTTCATGAAAGCCAGTTCCTTATGTGTGCCTTTAAGTGAGCACAGGGGTCAAGATGACCGTAGAGCTTTACTGTGGACTCCCAACATCTCCCCCATCTTTGTTTGAAGAAGCGAACCCACCTGTCTTAGGCTGTGTGGATCACCTTGTCTGCCTTACCAGTCATCGGGAACTTCTTCAGAGCAAAGCTGAAGGCCCTGTCTTAGGTTGGTCAGACTGGCACCCCCTCTTACCCGACTCTGGCTACAGTTCCTCTCGGGGAATTCATTTATATAGAGCTTGATCTTATGTAGCTGTATGGCTAAACTCATAAGAGAGTTTTGCAGTGCACGTATAATACAAGGAAGGCATAGAAATACTATCAGCAAAAGCATTCCCACGCCAAGCAATGACATTAGCAATCCTTTAACATAAGTCAGGGAAGTGATATAGAGTTGAAATTGTTTAAAAAGTTTTTTTTAGCAGTTTTTGCCACTTTAGCGTCCAGAGGTAGGGCTTGTGTAGTACTATGAGCAAGCTGATTAAGATAATGGACAGTTTGTGCATTTTGTGTTAGTGCCACAGCAGCTGCCGCTGAAGAGGCAGCTAACAAAATAAAAGCCAAAACATCAGCTACAAGTAGCCCAACAAATCGATGAGGGCGCATTAGTTTTTTCAATTGTCTTAACACCTGAATGCCAGAATCTTTATACCAAGTTTTAGAAATATTTACAGGAAGCATAACAACAGATGGTTGTCTAACAATAAGTATGGATTCAGTTATGCCGCTATACAAGCAATTAGTAAAAGAACAATTAGAACAGGTGACATTAAAATAATTAGCTCCTATAGAGATATTGAATGGTCTATACATAATGACATGGGGTGGTGATATACAACTCATAATATTTTTTGAAAGGGATGAATTGGGCCAGGTTATGTTGTTGAGTGCAGCCACTAGCATCCAAACATGATGTTGAGGATGCCCATTCATCCACCACAGTCCAAAATTGTACTTATTAGTAAGATTAGCTCCAAACCAGTCCATTAATTGAAATTTAGTTCCAGAAATATTGGTAACAAATGGCTTCACATGCCTGTACCTTATTGGATGAGGCTTTCCTGTAGATAATACTATTTGTGAAGAATTAATGCAACGGCGTATCATATAGGATGGAGTAAAATTTGCATGAACTGGGTAACCAGTTGGTAAAGATGTCATCTGTATATTGTACATTTGATTTTTGTCTGGGATCCAAATTTTATGAGTCATGGATAGCATTATAATACAGCCTGGAATGGAGCCTTTAGAGCTGGTGGTAAAGTAGAATGGAGTTCCAATGTCTGAAGCTGAGGTATCTCCCATCTTGGTGTGCTGGATGAAGGGATCAAGTGCTGTACTGTATGCTGATCTATTGACGTGAATGAGTACTTCAACTCCCTCCCAAGTTGTAGGGCGCACAATCGGGGGATCTGGCATGTAAGCCCAATGTGTCAGGGTTTGTGTCATCAGAATGAGTCTCCACAATCCTAACGCAATGCTCAGGCAACCAGAGGGATTCATTTTCTTCCTGCAAAAAAACACAAACATGTCCTCAACCCCATGTTAAAACTGGATCGAGCCCATGCCAATCACCTGTTAAAGGATCCTTCCACTTAACTCAACCAAAAGCTCTTTGCTCTCTTTTTTTCCCAAAGTCACTGTACTGTGGAAAGTCCATTACAATATAAACTTAAAAATTTAGTACAAAGAAAGCATGAGAAGAATATTAACAGGAGAGAAGGGGTATAATTCCCACCTTTTAAATTAAAAATTTGGAGTTTTAACAGCCCATTGGCTTGTTTAACAATTTCTTGCTCTTGAGGAATATCGGGAATATCTGTAGAGTGAAAAATCTGGTAAGATTTACAAAAAGTTTGAAAAGCTTGTCCGACATATCCCGGACCATTATCAGATTTAATATGTTTAGGAAGTCCCATAAAGGCAAAGCAGTGTAGGGAATGAGCAATACCATGTTTGTTTGTCTCCCGGCAAGAGGAGTAGCCATAATAAAATTAGAGTAGTTATATGGTAACATGGACAAAACGAAGCCATCCAAAAGATGGAATCAGGCAGGAGTTTAGTCTACTTTTTCCATGGTGGAGGAGGTCAGGGTAACTATGTCGATTCCCTCCCCGTGACTGTAAGGCTGTAGCAGCCACAGCAACAGCAGGGCCTTTCAGTGTCTCCAAGGGACTGTCACACCTAGTGCTAGGCTGTATATTTCTACACAGACTGGTTAAGGATACAAGTAATACCTAGGCTTGGCAGGCTGTGGCCCCACTAGTTTTTAAGACTATTTAGACAATAGCCCAGGACAAATTATCAAGATGACAAGCTTTTTAACTAGATAGTTCTTTTAATAAGGCTGATTTTCTAGGCAGATGTAGAGGGTTCAGGCCTGTACTACTATTTTCCATGCGTTTTTCTTCTGTCTATTTTGCCACATTTTTTTTATGACTCTGGTCCCTTATTCTAAAAAGGGTATGATGGGTGAAGATTCATCTTCTGTAACTTCTTCAAGCAGACTCAGGGGTGTTGATCCTACTTAGCCAGGAACCTATAACCTTAGTCTATTTTAGAAAGAGGTTACCAGGGTTAGATATCATTAAGAACAATATTTTAACTTTTGACAAATGCACAGACTTTTTCTCCAGCTACAGCAGTGTAGCTTGTTTAGCACTCTGGTTTGTAAAAGCATCTTTAGGAATGTGACCCTAACAATGCCTAAGTCACCCGTGCAGATGTTAATAGACAGATGTTAATAGAAACACACTCTCAAGTTTACAAACGATTTTCTTGAACAGATAAATTTCTTGTAGCTGGTGTTAGCTCAAAAGTTACTGTCAATTAGGGCTTTTGAAACATACAGGGGCTGGGATTTAAACCATCTCACACATTTTATAACTTCACTTTTTAGTACTATCACAGAATACTAATGTTTCTGTCCCTACAAGGTAGACAGTCATGGACATTAGGCATGCTTACAAACTATCTTCCCATGACATTCTGGCTCTGACCAATTTTTGAAGGGCCACACACAAATGAGTCTAGGATCTGACATTTTTGCCATCCGAGCAGTGGCTTACTGCCTCTGGATGCTCCTCCATAGCTCTTGTCTCACGAATGTCTTCTCTACACTGGGATAAATGCCTCATCTGCATTTTCCTTAGCTGGTTTCTGGACTTGAACTCGGGGCCTGAGTGCTATCCCTCAGCTTTACAGCTCAAGGCTAGCGCTCTGTCACTTTGAATCCCAAAGCAATTATTTTGGTAATCCTAATTTTTCCACTTTGAGGCAAATGTTAACAACAATTTTACTTTTAAACTTTATATCCAGAAATCCATTCCTAATTTTTAAGCCTCCTATTAATCTCTTTTATTATTTTATATTTTAGTTTTGAGTTACGTTTTTAAAAAATCCTTTAAAATCTTGAGGCCAAGTGTCACTCATTGTCTCTTGGATGCTTGTTTTAAAACAGATACACATTAAAACTTATAAACTCACATGACAATTTTTCCTTAATGCAAGAATTACAATCACCATTACTGTACCAAGAAGGAAAACTTAACACCTTTATGACTTTTAAAAACATATCCTAATTGTAGAACATCATTGAAAGCAAGTCACATTATACAAATATATTTTAACCCTCTTTTTAAGTCCAAGGGGCAGTTTTAGCAATACTAATCAGATCATCACATCACTAATTTTTTTTTACCATCATGTTTCTAGTATTTACCTGTAGAGAAAAAGGACAGAACAAAGTGGGCCACTTGGCCCCTCCTGTGGAATGGGCACACACCTAATCTCACTCTTTAGGGTATGATGAACTGCATTTGTGCCAACTTGTCCCCTTTCACCATGCGTGGACTCCTCCTATGGCCTGTCCCACCATGTATGACCAGCTGAACTGAACTTTGGCCTGTTTACCCCTTACTCCTAAAGCTAGGTCTTTTGTTGGCTTTTACATTTTTTCCTTTTCTTATCTCTTGGTTTTTTGAATGAGAATACATACTTTTAGACAGACAGGACAGTAATGTGTTTGACAGTGTTAAACAAACTTTTACATTTAAACTTTTAATATTTATTCCCAAATTTTAGCCAAGAGAACTAAATTCCAAACAGCCAATGCATTTTGTTAAGCCAGATAACTTGATTACAGTGTAAACAGCCTTATGCATTTTAAAATACCAGATTTTTTAATTTTTTAAGTTAAAGAATCCTTAAAAGGTCATTTAAAACAATGTGAAAATTCTTTAAAATTTTTGGTAATGTCCAAACCTCATAACCTTTTGAATTTTAAACTTAAACTCACCCAATTGTTACAGCATGCTGATAATTCTTATCTTAAACATGTTCACAAACACACACAACACACACACAGATCTTAAAGCGCACAAAAATCAATCAGTTGTATGTACATTTAAAACTGGTACCAATTCTAAAACAGAACTAGACAAGACAACAACAAAAGGCTGAGTTGGGGACTAATGGGCCCCCAGTTCATCCCTACCTCAGAAAACATAGAACAGAAAACACACCGAAGTAAACAAGACAAACAGTGGCCACAAAGACAAAATCAGGTCTCAGTGAATGGGGCGACATCTCACCACCACTCACAAGTGGGACACAAATCCACTTACCAGGGGATTCGAACCCCCTCTACTCACCTCCGGAGGATTTTTCTTTTGGATTCCTGCAAACATTGACCCAGGGGCCTTCCAAGGTAGAGGAAAATTGCCAGTCATGTTGGAGAAAGGGAAAGAAGTCCCTAGCGGCCGTCAAGGCTGGAGGCTAAGGTCTTGCTGGTGTCACTTGTAGGTGGTCAGTGGCATTTTCATCCTGCTGTGAGTTCTCCCTGCCGGCCCTTTTAAGTTATTGTTAGATCCTCCAGGTTTTTCACCCCCACCACCCCCCGACTTCTTGATCCAGAGAGGGTGAAGGAGGTGGCTGTGAAGCGTAGAAAAGGGGGTCAGTTTAAAGTATAAGTAAAAAAGAAGGAGCTAGAGAGAAACAGATATTGAGCGAGTGTTAGCCAGTCTCCTCTAGGCTCTCACATCAGGATGAATCTTAGAGAAGAAACATTCCAAGAATTCCAAAATACATACACACAAACATTGAGACAAAACACATTTACAGCGTGCGCATTGTAGACTGTCAGACAGAAAGTGTTGGACTACAGATGGGCCCAAATGTCCGCACTAGTGAATAGTTTACCCTGATGGGGATCTGGGGAATGGCTCCCATTGGCCCAGTTGGCTGTCTTATAGTGCGTCCGCCAATACCTCTTGCCAACCCCAATACAGAACCTGCAGGCTACACAGATACCAGACAATTACAAAGCAGCAATGTTTTAACTTACAGGGCATTTGCAACATAGTGTCCCTGAATGTTTTTTGTTTTTTGTTTTTTGTTTTTTGCTAAGTTTCTAAACTAATGGTTCCTTCCTCCAGGAACCAGGGGTATACTTCCTCAACAAAGTAAAAGATACATTCTAACTGACTCTGTCTAACTTTCACTGCTTGAGCATGAAGCATACCTTTGAGAGCCTGCACATATAACATGTGGCTGTTACCTTGCCCCATAATTTCTTACTCCCGACTATACTCTCTCCCGCTCTCTATTTCTGGATGTCCTCTTACCTTAGCTGGGTCCTCTGCCATGATCCCAGGTTTTCAGTTCCCTGTTCGGATGCCACTTGCTGGAGCCTGCCGGCAACAAAAGGGAATCCTGAATTAGTTGGCGAGGATGCAGAAAAATAAAGACATAAGACAAAGGATGGGGTCGGGAGGTCTGCAGCTCAAGACTGTGCACCATTTATTTTTAACTTTTCTTAATATATACTATCAGAAGTCAAGAAGTAACATAAGGTTACAATAGTCCAGAGAAACAAGGAAAATTTCAGTAAAAATAGAGTGCAGTAAAAACAAGACAAGGTCAACTGGTAGAAAGTAAAACAAACTCTGCAGACATAGCAAAGCAATCCCGGGCACCTGGTGTTTTCTAAGTAAACCAGTTCCTTGTACTTACCTTCAAGTGACCACCAGGGTCAAGATGAACTTTAAACTTTACTGTTGGCTCCCAACACCTCTCTACTACTTTTTCTCTTCCTTTCTCTACTTTTCTCCTCTTCGTCTTCATCCTCCTTCTTCTACAACTCCCTCTTTCTCCTCATTCCCACCCCAGCCACCATGACAACCAGCCCTGTCTGCACCATGTGATCCATACATAGACTCACCCCAACCCCAGAGATCAGCAGACACAGTCAGACCTGGACCCAGGCCTCTGAGACCAGAGCTAGAAGTGTTCCTTTGCCCTCATTCCTACACGGAGACCAGAGATGTGGGCTTGGAGCTGGGGAGAAGATACTGTTGAAACTGAATTCCCCATGAGGTGCTCAGAGACTCAGAGTCCGTACCATTTCCTGAGAGATGGAAGGAGGCGCAGGTCTTTGAAGAAAAAGTTATCTCAGAAGTGCCGCGTTCAGGCAGAAAAGCCTGGGCCTGTGTTATATAATTTGAGAAATAAAGGACACGCAAGCCTGGTTCCTGATGGACATACCTGTCATTCTAGCTGCTTGAGAGGCTGGTTCAAAGCCAGCCCAGACAGAAAAGTCTTTGAGAATCTGTCTCTCAAATTACCAGCAACAATTCAGACTGGAGGTATGGCTCAGATGATAGATCGCCAGCTGTGAGCAAGAAAGCCAAGCAAGATTCTTTGTATGCTTCTTTTCATCTCTAGAGTGAATACAAGGTCCTGAGTTCGAGGGAGGGAGGGATGAAGAGGAGGGCGAGAAAAAGGGAGGCCTTGGGTTCAAACAAAAAAATGCAATTTGAATTTCTGTTTAATTCAGTTTTTCCCTTTCCACAGGCACCCCTTCATCCTCTCCCTTCCCCTGCCCGCCCTTGCTGCCCACTCTCTTGTTGGTGAAGAGAGGGAGATCTATCCTCATGTCTTTATTTCTTTGTTCCAAAGCCTGGTAGTGATGTGGAGACTCCACATACCCAGGGAGCCCTCCTCCATCTCCTACCTACCCTTTAGCACTCAGACCTCCCTTAATCAAAGTAGCTTCAGGAGTCACACTCAAATCACATCTCCCCAAAGCCAGCCCAGTGAGCCCGCCACCCCACTCCCACCCCAACTAACACCTGAACTCAGACTACCTTTGAGGTCCACGGGCATCTGGGCATCAGAAAATTAGCTGTAATTGCTCTGTACTTAGCACCTTCATCTTCCCGGAGCTCAGCTGGGGCATCATGTCTGCGATTTCACTCTTAATCAAGAGGCCTTACAGTCTGACTTCAGAGACTAACTTTTAAAGCTCCTCCTGTGTATGAAAATGAAGGATGTCTTACTTGCTCCACCATGCAGTAAATCACAGAGGCCTGGCAGAGAACTGAGACTGTATTTCACAAAATGTGAAGGGAAGAGCCTGGCACAGGGAAGGTAGAAAGGGTGGCAGAGTTGAAGGCGAGACTCAAAGCTCCGGTGAATCCTGGGCTGCTGGGGAGGTCAAAGTAAAGAAGATCATAGATCACAGCCAGCAAAAAAAGCTCCATCTCAACCAGCAAGCAGGGCATGGTGGCTCACACCTGTCATCCCAGCTCTGCAGACAGCATCAGTAGGACTACAGTCGAGGCTGACCAGGACAAGAATGTGAGGCTCTATCTAAAAAGTAACTAAAGCAAAATGAGCTTAGGGCTCTGGTTTGCATCTGTCCTTCCAAAAGTGCATGTGTTGCAGGCTGACTCCCATGGGCCTGTGTCTGTGGCCCTTCAAGGTGGGGACATTGAGAAGTGACAAGTGTCCCATTGTGTCATGAGGGTAGGCTACCGATGGTGGCATTTGTGGCTTTATCACAACAGGAAGAAATTGGCACCATGGCACGAGCCTGTATCTCTAGCTACTTCAGAAGAGGAGTTCAGAGGATTTTGGTACGAGGTCAGCCCAGACATGTTAGTTTGCGAGACCCCATTTCAACCAGTAGCTTGGAGTGGTG
The DNA here is from genome assembly GCF_024711535.1 of Dipodomys merriami. Lineage (NCBI taxonomy): Eukaryota > Metazoa > Chordata > Mammalia > Rodentia > Heteromyidae > Dipodomys > Dipodomys merriami. The sequence continues at coordinate 1,430,470 of NW_027203827.1, forward strand.
GCCTGCCCCTGACATGCGGACACAGTGGAAGTACAATGGCTAGGAGCAGTGGCACGCTTGTGCCATCCCCAGAGATATGAGACAGCGCAAATAGTAGGACCACAGACCACTCCAGTGCAGGCATGAGCAAGACCCCACCTCGAAAATAACCAACCAGCGAGGGGCAGTAATTAAACAACACAGTACATCTAATATGTCTACTAGTTTTCCTTCCTCTTCTTTCAGAGTCTTTTTGATGGTGCTGAAGTTTGAAACGAGGCTTTTTGCTTGCTTCTTGCTGACTGACCAGTGCTCTACCATTTGAGCCATAACTCCAGCCCAGATGTTTCTTGATTACATTGGAGATGGAGCCTCATGTGCCTGGTCTGGCTTTGAGCCATAATCTTCCAGATCTCAGCCTCCTGAGTACCTAGAATTATAGTTATGAGCTTCTTGCCCCTGGCTCTTTCTAGATTTTTGAGTAACTCTCTGATCTCTTGACCCTAAGGTCACATTCTTCCCCATCTTTTATTCTTCTGTCTCTTCCATCTTTTCCTAAAGCATCAGGAGAAAAGTAGAAGAAAAAGAGCAAAGCTTTGGGGCTGGGAATGTGGCTTAATGATAGAGTGCTTTCCTAGCATGCATGAAGTCCTGGGTTTGATTCTTCAGTACCACATAAACAGAAAAAGCCAAAAGTGGTGCTGTGGCTCAAGTGATATAAAGCTAGCCTTAAGCAAAAGAAGCTAAGGGATAGTGTCCAGACCATGAGTTCAAGCCCCAAGACTGGCAAAAAGAAAAGAAAAGAAATTTCCTGCCCAGGCTGGCTTCACACTACGATCTTCAGATCTCAGCCTTCTGAGTCGCTTGGTTTACAGGTGTAAGACACCAGCACTCAGTAAAAACACATTAAATATAAACTAGCAGACAAGTCGAGTTGTAGATTTACAGCAATGATATTACTAAGCAGCCACAGGTCCCTTGCAGGAACACCAGATGGACAGGAACCACAGAGCCCAGCACAGCTCTCTCCCACATGGCCTGTGTGGGAGCAGTTCCACTGGGACAAGAGGATGCCCTCCACTCTCACTTGCCAGGGGAACCTGAGCCTGAGGCCCTGGGGGTAGCCAGGGACTCCGCATCGAGAGAGAAGGAAAAGGGCAGGTCTGTGCTAATCAAGTGTCCCATCACATCGTGTAAGACCATGTCAAACATGTGACCACCAACCCATGCCTCATCTCATGGGGGGGGTGCTCAGGAGCAACTGGACAGGTGGTCTCCCTTGTTACCGTCCAATGCCACTCTGTGATTCCCCAAATGACCCCCATGGCAAGGTGCAAGGTGTGTCTGATGAGTTCTTGTGTTCCAGTTCATAACCACAACTCTGTCATCGCCAAGAGTTCCCACTACAGAAAGGACCAGCAGCCCTGGGCCTGGGTCATGAGGCTGCAAGGTCCTCCACACTAAAACTCCCCAAGCAATCACATGTCTGCTTTCTTGTAAATTCCCTCTTGTCCAGTCCTGAGAGCCTCAACAACAAGCATGCATCCCAAGCTTCTATTTCCAAAGGGGTGCTGGGAGTGGAAGTTAGTCCACAGTGAGCAACAAGCACCCGGCATAAACCAGCCCTCAGCTGGTGAATATGCCAACAGCCCAGTGGGCTTCTCTACCCAGGCCCAGGTGCGCCACGGTGACTCTGGCCCCATGCCTCTTGTCCCCAGAAGGTGGTGCTCAGATCATCCATAAAGGCAGTGCCTACCTGAACCTCCAAGATCTGAGCTAGTCAGCTGGGAGTCCAGGACAAACTTGCTCTCAAAAGATTCAGTTGGAAGTAATCACATAAGCCAAGTAGTGAAAGAACAAGGCCTGGGATGAGGAAGGTAAGGAAAAGAAAAGGAGGAAGAAAGGGAGGAGAACTAGGAAGAAAGAGGAAGGGTAGTTGAAGAAAGAAAGGGAAGAAGAGAAGAAGGAGGAGAAAGCAGGAGGAAGAAAAGAGATGTGAAGAGGGGAGAGGAGAAGAGGAGAAGGAGAAGGAGGAGGTGGAGGAAGAGGAGGAGGAGGAGGAACAGGAGGAGGAGGAGGAGGAGGAGCAGGAGGAGGAGGAGGAGGAGCAGGAGGAGGAGGAGCAGGAGGAGGAGGAGGAGGAGCAGGAGGAGGAGGAGGAGGAGGAGGAACCTTAACAAGCACACTATAAGATAGAAGACAAATGGAGATCTGAGCCAATCTTCCCATGTCTTGAGGTTTCAGCCAGTGACCAGAATTTTTGTGAATGTCCCCCAAGCCTCTAAGTGTGAGGAGAGCCACAATTATGCTATATCCCCTCATCCAGCCATGTAGCCCTGGGTGCTCTCTTTCTCAGAAAACTTGTGACACACTACACACATTGGCAGATCTGTAGAGCACACTGTAGAGCACACCATCTCCACCCTGTCCCCAACCATCACAGCCTAGAGATCATAGCAAGTCCAATGTGACGCTTCTGCTAGCTCCAGAGTGCCTCCCTCTCGGGCCTGCTCTGAGCCCCCTCCTCTCCTCCACCTCGCCCCTCCCCGTACAGCCTCAGATCCTTGAGCTTGCTCTCACAGACAGTGTCGGTCTGCTTTCCAATGCTGTGACAAGATCTAAGGAATTGAACTCGAAGGAAGAAAGGTTTCTTTGGGCTTGTCTCCATCTGTGGTTGGCTGGAGCTATAGCTTTGAGCTGAGGTAGGCAGCACATGTGGCAGCAGAAACACAAGGTGGAGAAAGGAGAGGGGAATGGGCTGGGAAAAGTTACTCCATTCAAGGTCACATCCTCCACCCTGTGGAGGCATTAATCCATAGATGAAGGTAGCTACCTTGGAATCCAATCCCCTCTCAAGGCCCCACCTCCTGATAGATCACTCAGCTATGAGGTCATCAGTGGATGAGCCCGTTGCTAGAGCGAGAACCCCATGATCCAATCACCACTCAAGGTCCCGCCTCCTGACAGCCCATTCAGCTATGATATCATCAATTGATGCCCATTGGTGGAGCCAGATACTTCCTGAGGAGATCCAATCACCTCTCAAGGCCCCGCCTCCTGACAGCCCACTCAGCTATGAGGTCATCAGTGGATGAGCCCATTGGTAGAGGCAGAGCCCTCAGGATCCAGTAACCTCTCACTATGGCCACCAGCTGGGGAGCAAGCCTTCAACTCAGGAGCTTTTGGGGATATTTCAAGTACAAACCATACCAGAGGGCATCATTGTTCAAGTACCACAAAATCCTCCACCCCACCTGGGACCCTCCTACAGTGGGGCACCCTAAATGGAACACAGTGAGCCACTGTGGATAGCTGAACACAGGATCCAGGACTCCCTTACTGGAATGTTACATTTGCATAAAAACAGTCTGAGGCCTTATTATGGTTGTTGACAATCATTGTGTTTGTCTAATTGAGCTTGTAAGAACCAAGAGGTTCTCCCAAATCCTGACCAGCTGCTCTGATGGCTTTTAAAGCAGGAGCTCTTCTTGATATTCAATATAAAGAGACCATATTTCCTCTCCAGGGAGACACTAATGACAGAGAAATGTGATTTCCTGCTGCAAACTTACCAATCCTACTCCACCTCCACCAAGCCATGTGTTAAACCCTTGGTCCCAACAGTGCCCTTTCCCCTTCACCACAGTAACTACTTGCAGAAAACATCGTCCTCCATCCAGCTGTTTATTTTTTTGCAATATCAATTTGTGATACTGATTGATATTCAGCTTTGGGTAAGGAGAAAGCACAGAGAACCCCTAGGATAGAAGTGTGGCTCTGTCACGAGTCAGCTCTGTGTTTTCTGCCAGTCACTTGACCTTGACTTGGACCTTCCCTCTCAATGAGAGAGGTTCCTCATCTGTAGACTAGAGATAACAAAAGCACACATTGTGGCTGTGAAATTCAAGGGCAAAGTGCATGTGAACTATTTGGCATGGGTGTCACACCACTGGTGCGTGCTCAGCTGACCATTTGGTCCAATTACTTGGTGGTAATTGAAAAGGTGGTCCAATTACTTGGTGGTAATTGAAAAGGGGAAAGGGGACATTATTTCAAAGTATTGAGATCCGTGGCCTGAACCAGGCCCCTGTCTATCTTGCTTCTCCTCTGACCCTCATTTCCCACTCCGCTAATGCAAGGTAACAGCAACAATATTCTGGAAGTATTGAGAGACTTCTATGACAACCAAATAAAATGTCCAACCATAAAACATACCTTCGTCGGTGGGTTACTTTTATGGCTCCTCACTCAGAGTTCATCTCCTCTGTGGCCTGTCCCTTCTAACATCATAGGTAATGGTGAAATAATTCTTCTCTCGGCTTCATCTCCATGTCCCACCAGTCTGTAACTGAGGAAAAAGGAGTTGCCACATGATGAGAATCAATCTGACTCCATTTTCGGTTCTAGATGATGAATATAAATGATTGGAAAATTAAAAAACCATTAAGCTATTAAAAATAACTTCCAAGAACCATCTCTCAATAAATTATTTTCAGTCTTAAAAAACACACCTGCAAAGAATATAAATGGTAATGCCAACCATCTGAGAAGTCAGTAATCAGATATAATGGTCAATGTCTCTGATATTATTGTCTAATTAAGCAATTTGGCTTTCGTGGAGATTGTATGGAACTGAGTCAGTATAGTCTAAAAGGGATGTAGAACCGATTTCTTTTGAGCTAAAGACAAAAAAAGTATATTAAAACTTTAGTACAAGGAAGAATAGGTTACAATTTATGTTTTCTGCTCAATTGGCTGCTTTTCCAAAGCATAATTCAAGAGTTAAAAAGAAGCCTGACAGATGAACTGTGAGGGGAGCGGGACTCCATGTAGACACCCCGACCCTGGGTAGGTACCAGTGCTCTGCATGGAGGACAGGTCTTGAAGCCAGTCTCAAGCAGATACCAAAGGGGCCTGACATTCATTCAGAAGTATGGCTGTAACCAGTAGAGGAACTTGAGACAGACTTCAGTCAGCACCGTGAGCCTCAGAGTGATATAACAGAAATGATTTTAAATAACAGCACTTCCGTTGTCACTTTTCTTTCTTGGATACTTCTCCTTTTGGCACCAATGGATTTGTTGTTGCTGCTGCTGCTGCTGTGGAGACAAATACAGGAGACAGAAGTTATTTAAAAGGTACAGAATTTCATCTTAGCTCATGGTTTTGATCCAAGGTTTACCAGTTCGACAACTCTGGGCCTGCACTGAGGCAGAGCATTATGGCAGCACATGAGAACCTGTGCAGGGGGAAGCTGCTCACCTTATGGCCTGGGAGCAGAGAAAGACAAGGAGGAGGAGCAGGAGGAGGAAAGGGAGATGGCAGGGAAACAATGAGAGCAATGAAAGCTTTCTCCATCGGCTGGTGGCCCAGGGAGGAGGAGGGAAGAGAAGAAAGGAAACATGTGGTTTAATTCCATTTTGGGTCAGCCGTGCTGCTGGCCCCAGGCCAATGAGTTTTACGTCTGACCACACTGAGACAGGTAGAAAGAGGGAGATTAAGAACTCCAATGGAGACACCACTTGGTGGCTCTCATTTGTGTCAGCCTACAGCAAAATGACTGGGTCCCCCACATGCATAGCCAGAAACTGCAACACTCCCTCTGGCTGGAAAGGACAGTGGGACGACTGGGCCAAGTACACTTCCCTGCATCCAGGACCTTTAAGGCAGCCTGGAGTGTCCTTCCATGAGGTGTTGGAATGTCTGAGCTAGCTAGCTAGCTGTGTGAGCCTGCAGGAAGGTTACAGCCAGCACCAACAGGTGCTCACTGCTCACTGGCCATTCTGGGGCACCAGCTACACTGACTTATCCTTGGCCCCATAAAACAAAGCCACATGCACTCACCTATTTACACATGAGCAAAGACAGGTACAGAAAGATTCCATATCTGCCTAAGGCTGCAACAACTGGATTCGAACCTGGCTGGATGCCACAAGGAGTGCCTCCTGCTAAAGCCACACCTGCTGAAGTTATACCACTGCTGAGGCCCTACACCTTGCTGAAGCCACACCCCAGCTGAAGCCACACCTCCTGCTGAAGCCACCCCCCTAGCTGAAGCCACACCTCCTGCTGAGGCTATACCTACAGCTGAGGCCACATCTCCTGTTGAAGCCACACCTTCTGCTGAAGCCACACTTCTACTAATGCCATATTATCCACTGAAGCCATGCCTCTAACAAAGGCCATGCCTTTAGCTCATCTTCAAGCCACCCTAGAACTATGGAGCACAACAGTAAGGTTTGTAGAGGAAAGTACAGCAGTTTCTAAAAGTCTTCCACTTTTTATCCAAACTCACAATGATCTGCGAAAATGAATTACATGAAAATTGGGCAGTATGGGTTTTCTGACTGGTAATTGTTGTAATTAATTCAGCCTCGGTGAAATGCAAGGAGTTAAAAAAAATACATGGAAATGGTTGGAAACCCATTGTATGAGGGAAACACTCATCTTAATACAAAGTACTTAACCAAATATGACGTCTTCTAATAAATCCTCCTTATGCGTTGCCAGCTGCATACACAGCTGTCAGCAGAGCAAGAGCACTGCAAAATTGCTCTACATCTCTCTCTAATTTCCTCTTGGTATGGACAGCTCATTTGACGATAACCCTTCCCTCTGGGCTTGGAGGCAGTATTTCCCAAGAGGGCTCAATGCAAGGCTCAGGGCCACATGCTGCCTCATCGAAGATTCTAGAAACATCCACTCTGACAGTAGTTTGGGGAGATCTGCCAGGAGAAACACTGTGCTGGTGTTGGGCAGCACTGGGTTCAAACCTCTGCTCAGTCGCCCAGGACTGATACTCATTCTGCCAAGGAGGCTCCTGACTTTCAGACATAACCACACAGCCCTCTCCCAGGACCGCTGCTGGGATTTAGATTTGCTGTTCCAATGCTATTATCAGGGTCTGAACCAAAGACGCCCCCAGAGGCTCATGGGACAAAGGCCTGGTTCTGGACTATAGGGTTTTGAGAGCTGACTTAGTCATAAGCTCTCATATTTATCCCTGGGTAACGCTCATGAGTGGACACTGAAACTGAAGCCCTGTTGGAGGAGGGCGCAGTCACTGTGGAGTATCCTCCCAGCGTGGGTCTTTTTCCCAGAAACAACTTGTCTGCCTCTACTTCTTGGCCACCAGGCAGTGCGCAGCTCAGCTTGGCCCCAACGTAGCCCTCATCACAGGCCCAGAAATGAGACAGTAGAGCTTGCCACCAGCGTCCAATTACAGCCACCCCCTGCTTAGCTGCTTTGTGTCCAAAATTTGATCACAATTGGTGAAAACCCAAAGCCACGATAATCTGCTCAGATATACGGCTAAAACAAAAGGCAAAAAACTTTGTGTATTATTATTATTTTTTTTAGCATTTCCTTTCCTCCTGAAGACCACTGTTGGCATGTGAATGGTTGAATGAACTGGTCTTGTTGGCCACACAATCATTGACAATATGGAAACTTCACCCTATAGAAAAAGTCATGAAAGCAGAAAGCACTGGGCATGTGGCACAAGTAGTAGAGTGCCAGCCTAGCGAGCTCAAAGACCTGAGTTCAAATCCCAGGCCAAAGAAGAAAGGAAAGAGTGAAAGGGAGAGATAGAAAATTTGGTTTTATCACCTCTTTTGCCTTTTCTGTCCATAAATCCGCATTTAGATGACAAAGGTGTCTAGAAACCTTGAATCCAGAAAATCCCCCTTTCTGAGAAGAAATCCCCCTGGATTTGGGAGGAGTGCATGAGGCAGTGGTGAGGTACAGGAGTACCGGGTGCTGAGCTCCTGGGCAGGTCAGCGTTCCTGGTCACAACAGGGGATACACCTGCTCTGTCCACCCCAGTGCTAGGGTTGGTGTCTGCAACCTCACTGACTCTTGACAGAGACTCTGGAGAGTGGGGACAAAGGCCGGTCTTCCATGGCAGGGGAGAGGCTAGGACAAGGGAGAGACCTCTCCAGAGGACACAGCCCAGTACCAGTGAAAAGTGTACATGGCCAGCAAAGGGCCCATCAAAAGGGAGCCGGGATTCCTGAGGCTACACAGCCTGGTCCCTAGTCCCCTTGGCCAGGTTTCCCCGAAGAAGCAGAGCCCCTCACCAGTGTGGGATAGGATGGTGAACTGCAGTGACTCCTAGGCCCCAGTGCAAACACAGAACAGTGACCTACAGTGACCCCTAGGCCTCTTGGTGTCCGGAAGCCTTGGCAGGAGGCCAGTCTAGTTCTACTAACTGCACATGAGCAGTCACAGCAAACTTGGGCATGCGCAGTTGCACACCAGGGGCGTAAGTTCTACCTGTCTATCAAGCTTCCTATCAGTTTACACTCAGTGAGGGACGGTTCACCTGATCCCGACCTGAAAAATCTCAGCCAGGCCCACGTTCCCTGCAGCTGACTCACTGTCTCTATAATAACCTCTTGAATGTGTTTTTCTCCATCATTTTCCTCACTGCACATAGCAAAGCAGAGCAAGTATGCCAGCCCAGGTCTGTTCTCTCTTTAGAAAGCCAGGAATTCCTTCCTGGGAGCCTCAGGAAGGACCCATCCTCACAACAGCTGCCTCTCATCTCCAGACAAACTAGGAGCACACCACAAACCTCACCCTCCTGCCACCAAGTCAGCAGCTGAGGTCTCACCAGATATGAGCTGGGAGCTCCCTGGCAAGCAGGGAGAGTGGATCAGCATATTCTTCCCCAGCTGTCTCACTTCGAGCTGACTACAGTTCCCCCACACACACTGGAGTTGTGCGAACACAGCCTGCCTCTGCAGTTGTGGCACACAACAGCACCCAGTGGGCAACAGCTGTCTCCACGGCCTGTGCCAGCCTGGCTGGGGCAGAGAGAATGTGTTTGCCTTCTCTGCCTCCCCCCCCCACCCTGTACCTGGCTACATGTCACCTCTGTTTCTGATCAGAGATGTTCCAAATTACAGCCTGTCATATCTACAGCACATTAAAAACAAGCTCCTCTCTCTTCCGTATTTATACATTCTCATTCCCATTGTTCGAGAGAGAATGTGCTGGAGTTGCTTCTGCTTCTCTGCATTTGAACATCATCTCTTTTCTCCACATTCCCAAAGGCAGGGTCCTTGGTTAGCATGCTGGTTACCTCTCCCTCCCTGTCTGCACCTACATGATCTAATCTGCCTGGGGCAGGCCAGTTGTTTGGCAATCAAACTTGGTGATCTAACAATTGGAAAGACAGATTAATTAAAGAAGAAAGGATTTTTCTCTCCTCCTTTCTCGCCTTTCAAAGGCTTTTTGAATAAGAATCAACAGAAATCAAAATAAAGGAGTGAGAACACCTCCCCGCCCCTGTCCACCCCCAAGTCCATCCCAGCCCCCCCACAAGAGTGTGCTCTTGACATTCATCTACTTAGCTTCCATCTGACACCAAAAGTCAGCCCTCAGCCCTGGGGAATCAGAGGGAAAGGAAGAACTTTGAATGGGATATTTATAAATTCCTCTGATACCAGCACAAAAGAGAAGCCGGATAGCTTTATTGATTTAAACATTAAAATTACATGTGCTTTTTTCTTCATTTTCCCAGAGGTGATAATGTTTCTTATTTTTAATGTAGATTGAAATCTCAGAGACTTTCCACAAGGTCCTTGTGGTGATTACGAAAGATTAGTGATAACACGTCTAATTAGTGTAGAGACATAAAAATCAATGGCAGCAGTGTGGAGAGTTAAATTGACGGACTCAGAGCGTCCAAGCCAAGATGGGCCTGCAGGCTGGGCTTTGCCAGGCCCCAGGCATGCTCCTATCCCCAGGCATTGTGGAGGCCTTCCAGGCTCCCAACAGTCCTTCTACTGCTTGCTGGAAATGCAAGGAAGAACAGAGCCCCGTTCATTGCCAGAAGAGCACAAGCCAGGCCAGCAAGTGTCCCATGCTCAGAACCACGTGCTAGAGAGACCCAGGTGGTCACCAAGGTCCTCCAGGGGCTGACCCCCCCCACCTTGACCCAGAGGTCAGGAGAGCTAGGGGGATAGAAGAGGCCCAGGGCCTTCTCTGAGAGTGGGGATAGATGTGGACCTGAAAGGCTTGCTCCAAGACAGCTGTGCTCCAACTGTGCCACTTGTGGAAATGGCTGAACCACAAGGGCTATGACACCATTCATGGGGACAGAGCTCTGGCTGGTCCTCAGATGCTTCCCATGGTATCCCTGGGACTTTGGGCCTGCCCAGCCTGAGAGGTGGACGTAAGGTCAACAGCGCCACCGTGTGTCTGTAAAGAGCAACATCAGACTCTGACCAGATCAACATGGTGGTTTTTCAGTGTAAGAGAGATAGGAACTTCAAGAGAGGGATCCTAACTTCCTGAAGGAAAATGTGTTTTAATCAATTGCTTAGGGGAAATGAGAAATAAACTCAAGAATCTGGGTGGTGGTATTTCACACCTGTAATCCTAGCCACTCAGAAGGCTCACATCTGAGGATCGAGGTTCAAATCCAGCCAGGGCAAGAAAGTCCTTGAGACTCTTATCTCAAGTGAATCTCCAGAAAACTGGACGTGGTGCTATGGCACAAGTGTTAGAGTACTCATCTTGAGCTGAAGAGCTAAGGGACAGTCAAGGCCCATAACTGAGTAGAGAGAAAGAGAGAAGAAGGAAGGAAGGAAGGAAGGAAGGAAGGAAGGAAGGAAGGAAGGAAGGAAGGAAGGAATGAAGGAAGGAAGGAAGGATGGAAGGAAGGAAAGAAGAAAGGAAGAGAGGAAGGAAGGAAGGAAGGAAGGGAGGGAGGGAGGGAGGGAGGGAGGAAGGGAGGTAGGGAGGGAAGGAGGGAGGAAGGAAGGAATTCAACATAACTATACCAATAAAACAAATAACTCATAACTGCCAGTGTGCCATTTACCCCTGCTGGCCTCACACTGAAGATCCTCCTGTCTCTACCTTCTGAGTAGCTGAGACTACAGCTATATGTCACCACACCTAGCCCAGAACCTGCGTGTTTGTAAGAGCTTTAAGAAGATAACAAGGAAGAAGTGCGATTTGTACTGTGAGCTCTTCACTACATCGTCTTGTATAATCTGTGCCTAAAGAACAGAGCAATGCAGTGAAGATGGCTGCTGGGTGCTTGTACCTCACACCTGGCATCCCAGCTACTCAGGAGGCTAAGATCTGAGGACCTTGATTCAAAGCCAGCCCAGGCACTTATCTCCAATTAGCTGTGGCTCAAGTGGTAGAGCACTTGCCTCGGGCAGAGACAGGACCTAGGCTCTGAGTTCACTTTTCTTATTTCCAACCAAAAAGTTTAAAATGTCTGAGGAAAGCTGAGTGAGAAATAGAGCGTTTGCCTCTGCAGCCAATCTGACTGAAGTGCATCCTGTGTCTCTGCTGACAGGGAGAGAACGATGGCAAACCCAGTCAGTCCTCTGCCATCTATCTTCTGTTCCCTTCTTTAAGTGGGGGCGCTTCCTAACCTCCGGCACTTCTCCTGAACAAGGATGTGTACTTTTCAGGCTCTGAAGCTTGCCTGCCTGCCTGAATGTGTCCCTGGGAACTGAGCCACAAAAGACTCTCGAGGAGCAAATGTTCCTGCCTGTGGCAGGTGGGAACACAGGGACAGGGAGCGCTCTTCTCGGTTGTGTTTTAAAACACAAGAAGTATGCCATCTTTACAGGACCAGATGCTAATGTGGTTCATGGCCAAGGTTGGCCTGAGCAACCAAGATCTTGGCCGGTTTCAGGATGAGGCTACAAACCAGCATCAGGAGAAAACAGGGCATGGTGTCAGTTTTTAAACAGGCCAGAGGATAAATGTCTTGTGTGTTGTTTTTTTTTTTATGAAATTGAATATCTTTTAAAAGCATACGCAGGGCTGACCATGGTGACTGACTCACCTGTTATTCCAGCTACTTGGGAAGTGGGAACAAGAGGATCAAATTTCAAGACAAACCAGGACAGAAGAGTCTGAGTCCCCCATCTTGACCAGTGGATGACTGTGGTGGTGCAAATATGTGTAATCCCAGCCAAAGACGAAGCACAATGGCTAGGCATGGTGGTACACACTAGGCATCCAGAGCAACACAGGCAATACGTGCAGGAGGACAACCCAGGCCAGGCCAAGCCAGGCATAGAGTGAGACCCTACCCGGAAAATAACCAGTGCACAAAGGAGCTGGAGGCCACTGGCTTAAGTGGAAGAACACCACGTCTAGCAACTGTGAGGCACTGAGTTCAAACCCCAGTGCTGGCACACACACACACACACACACACAAACACACACACACACACACACACACACACACCTACACCTCAAGAATAAGTTCTGGTGTAATTTTGGAATGGAAAGAAAAATAAAAAGGGGGAAAATTCCTAGCCGTTGACTTCAATTTTTCTACAAATTGGTCAAAAAGAATTGCAATTACTGCATATATAGGAAGTGGTAGAAACAAATCTTTCCTTTTAATACAGACCCGACCCCCACTGCAGATGCACAATAAAATCTATGTGGAGGCAAAAAAAGCCATCCATTTACTTCGCTGTAAATCTCCTGTTTGAGTATTTTTTCCTAAAGGAGACAGGAAGGGAAGGCTCAAGAAAATAAAATTTATTTAGAGATTAATGTGGGTCCAGAGATTTGACATTGTTCATGCTCCACAACATTTGTTCCAGCTAACATCAGTGAACTCAAGTTTCCCCATACACTTTAGGCTGGCCTTTGCTTGAAGTGTTGGCCCTGCCTCTTTGGGAACACCAAATTTATAGTAAATGCATCTTGTTTTCATTTTTATTTCCTTAGTTGGAAACATATTTTCCCACATCTTGGAAACTGCAAATTACCATTTGTGTCTTTTACCCACTATTTTGACAAAGGTAATCAGCCTTCATCTTATTGATTTGTAAATGCTCTTGATATATTATGATCACACTTGCTTTCTATGATGGATGCTACAAACGGATGACAGCCCAGATCTTGCTAAGCTATTATTTTGTTTAGTCTATGGTGGTGATTTTCCAAACTAAAAGTTTTTAAACATATTAAGTTGTCAAACTTACCAATCAGGGGTTGAAGTTGTGGCTCCATCTTTAGAATGCCAGTCAATGAGGAAAGTGCCAGGTTCTAGTATCAGTCTCAGACTTAAAAGAGAAAAAGAAAGTTACCCATCCATATTTAAATTTCATGTTGGACTAGAACATAAAAGTAAGCACATATACTGTTCCAAGGTTTGTATGCTTACTCACATATATATATATATATATATGTGTGTGTGTGTGTGTGTGTGTGTGTGTGTGTGTGTGTGTGTGTGTGTGTGTGTGTGTATGTGAAGTATATGTACATATATATGAATATATACGAATTAAATATATACAATAGAATTAAATTAAGAATTATATTATGTCTTTCTCAGGGAAACAAGTAGCCTGTGGAGTGAATCAAGCTCAGAGGACAGATGTGGAAGTTAGATCTAAAATGTGACCATCCCTGAAAGCACACACTGCACTACAAATGCACTTCCACAACCTCACTGCTTACGCAGGGAGGATTTCCACGGTGTGACTCCTCTGAACAATGACCTGACAGTCTTCCAGATGAAAGCTGCAGAGCTGAAATATGTCCTGTCTGAGGGGCTGGGACGAGGGGAGGTGGGCAGACAACGTGAGAGGGAGGGTGAGCCCAGATCATTCTGTAACCCCACTTGGTCCTCAGCTCCAGTCAGCATGTAGAGCCTCTGAGGCCATCCATGCCTCAGTGGATCCTTGAGAGTAAAAGTTGGCTGTGGCTGTGGTTGTGGCCATGGAAGTGGCTGTAAATCCATCAGTCAGGTAGGGCGGCTGTACCCACAGGGTTCAGCTCCATCTCCTCCCCAAGCACCAGACAAGGCTGTGGAAAGCCAACCAAGTCTCCCAGTCATTCACCCCTACCTCAAAGCGATGGGAAGTGAAGAGGCCAGAATTACAACCTCATTCTGTTTCCAGGGAGATGAGGAATTCTGCAGGCAGGGTTTCTGTCTGTCTGAAGGAATTGGGGGTGTCCCATCCCAGCATCCCAGAAGCAACATTGCTCACTGCTGTGGAAGATCTGGGGGTCACAGCCTCTTAGACATAAAAGCAAAGAATCTTGGAGCTCCATTCACTTGGGCCTCCCAACCTAGAAGCCAGCCTTGTGGAAGCAGTGGCCAGGACAGGCCAGGCCAGGCCAAGCATGGACACGGACTTGGAGGGTGCTTGCACCCCACCATGCCATCGTCCTTCTTGCATGGAGGGTGAAGGTCGTCAGGAAAGCAACGTGGAAGTGCACCTTGTCCCTGTCTCTGCGTCTCATGGCTACAGGACTGCAAAGCTGTATAAACTCAGTGTCAGGCCCTGGCTCAGATTACACTCCTGCCATCCCAACTGCTCAGGAGGCTGATGTCAGAGGATTGCAGTTCAAAATCTGCCTCACCAGAAAAGTCTGAAAAACCGCATCTCCAGGATAACCAGCAAAAAGTGGGGCCAGAGGCATGGCTCATGTAGTAGTGTGCCAGCCAAGCAAGAGCAAAATCCTGAGTTCCAAGTCCAGCAGCCCCAAAGAAGAAAAAAGAAAAGAAAAAACACCAGGACCATTCAGAGAGTGGTGAAGTACTTTCCCAGAAAGTGAGAGGCCATGAATTCAAACCCAAGTCCTGTCAGGAAGGAAGGAGGGCTGGGTCACATTGGACAGCAGGGATTTCCACTCTCCTGATTGCCTCAAGGTGAACACAGGTGTGGGGGGACGAGGCCACACTTGTCCTGATAATCCCACATCTCATTTTCTGCCCCATTTCCAATGAAGGTTTGCAGGTGTGTGAGTGAGCGGGATGCCTATACTCAGATTTCTGGTCCTATTATGTAGAATGCATGATTCCAAGCCAGAAACAAGGCTTAGAGAAGATGAATGCAGACTTGGGGTTCTCTGAGTCATAAACCTGCTTGGGGGAGTCATGTCCTATGGTTCTGTGCTCATTTTCACCTCTCCTCATTTCTCTCCCGATTTCCTTTCGGGCCCTGTCCCCTACTGGGCCTTAAATGTCATGCCCAGCTCTCATATTTGTTACTGTGAGTAAACAGCAGAGGGGAGGTGTTGAGTCCCGGCCTTGAACTCATTGGATACGGTCCCCAGAAAAATATCCCTCACTGAGAACCAAGCCTCAAAAGTGTGGGGGGTGTCTCTCTGTCCCCAGGGTGACACTGGCCATTTCCCAGGTCTCTCAGCATCATGTCATCAAGGAACCCAATGGAGAATGTCAGCAAGGCTGCGCTAGGAGGGTGGAGGACCCTGGCCAACAGAGCCATCACCTCAGGCCAACTCACTGACTGATCCACAATCCCGGCTCCTGGGCTGGCTTCTGTCTTTCTGAGCAAATGAATCCCAGCTGAGATTTCTTCCTGCAGCATCTCCGTGCTGAGGCTGGGGGGGGGCGGTCTTCATGCTTGCCAATTCACTTGTTAGATTCACACCAAACACCTCACAATTCAAATTTCCCGCAGATCTCTCCTTCTGGTTGACCCGTGGCCTTGAGAGAAGGAGTTCGGTGTTGGCCAGACACAGTTGGATGATGCTTCCCTGCATGATAGAGAACAGTATTTTGCTTCTTGTTTTGAGCAGGCTGGTCTACTCCAAAATGAAAGACGAGGTGGACCCCTGGGAAGCAAGCCCTATTAGTGGTGAAAACTTCACTTGTTCCATCTGACCTTGCCTAATACACCCCAAAACACACAGTAGGTCTACTGACCCACCCTTGACTAGCATACCCAGGAGCACACAGTAGGTCTATTGGCCGACATGAACTGAACTTCCCAAGAGCACACAGTGAATATAAAACATTCAAAGACACACAAGGGCATAGTATGCCCAAGCACACACTAGGTCTATTGGCTTATCCCTGAATAATATACCCAAGAGCACACAGTGTGCCTACTTCAACCAAAAACACACAGTAGATGTTCTAACCTGCCCTTCACACACAAAAGCACACACTGGGCCTAGTGACCAAGCCTTTCTTAACACAACCAGGAGCACACAATGGGTCTCAAATGCATAAGAAAGAGTACACAGTGTGTCCAGATTGGAGGCCAGCCTTCAAGAATGAAGAACGTACTCCATTCCTGGGCCATGTGTGGATGGGTGTTCGAGGTTTTGAAAACTCAACGTAAGTGCTACTCCAGGGGTGAAAAGAGCCAGGAAAGCTCACTTCCTCCAATGCTCGGTGGAGCCACTTCCCTGCTCTGTGTCCAAGGGGAACTCTTCCTCCCGGGGGTCCGGCAAGGAGCAAGCACCACCACCCCACAACCTAACACATATGTTCCCAACCCATAACACCCCAGCCTCCCTAACCATAACTCCCCATTTTCCAGCCAACTCCATCCTTGCTCTGATAGCCCCACCACACTCCTAAACCATTGCAGGATCCCCAAAACAGAGTTTCCGTTGCCAAAGGATTCCCTAACACCTAGCCATGAATATACACCCATGAGCCCATTAGAGATTACGAGAAGCCCAGCCATATCCAACTCCACACTGCCCGCTGCACTTGGCAGCATACTCCTCCTTTGTCTGTCTGGTTTCACCAGCTGACCCCGGCCACCCCTGTTTGCTGGGACACATGGGTGGAGAGGAGGCCCACCCTAGATTTACAAAACCAAGGTCTGAGGCTTCTGGAGGGCCCTGGGCACATTTGTCATTTATTTCATCCCTGCCCCTCACCTCCGGGAGCCCAGTTTGGTAGTCCCCGCTGCTGGATGGAGGGTCCCATTGCCTTGACAACCAGCACCGTGCTGCTATTTCGGGACGTTTTCTCTCCATCCGTGGAGCCCCAGGAAAGCAGGAAATGCCATAAGGCATTTGTCTGAGTGTGTGAAATTTTTAGCAAAGCGGCATTAATAATGTCATGAGGTACCTCACCATCTAGGGCTCTCCCAAGATGGGCAGGCAGAGACAGGATGCCAATGGCGACATTTCACCCAGCCTGTCACCTCAAAAGCCACTACTAATGGGGACAGCCAGGCAGTGTAGTGGGAGTTTGTTCCTGGGGGGACCCCCGGCCCTCATCATGCCATGTTCTGTCATAATCAACAGCTGCTATGTGCCTGCTGAGCACTGTACAGCAGCACCATCTAAGCCTGGGGGACAGGGGGTTCTTCAGGACCCTCATTATAAGAACATAATTTCCACACAGTCCCTGGGAAGAGAGGCAACTGTGCCTTCCTCCACACACTCAGCCATCACCTGCCAGTCTGGAAGGAGCCCCAGGGCCCCACCAGGAACAGCGAGATGCCCAAAGCTTTGTCCTGATGACACCCACTGGCCCATAGCACTAAAATGGCAAGCCCATCTAGGGGGCAGGGAGTGGGAGCTTGGGGGGGTTGGAGACACAGGGATCTGCGGGCCAGCTGAGTAGCAATGGTGATAGATAAGCCATGTTGGTGTTAGAATCGATTTTCATAATGTCTTTTGCATGATCCTGTGATCCTTCTACAATCACTCTGGAGTCCAGCATGCTGTTCTCACCATTTGACATGTGTTTTCCAGCTCGCTGTGGCTCTGCAACAGACTATCCCAAGATGGAGGGTTGCTATGGCTTGAACAGGTGGGGAGGAGAGGGGGGAGAATGTTGCCTTTTAGAGGCGGAGCCTCCTGGATGGTAATTAGCTTATGAGGCCCCTCCCTCATGGATGCATTAAGGATGGCCTTGGAGTAGTGTGGGTCGCAGAAATGGATTTGTTCGCAGCCACCGCTGCCCACTTACTTTGCTCTCAAGTAGTGGATATGGACAAGGCCAGGTCAAAAGGGTGGTCCATTGTGGACACATGGAATGCCTGATGGGCAGCATCTCCTGGACTCCAAGTTGGCACATAGGCTCAACATCACAGAGGTGCTAGCTGTCCTCTTGTGGCTCCGGGTAGAGTGAGGGCCCCGGCTCCTTTCCAACGGGTCCCACAGGCTGCCTGAGCATCCTCATAACATGCAGCCAAGGACATTTGGATGATTTTGATAGCAATATATAAAAGCTGCCATTGTCTTCAGATTTGGGCCCAGAGGTAGGTCCAGCACTCCATGCACATCTTCTATTCTTCATAAGTTCCCAAGGCTCAGACACATGTTAGCTACCAGAGACCCCCTTCTTTCCATGGGGTTCATCTTTAGTCAGTGCGATCACCTTTAATCTAGGAATCCCCTGGGAGAGCTATAACCCACGAAGAACCTTCTCTGGGCCTCTTGCCAAGGTGACACCCATCAACTCATTGTGCCCTGCTCCTCTCACCATGCCAACTGAAGAGCTGAGCTCAGATTAGTTTTTTAAAAATCCCCAGGGTGACACAGCTAGGAATAGGTGGAGTCGGAATTGAGCTTCCCTGCAAGTGTCCAGGCGACTCCCCTCCTATCCCTTCCCAATACAAGTCTGTCGTGGAGATTGCTATGGCTGGTTGCCTGTGCTGACAGTTGCTGCCCCCATTTCCCTGCTGACCTCCTGCCCTTCTGAAAGCCTTCCCCCACTCTATCTGTACCTCTTGAATCTGCCCCAAAGCCTCCCCTTTGCCCTTGATTCTCAGGCCAAACTTCCTCCCAAGCTCTCCCAGCATCCTCCCAGCAGGGCCCCTACAAAAACACCCATGGTCTGCCCAGCCATGTAGAGGGCTGGCATGCCACCTACCATGTGGTGGCTCACCATCAATGTCAGTCTGGCACCAACACATCTGCCCCAAGCCCTCACCGAAAGCCAACTCTGCTGGCCTTGAATTCAGACTTCTAACCTCCGCCTAATGAAGATCTTTTCTATTGCCCAAGCCAAACGGCCTAGCTGCACACTTTTCTGTCATGACAGACTGCCCAGTTCCCAGGGTCACAAGAGATGCCATCCCCTAGGGAGAGTCAGACATCTTTGCCCTGGAGCCACCACCACCCAAAGCTAGCATGAGTTGAACCAAAGGATTTAAAAAATCAATGCCTTTCCTTGATTCTCACAGCATCCCTTTTACAGGAATGTAAAAGCTATAAATGACTTATGAATGCATTTATGAGAGGTACAAGATGCAGATAAGGAAAGCTATCATGTTTACTAAAATCCATAAAGCAAATTCAGGATGTAATATGACATCCCCAAAGTGTAACAGATAATTTGACACAGTTCTGCTCTCTGTTGATCTGTTTCAACTCTGAAATTGCATTCATATTTTAAACAGTCATTTACTGGGTGCCAGTGGCTCATGCCCATAATCCTAGCTGAGATCAAGGGCAGCCCAGGTGGAAAAGTCTTTAAGAAGCTATCTCCAAAAGAGTCAGCCAAAACCCAGGCTGGAAACATAGCTCCATTAGTAGAGCACCAGCCTAACAAGCAAGCTGAGCAAGTGCAAGTTCTTGTGTTTGAGCCACTTGATAAGGAGAGAAATCAGAATGTGATGCCCTTTGTGTATAAATACTAAATTATGAAAAGATTAGTCACTTAGTTGTAAAATAAATACTGGATTTTTTATAAACTGTTGGGAGACAGTGCAGTATCAATCAGAAAATTTTGAAAGAGGAACCTCATCCACTTGTAGGATAAAATCAACATTACATAGAGGTGAAGACATACATGTAAAGTGAAAAACCACAGGCCTAGTGTAGCAGCACATGCCTACAATCCAAGCTATATGGATGGCAGAGATAAGAGTATCGCAGTCCAAGTCTGGTCTCAGACACAAGCATAAGACCCTAGCTGAAAATCAACTAAAGCACAAAACACTGGGGACCTGCCTGGCAAGCACAAAACCCCAAGTTCCAACCCCAGAAAGCCTTTCCAATAAAAACGTAAAAACCAAAAACTTCAAGAAGATCACAGGTGCCATTAGGGAATTAAACAAACTTTCTAAACAATATTGGAATTCCTCCCACCCTAAAATTAAAGATATACATATATGAATGATGAAAGGAGTGAAGTTGATTGACTTGTCTGCATGAATAACCCCTTGGCATAACTATTTTAAGATAATTTTAATAATTAAATATGTATGCCTATTTAATTATGTAAAAATGTAGAACTTCACCATGTAAGAAGGACCTAAAGGCAGGTGATTTGTGTCTGGGAAGAGCTTTTGTATACAGATGCGGGACACAAGGTGAATAACTAACTTGCAAGGAGCTCTGGGGAATTCACAGGAACCGCTATACTTCAGAGGGTAAACATGGAGTTGGGCAGGAAATGGGCTGGCACACACCACTAGTGAAAGAGATGTGAATTCCAGTGGAACTCTGTGTCATCAGCACCTGGAATACACTGACACCCACGGGGGAAGAAAGTGTTGCCCCACCTACAAGTTGCTTCTATCTCTGAGATAGAATGGCATTCATCACAACATTAAAATTAAGTATCTTGAACCCAGGATTTCCGCTTTGAGGAGCCATGACACAGAACTGAAAATAGTAATGGATTTCCAGCCACCTTCTTTCTGTGGTGGACTTATGCACACAGAACAGATTGTGAAATGAGGAAGCAGAACACATAATGGTCCATTCAGATTGTGAAGTAGTATGCAGTCTCTAAAAAGGTAACATCAGACTCTGCCCAGATGGTTAACATGTAATTTCTCACACATTTTGTCTAGGTTATACCCACCATGAGATTTTCATCTCAACAGATAATCAAATAGAGCTGCTCTTGGAAAGGTCACTGATCATTGAAGACCCAAATAAGGTTTCTTTCCCCTCCCAAAAATATCCTCTCTGTTAAAAAGGGATCTCAATCCAGTCAGAATGACCATCTTCAAGAACACAACAACAAATAAGGCAATAAAGGGACATAAAAGAGATTCATAGAGGGAAAGAAGAAATCAAACTATCCCATTTGCAGATGATATGATCTTATACCTAAAGGACCCAAAAACTCCATCCCCAAGCTCCTAGAGCTGGTCAACCACTTTGGTAAAGTAGCAGTAAACAAAATTAACCCACAAAACATAAGTAGCTTTTCTGTATGCCAAAACAAGGTACAATCAGAAAGGGAAATCATGAAAACAACTTCATTTGTAATAGCCTCAAAAACAAGTACCTAGCAATCAAAGACTTATAAGATCTTTACAATGGAAACTATAAAAATCTTAAGAAAGAGCCAGGTGCAGTTGGCTCACACCTGTAGTCCTTGATACTCAGGAGGCTAAGCTATAAGTATCATGGTTCAAAGCCAGCCTGGGCAGAAAAGTCTCTGTTGAGACTCTTAACTCTGATAAACCAATCAAAAAAGCCAGAAGTGGTATTGGGGCTCAAGTGGTAGAGAACTACCTTGAGTACAAAGAGGCTCAGGGACAGTACCCAGTTCCTGAGTTCAAGCCTCAGGACCAGCAAAAAAATTCTGAACAAAGAAATCAAAGAGGACACAAGGAAATGGAAAGATATTCTATGTTCATGGATAGGTAGAATAAATATTGTGAAAATGGCCATACTGCTAAATTCAAAACAATACTCATCAAAATCCCAATGATGTTCTTTACTGAGATAGAGAAAATTATCCAAAAATTCATATGGAACAACAAAAGACCTAGAATAGCCATAGCAATTTAGGGAGCGATGGAGCAATGTGGTGGTATCACAATACCAGATTTCAAGCTCTACTACAAAGCCAAAAAAAAAAAAACCAGCTTGGTACTGGCACAAAAATAGATCCAAAGATCAATTGAACAGATTAGAAGACCCAGAAATAAAATCACTATAAAGTAATCTGACATTCAATAAATGAGCTAAAGACATACAGTGGAAAATACATCGCCTCTTCAACAATTGGTATTGGGAAAACTGGGCAGCTATATGAAGAAAACTAAAGTGGATCCCTGCCTTTCACCATGCACTAACATCAATTCAAAGTGGATCAATGACCTCAACATCAGACTCAAAAACTGAAACTACTACAAGAAGAGTAGGAGAGACATTAGACTTTGAGTAATAGTCAGGAACTTCCTGAATAGAATCCCAGGAGCCCAACAGATAGGAGAGAGACTGGACTACATGAAAATAAAAAAGTTTCTGCACAGTTAAGGACAGAATCACCTAGAAATACAGCCAACCAACTGGGAAAAGATCCTTACAAGAAATACATCAGGCAAATGCCTAATATCCAATATATACAAGGAGCTCAAGAAACTAACCCCACCCCAATCTAGTACACTAATCACTAAATGGACAAGGGAGCTAAGGACAGATTTTTCAGAAGAGGTGAGAAGCGGGACACCGGTGGCTCACACCTGTAATCCTAGCTACTCAGGAGGCTGAGATTGGAAGATCATGGTTCCAAGCCAGCCCAGGTAGGAAAGCCCATGAGACTTTTACCTACAATTTACCACAAGGAAAATGGAAGTGGTGTTATGGCTTAAGTGGTAGAGTACTTGCCTTGAGCTGAAGGGCAGTGCCCAGGCCCAGAGTTCAAGCCCCATGACAGACAGAAGATTAAGGAGAGGAGGAGGGAGGAAAAGGAGGAGGAGGAGGAGGAGGAGGAGGAGGAGGAGGAGGAGGAGGAGGAGGAGGAGGAGGAGGAGGAGGAGGAGGAGGAGGGAGGAGGAGGAGGAGGAGGAGGGAGGAGGAGGAGGAGGAGAGGGGGGAGGGAAGAGGAAGAGGAGGAGGAGGAAGAAAGGAAGAAGAAGAAGAAGAAGAAGAAGAAGAAGAAGAAGAAGAAGAAGAAGAAGAAGAAGAAGAAGAAGAAGAAGAAGAAGAAGAAGAAGAAGAAGAAGAAAAGAAGAAAAGAAGAAGAAGAAGAAGAAGAAGAAGAAGAAGAAGAAGAAGAAGAAGAAGAAGAAGAAGAAGAAGAAGAAGAAGAAAAGAAGAAAAAGAAGAAGAAGAAGAAGAAGAAGAAGAAGAAGAAGAAGAAGAAGAAGAAGAAGAAGAAGAAGAAGAAGAAGAAGAAGAAGAAGAAGAAGAAGAAGAAGAAGAAGAAGAAGAAGAAGAAGAAGAAGAAGAAGAAATGGTAAGCATGGCAAAGAAACATGGAGGAAATATTCATCATCCCTGGTCATAAAGGAAATTCAAATAAAAACAACCCTGAGATACTATATCACCACAGGTAGACTGGCCAACATTTTGCATTCCAACAAGAAATATTTGCAACAGAACCCTACTGTACTGCTGGTGTGAATGCAAACTAGTACAACCATACTCTGGAAAGCAGTCCCATGGTTCCTCAAAAAACTAAACACAGATTTCCCCTATGACCCAGCCATCCCACTCCTGGGCATCTACCCTGAACATCATGAGCCAGGATAACCATAAGATAAGATGAGGATAAGATAAGGACACCTGCACATCCATGTTCATTGCTGCACTATTCACATTAGCCAAAATATGAAATGACTCAGATGCCCACAATAGATGAGGGCATCCAAAAATTATGGTACCTATACACAATAGAAATTTACACATCATTAGAAAGAATAAAATAATGTTAGTTGCAGGAAAAAGGCTGGAAATAGAACAAATCATGTTAAGTGAGGTAAGCAAAGATCAGAGACAAATGGCCTATGTTCTCCCTAGTATGTGTTTTTAGTTTTTGACGATTCAGTCGTCTTTTCCTTATATATGGTATATTCACGTGTATGTCTTTGGAAGAGTGTGGGAAGGGCACAGAACTAGAGGGGAAGAAGGTGACAAGTGCAACAGTGGAGGGCACTAGACACTGGTGAAAGTGAACTACGCAACTCTCAGGTGGAGACAGAAGAGAGGGACTGGGAGAGAGCAAGGGAATGGAAGACACTGTAGGAAAGGAAATGTACTTGTTACCTGACTCACATAATCAGAATCCCACTGTAGATCATCTCTAGAAGAACAGTGAAGTAAATTAATGTAAAATAAATGAATGAATTTTAAAAGATGTAGGATTTAGAGGCACTTCCACTGGTCCCAGTGGAGTAGGCAAGGAACCGTGACCTGTGAGGAAGTTCGAGACCAGAAGTTCTTCTGTGTGGGGCTGCGTGGGGCTGCGTGGGGCCGCAGATGTGGGCCCAGGCCACCCAACCCAAACCTCCGAAAAGCCTCGTCTCTATTTTATTTTATTTCTTGTGTGTATGTGGTGTGTGTTCATACTTGTATGCATGTGCATGCACACATGAACAAGTCCTGGTGTTTGCTGTCCCTGAGATTTTTTCACTCAAGGCTGGTGCTTTGTTATTTGAGCCACAGCAGTACTTTGGCTTTTTGGTGGATAATTGGAGAGAGGAGTCTCACAGACTTTCCTGCCCAGGCCAGCTTCAAACCGAGTCCCCAAATCTCAACCTCCTGAGTAGGTTGGATTACAGGCATGAGCTTCTGTGCCTAGCTTCATCTTTCTTCTTTGCAGTTTTTCTTCTCACGAGTATTTTTTAGAGCAATGGTAACACTCTAACTCAGCTCCACTGTCCCCAGCCCATCCCAGCACTGAGTCCAAAGCCAAGACCTCAAGAATATTTGTTAACTGACTGGAGGGTGAGGAGGAGGAGGTCCCAAAGCAAAGCTTTCAAGGGTATCCCTAAAACCAGGCAGGCTGCAGAGCGGGCAGGAGGCACTGTGGACAGTAACACTTCGGTCTCAGCAGGGCTCTTCCATTCTGCCAAATCAACTTAATAATGAAAATGTCTTTAATGGGGGCAAGATGGTGAAATGTAATGAACTCTCTAATTGAGATCTAGAACTTTAAAAGTAATTAGTGGCAGGGCTCAATTGTCCTTAATAGGAGTGCTGGAATAGACCAGGCAGCGGTTGGGAGGGCAGAGACCAGCTGGGAGGGGATATGTGTCATTAGCATCCCTTAACCTGTGCACAGGTGCCTCCCACCAGGCTGGCACCCTCTTTGAAGGAGCTTTAACAGAAGACCAACACAAAGAAAGAGAGAAGGGTGGATTAGCTAGACAAACAGATAAGACAGATAGATGGATTAGAAAGAGAAGACAGATAGATCAGGCAGACAGATAAAATAGACTCATTAGATAGGTAGATAGGTAGATAGGTAGGTAGGTTGATAGATAGGTAGATAGGTAGGTAGGTAGATAGATAGATATAGATAGATAGATAGATAGATAGATAGATAGATAGATAGATAGATAGATAGATAGATAGATAAAGATAGACAGACAAATGAGCTAGTCAGGCAGACATTTCTTCCACAATGAGGCCCTGGTTCAGCCCTTGGGTGAAGCCTGCAGGTCTAGGCCTCCGAACCTCCAGGACTGTGCTTTGCACTGGCCCCACGGACACCCCAACCCAGCAGCCGCAGGAAGTGATTGTTAAGTGGGCGATCAGTGATCACAAGCCAGCTGGCAGCAGATGGCCTCTATATTTAGAGGAGGAATTAATGTGATTAAGAACACATCACAGGCCAAGAAAATGAGCACAGTGAGGGCTCCAAATGGCTCCCAAAGGAGAAACAAGGGGCAATGAGAGCCTTCACTTGTCCTCTGTTGTGGCTTTCCATGTCTCCCGAGACCTCTCCTTGTCTCGGTCCTGGCACCCAGGGTGGGTCGGGCTGTGTGTGCACCCCAGGATTAAGATGGGGTCTGGCTTTGCTGGCTAGGGACAGGCAGGGAGATGTGTGTATGGGATCCCAAAGACCAGGAACCTGAGCACCTCCTGTCTCTCCCTCCTGATCCCAGACTTACAATTTCCAGGAGATTCACCACCTTCTCCCTCTCTATCATAGCTGGCAATGGTACCCCCTGCTAACCAACCCCCACACACCCCTCCAACCTTCTGCTTCCTGTGCCCCCACTGTTCTAATCACTTCTAAATACGCAGGGCTGGCCCGGACTGCAATCCTCCCACCTACAGCTCCTGTGTAGCTGGGTGATAGGCATGTGCTACACACGTGTCTTGTTTCATTGAAATGAGGTCTCACAAACTTTTTGTTTGCCTGAGCTAGTCTTGACCCATAATGTTCAAACCAAGAAGCCTCTGGGAGGCCAAAAGAAAGTGTCCAAAGATGGAAGCTGCATCCTGAGGTTGATGCAGGAGTCAGATGGCAAGGTGGGATGCAGGCTCACCCACATCTGCTCAATTCCAAGACCCCAGGACACACTCAGTCTCTGTGTTTATGTGAAATCATGGCACAGTGAGCCCAGTCAACTCCAGATGCTTCCATTGTGTTCCAGATCCCTAGGAGAAATGAAAAAGCTCTAAGGTCAGTCATTAGTTGAGATGCATCTGTTCTGATTGGTGGAAACTTCTCCCTCACACAAGTGTGCACAATCACCCAGGCGAATGTTTGCACACAGCCCTGTCTTCTTGGGAGAGCTGTGTGTCTCATTATTTAGCTTAGGGAAGAGCTATGTGGCTTCGAGTGGAGGATATGAAATTGAGGGGCGAAGGGCCAACACTGGGATGCTGTCAGCTGTCAGCTGCTGCCGGTGCAGATTTTACCCACCATTGCCGAAAACAAAACACCACAAAATGCCACGTCTCCATTTGTCAACCTGAACCTCTGATAGAGTCAGAAGGCACCATCTCTGAATTCTTCATTCTCCAAGAAGCCCAGGCCTGCTCCATCCCAGTGAATGGAGTCATGATCACAGGCTGTGTGGCTCTCCCACTGCCATCTGAAAATGTCCACAGCAGGAAGCAGCAGGCAAGGATTGCTCAGGACGACAAATAGAAAATTCCACAATTCTGGGAGATGACCCTCCTCTACCTGAAGGAGAAAGGAGAGCCTGTGAGTCTAGGAAACTTCTGGATCCAGGCGGAAGCAGCTCCTCTGTCCCCTGTGGTTGCAGGCCTACCACATCCCTAGCAGCCACGCCTGGGCCCCTGGCAGCAGAGCTTAGTGATGTACAGGGCCCACCTGTCTCACAGGACCCCGATTTCACTCAAAAGCAGGAGGAGACAGCACTTCCCACAAGGTGTCACTGATAAAACAGTCCTCTGTGCAATGGGAATTTTGTTTGTTTTCCTTTGTGCCGGTCCTGGGGCTTGAACTCAGGGCTGGGCGCTGTCCCAAAGCATTTTCATTCACTTTCACAGCTCCACTTCTGGCTTTTGGTTGGCTCCATGGAGACAAATGTCTTGAGGAGTTTCCTACCTATACTGGCTTTGAACCATGATCTCAGCCTTCTGTAGTAGCCGGGATTACAGATGTGAGGCACCAGTGCTGGGCCAACATGAATTTCAGATCTCATCCATCTGACAGACAAAG